>NC_053023.1:598069285-598372235 GCF_003073215.2 Triticum urartu | reverse complement strand
GTATGCAAATGAAATGCACATGATGACATGATATGAAAAGCATGACATGCAAGCAATGACAAGGCAACAACAGCGAATAACTGGAAGACACCTGGCACATCGGTCTCGGGGCGTTACAACACTCCACCACTACGAGAGGATCTCGTCCCGAGATCTAGAATGGCACCGGAGGGACGACGGGAGAGAAAGAGGAGAGGTAAAGCTAAGTTGATTCTTTGACAAACGAGTGAACCCATGAGCCTTGAGAGGTTGAACAAATTGAAAGAAATAATGCAACGAGAAAGAGTGAAGTTGAAAGCACTCCGTTAGGAAAAGGAACAAGGAAGAACAATTTCGGACAGCACTCTGGTTGACAAGAAAAGGAATTGAATAAGAACTTGATAAGAAGAGAAGATACTTGATGACATCACAACACACTTCCCCCGGAACTATTGAATGAATGGAACAAGGGGTAAGAAAGATCTCAGAGAGCACTCCGGTTGAAAAGAGGTGCAAGGCTTGATAAGGCGAAAAGAACTTGAGCAAAAAGGTCACAACACTCCGGTTAAATAGGATAAGCATGAATAGAATATGATCTTCACAACTCGAGATGATGAGAGAAGAGAGCAACATCACAAAGCCTCCGGAACGAAAGAATATAAGATAGATAATTAAAATAAAAGAAAGGAGAAGAAAATGCCAACTTCTGCTACAAAAGAGCTTGAAAAGGCATCTTTAGGAGAAGGGTCGAACGGAGTTGTTGGAAAACCAATCAACGAAAAGAACAGGCTTGTTGAGGGCTTATGGAAAACATCTCAAAACTGAGTTGAAATTCTGCCACTGATGGAAACGATAGATTGGGTTGATATCCACAAGGAGACGAGAAACTATTTCACCGGAAGGATGAAAGAAAAACTTGGGTCCTTTATGAGCACCATAAATACCAACAATCCTTAGGGAAGGCTTTAGGTGAACTATAACCCAAGATAACTCAAATGACGAGATTGATGGATTTAAAATATCTCATTCTTGATAACTTGTGAATCATTAAACACGAAGGAAAATTATCGAAAATGACATAACACCACCACAAAAGATAAGATAGACTGAATTGGACTTTAAGATGCAAGATGAAGAATGCTTGAGCTCACCTGAAAAGAATGTAGATGAACACTGCGAGAAGGAATTAAATCCTTGATGAACCATCATGTAGAACCTTAATGAAGAACTCCGTTTAAACAAAAGAATGATCAAACGGAAGGAAAGAGAAGTTGAAAACACAAGGTGAAACCTTGTACCGATTTAGATGAATCTCCATGGTGAAATAGTTGAAAAAGGTTGGAACTCCGGGAAAAGAGAAGATGAAACAATGAAATGAGGAATTTGATGAACCTCCGGAATAAGGAATTAATCGCTTGGATGAAACAAGAATAAGAATTACATTATGCTTATCCTTCACCAATTAAATTGATGACAAACAATGGATTGCATACAACTTATTCTCATAGAAAGGATTAAGATAGATATAGCGCAAACTTGAGAAGGTCTTCAACGATCCACCGGTAGGATGAAACAACGAATGAATCGATATGATACCAAGAGGAAAAGAATCTTGAATGAACCACCGTAAGAATTGAAAACGAACGAAGTAAAAGGGATGAATCACTGGTAAGAATTGGAAAACGAATGAAGATACTTGCGGGAATTTAGATACATGAGAACGAAGAGATCACGAGCTGATTAGAGAATATATACTTGAATGATGCACCGGTAAGATTTGGATAACGAGATGACGGGCTCCTGAGAATCGAACTGAAAAGACTTATGAATAACTCCGGATGGGTGAAAAGAATTCTCAGAATCAAAACAATGATGAGAGGATGGCATCAAGCTAGAACCATGAATCTTGAAGAGAATGGACCAAGATTTTGAGGGAACACTTCTTCAGTCTTCAAATGCAAAGAATGACGATGAGAGACACCACCAAGAAATTGTTGAGGCCTCCGGAATAAAGAATGGAAAGGTTGAACGAACGACGAAAAGGATTTGAAAGATCTTGGAGAAAGACATATGGCTGATGACAATTCATTTTTACGTCACACTTAGAAAAGAATTTGAGAAGCTCCGGGAAAATTAGAAGAGTCAGGTAAGATCCTGGGAAAAGACCTGTGGGTTAGGGCCCACTCAAAAGAAACACCGTAGAGCGATTTAAAAGAGAGAATGCACCGGTTGAATTAAATGTCTTGAATGAGATAACAATCTTGAAAGAGCTTGAATGAATTGAGAATGGAAACTTGAATCTTCGAGATACCTTGAGCACTCCGGAACAATTGAATAGAGAGAAGTGGAAGATTATGAGGTGCACCGGCATGAGAAGGTATTTGAAATGAGGAAAAAGGATGTGATCAACAAAGCTTGAATTAAGACTACCGGAGAAGAAAAGAGAATGAAGAATAATGAACTAGAAGCTTCTGAGCATCTCCACGAGAAATCATATGGTAAGAATATCGACGGAAAAGAATGGAGAGACTTCTCATCAATCACATGATAATTGATTCAGAATCTTAGCATATGTGAATGAAATATTGTTGATCAGAAATAATGTAGAATTTTCTGGAAAGCATAAAGGAGTGTTTGAAAAGAGTTTTTCAAAGAAAGACCTCGATGAAGCTGCTTACACATTGAGCATCAAGATCTATAGAGATAGATCAAGACGCTTGATAAGTTTTTTCAATGAGTACATGTAACGCCCTCGATGCGGCTATATCTCCCACGTGTCGAAGCACGACTTAGAGGCATAACCGCATTGAAAGCAATGTCGCAAGTGAGGTAATCTTCACACAACCCATGTAATACATAAGGGAAAGAGATACATAGTTGGCTTACAATCGCCACTTCACACAATACATGAATAAAGCATTACATCATCCAGATACAATCAAGGTCCGAATACGGAACCCAAAATAAAAGAAGACTACCCCAAATGCTACACAGATCCCCGATCGTCCCAACTGGGCTCCACTACTGATCAACTGGAAACGGAACAACATAACGAACGCGAAACTCATCGAGCTCCTCCTTGAGCTCAGTTGCGTCACCTGCACGATATCATCGGCACCTGCAAACTGGTTTTGGAAGTATCTGTGAGTCACGGGGACTCAGCAATCTCACACCCTCGCGATCAAGACTATTTAAGCTTATAGGAAAGGTAAAAGGTTTGAAGTGGAGCTGCAGCAAGCGACTAGCATGTTTGGTGGCTAACATATATGCAAAAGAGAGCGAGAAGAGAAAGCAAAGGCACGATCGATGAACTACGATCAAGAAGTGATCCTAGAACAACCTACGTCAAACATAACTCCAACACCATGTTCACTTCCCGGACTCCGCCGAGAAGTGACCATCACGGTTACACACGCGGTTGATGTATTTTAATTAAGATCAACTTCGGGTTTTCTACAACCGAACATTAACAAATTCCCATCTGCCCATAACCGCGGGCACGGCTTTCGAAAGTTTAAATCCCTGCAGGGGAGTCCCAACTTAGCCCATCAAAAGCTCTCACGGTCAACAAAGGATATTCCTTCTCCCAAGACAATCCGATCAGACTCGGCATCCAGGTTACAAGACATCTTGACAATGGTAAAACTAGTCCAGCAAGACCACCCGCTGTGCCGACAAATCTCGATAGGAGCTGCACATATCTCGTTCTCAGGGCACACCGGATAAGCTAAGCGTACGGAAGCCAACGTAGCCCAAGTTGCCAAGGGACCGCCCCGCACGGTGCTCTGGGTTGGACCAACACTCAGAGGAGCACTGGCCCGGGGGTTTAATAAAGATGACCCTTGGGCTCCGGAAACCCAAGGGAAAAGAAAAGGCTAGGTGGCGAATGGTAAAACCAATGTTGGGCCATGCTGGAGGAGTTTTATTCAAGGCGAACTGTCAAGGGGTTCCCATAATAACCCAACCGCGTAAGGAACGCAAAATCCAGGAACATAACACCGATATGACGGAAACTAGGGCGGCAAAAGTGGAACAAAACACCAGACATAAGGCCGAGCCTGCCACCCTTTACCAAGTATATGGGTGCATTAAGATAAACAAGATAATATTGTGATATCCCAACAATAAACAAGTTCCAACAAGGAACGAACTCCAATATTCACCTGCAACTAGCAACACTATAAGAGGGGCTGAGCAAAGCGGTAACATAGCCAAACAACGGTTTGCTAGGACATGACGGGTTAGAGGTTTGACATGGCAATATGGGGGCATGATAAGAAAGTGGTAGGTATCGTAGCATAGGCATAGCAAAAGAGCGAGCATATAGCAAGCAAAGATATAAGTGATTTCGAGGGCATGGTCATCTTGCCTGCAAAGTTCTCAGAGTTGCCTTGATCCTCGTAAGCGTACTCAATGGGCTCCTCGATCATGTACTCGTCTCCCGGCTCTACCCAAGCAAGAACAAAAAGCAAAAGGAACACAATCAACCACGTGCAATGCTCAAGCAACATGATGCAAACATGGTATGATATGCGGGATGCGGTAAGTGATGCATATGCATGATTTGGAAAGGAATTATTGAACCTGGCGTATACTTGGAAAACCAAAAGTGCCACTGGAAAGAGGAGTTGATTTCGGTTGAAATCGATATAAAGATCACCGGAATCGGATGCATGGTTTGGAAATGGCAAGCAAAACAAATATGGCACCAGTCTGCGATTAACAGCAAGTGACCATCTAAATGCATCAAGATAAATATGCTACAACACTCAAACATAGCAACAAAATACATGGCAGGGATCCCCTCATGATGCTTGACAAAATATGAACACTGAGCTACGGCTAAAACACTCATTAACAGGTTCAAACAAGCATGGCAAAAGTGCAAAAGATAACAGGTTACAGACTTAGTGAAATTAACAGCATGTCAGGAATTTATCATCAGGAAGCAACGTTTAGAGCATGATAACTACATGCTACAGGAACATATCATGGCAAAAAAAGGCATGGCATGAAGCTACTGAAATCATATAACAAAAGTCCCTTACTGACCATGTGCCAAAAGGGATCAGAAGATACAACCGCAAGCATGTGAACATAGCAAAAACATAAACAGATTCAGACTTAGTGAAAAACTGGAGCATGCAAAACAGATAACGAGTAGGCATGTTTACAAGCTTGATGCACTCACTACGAGGCATTGCATGACAAACTAAGCATACACCCAACAAGTAGACATGGCATAGAAGCTAGACATGGCAAGAACAACATCATAGCATGCACGGATCAAGAACAACAAGCGTGGCAACATTGCAAAACATGTTAACAATCTGCCGGGAACATTTTATAGCAAAAGTAGAGCTCGATTGACTCAAGCTAGGTGCTCCATAAATGAAAACAAAGATATGGATGGATACAGCACCACAATATCTACAAAACATCCATACTGATCATCCTCAAAAGAGGCACGGATCACTAGGAAACAACATGAACATATGGCATAAAAATAATAACAGGACAAGGACTTAGTGAAATTCTAAGTCCCTGAAATCAGCGTCATTGAGTAAGCTACTTTTCATGCTTGTGCTAATCACCACAAAGATCACAAAAATACATGGCATACACCCCTGTAAAGATGGCATGACATTCATAAAAACACATGTAGAGCTCAAGATCATATCATGCACACATTGATCATGGCAAAAATGACAAAAGTGCATTTGCTGAAACAGATCTGAAACTATCATCACATAGCCCTTTTCCAACAGCATTTAGGGCATCAAGATGAGCTCAAATGAAAATCATGCAATGAGATAAAATGATGTACTCGTCGAGACAGACATTTTGATATGCTACACGCACAAATCGGAGCAACGGTGATGAAGTTATGACATGATGAAGATTGCATAAAAATTAGGGTTCGGAAGGAAAAAAGTCAACCGGGGGAATTCCACATCTGAGATCCAGGGCACGCTTCTCGAGGTGGCGCCGGGGATCTCGCCGGAGTTCATGTCCGTAGTGGCCGGAGACGACGAAGCTCGTCGGCGTCGAGGGAGAGGGCGGCCGGAGCTTGGAAGAGGTGGGGCGAGGTGGAGCGGGGCGACGCCGGAGCTGCGGCGGCTTCGGGCGGCGGCCTCCGGCGGAAGCAACGCGGCGGGGCGGCGCCGAAGCGAAGGGACGGCGGGCGGCGGTCGGCGACGTCGAGGCGGAGCGGTGACGGGGCGACGCGGGTCTAATGAGCCGGGCGGCGGCGCTCGCGGGCCGCGAGGGCCCTCCCTGGGCCGCGTGGGCCGGCGCGGAGGAGACGGCGGCGGGGGTGACGAGGCATCCCCGGAGTGGCTGGGCGCGGTGGCGGGTCAAGTCGGACACGTCCGGCGGCGCGGAACGAAATGTCCGGCGGCGCGCGGAGGAGGAGGTTAGGGTTCATCTGCGCGAAAATTCCGTGAGGGACACATATTTATAGGTAGAGGGAGCTAGGAGAGTCCAAATGAGGTACGGTTTGCGGCCACGCGATCGTGATCGAACGGTCTAGGTGATGGAAGGGGTTTAGGTGGGTTTTGGGCCACTTTGGAAGGGTGTTGGGCTGCAACACACACGAGGCCTTATCGGTCCCTCGGTTAAACGTTGGAGTATCAAACGAAGTCCAAATGGCACGAAACTTGACAGGCGGTCTACCGGTAGTAAACCAAGGCCGCATGACAAGTCTCGGTCCAATCCGAAAACGTATAACACTCACACACGAAAAGAGGTAGAAAGGGACACCGGAGGACGTAGTAGCGCCGGAATGCAAAACGGACAACGGGGAAAAAGCTCGGATGCATAAGACGAACATGTATGCAAATGAAATGCACATGATGACATGATATGAAACACATGACACACAAGCAATGACAAGGCAACAAGAACGAATAACTGGAAAACACCTGGCACATCAGTCTCGGGGTGTTATAGTACATACCTTGACAAGATTTTGAAGTAGTTCAAAATGGAACAGTCAAGGAAGGAGTTCTTGCCTGTGTTGCAAGGTGTGCAGTTGAGTAAAGACTCAAACTCGACCACAGCAGAAAATAGAAAGAGAATGAAAAGTCATTCCCTATGCCTCAGTCATAGGTTCTATAAAGTATGCTATGCTGTTTACCAGTCCTATTGTATACCTTAGCATGATTCTGGCAAGGGAGTACAATAGTGATCTAGGAGTAGATCACTGGACAACGGTCAAAATTATCCTTAGAGGACTAAGGAAATATTTCTCGGTTATGGAGGTGATAAAAGAGTTCATCGTAAAGAGTTACGTCGATGCAAAGCTTTTTATATCGATCTAGATGACTCTAAGTCTCAATCTGGATACATATTGAAAGTGGGAGCAATTAGCTAGAGTAGATCCGTGCAAAGCATTGTAGACATAGAAAATTTGCAAAATACATACGGCTCTGAATGTGGCATACCCGATCACTAAATTTCTCTCACAAGCAAAACATGATCACTCTTTGGGTGTTAATCACATAGCGATGTGAACTAGATTATTGACTCTAGTAAACCCTTTGGGTATTAGTCACATAGAGATGTGAACTAATCACATAAAGATGTGAACTATTGGTGTGAAATCACATGACGATGTGAACTACATTATTGACTCTAGTGCAAGTGGGAGACTGAAGGAAATATGCCCTAGAGGCAATAATAAAGTTGTTATTTATATTTCCTTATATCATGATAAATGTTTATTATTCATGCTAAAATTGTATTAACCGGAAACTTAGTACATGTGTGAATGTATAGACAAACAGAGTGTCACTAGTATGCCTCTACTTGACTAGTTCGTTGAATCAAAGATGGTTAAGTTTCCTAGCCATAGACATGAGTTGTCATTGGATTAACGGGATAACATCATTAGAGAATGATGTGATTAACTTGACCCATTCCGTTAGCTTAGCATTCGATCGTTTAATTAGTATTTTGCTATTGCTTTCTTCATGACTTATACATGTTCCTATGACTATGAGATTATGCAACTCCCGAATACCGGAGGAACACTTTGTGTGCTACCAAACGTCACAACGTAAATGGGTGGTTATAAAGGTGCTCTACAGATGTCTCTGATGGTACTTGTCGAGTTGGCATAGAACAAGATTAGGATTTGTCACTCCGATTGTCAGAGAGGTATCTCTGGGCCCTCTCGGTAATGCACATCACTATAAGCCTTGCAAGCAATGCAACTAATGAGTTAGTTGCGGGATGATGCAGTATGGAACGAGTAAAGAGACTTGCTGGTAACGAGATTGAGCTAGGTATTGAGATATCGACGATTGAATCTCGGGCAAGTAACATACCGATGACAAAGGGAACAACGTATGTTGTTATGCGGTTTGACCGATAAAGATCTTCTTAGAATATGTAGGAGCCAATATGAGCATCCAGGTTCCGCTATTTTTTTATTGACCGGAGACGATTCTCGGTCATGTCTACATAGTTCTCGAACCCGTAGGGTCCGCACGCTTATCGTTCGATGATGATCGGTAATATGAGTTTATGTGTTTTGATGTATCGAAGGTAGTTAGGAGTCCCGTATGAGATCGGGGACATGATGAGGAGTCTCGAAATGGTCGAGATCTAGAGATCGATATATTGGACGACTATATTTGGACATAGGAAAGGTTCCGAGCGATTTGGGTATTTTTCGGTGTACCGGAGAGTTACGGGAATTCGCCGGGGAGTATATGGGCCTTATTGGGCTTTAAGGGAAAGAGAGAGGGGAGGTTGTGCGCCCCCAAGGGCTTAGTCCGAATTGGACTAGGGGGAGGGGCGGTGCCCCCTCCTTCCTTCTCTTCTCTTTTCCATTTCCTTCTCTCCTACTCCTACTACATGGAAGTGGGGAATCCTACTCCCGGTGGGAGTAGGACTCCCCAGGGCGCGCCATAGTAGAGGGTCGGCCCTCCCCCTCCTCCACTCCTTTATATACGGGGGAGGGGGCACCCAATGAACACACAAGTTGATCAAGTTGATCTTTTAGCCGTGTGGGGTGCCCTCCTCCACCATAATCCACCTCGATTATATGTGCTTAGGCGAAGCCCTGTTCTAATAGAATCATCATCACCGTCATCACGCCGTCGTGCTGACAAAACTCTCCCTCGAAGCTCTACTGGATCATGAGTTTGCGGGACGTTACCGGGCTAAACGTGTGCAGATCACGGAGGTGTCGTACATTCGATACTAGGGACCGGTCGGTCGTGAAGACGTACGACTACATCAACCGCGTTGTCATAACGCTTCCGCTTATGGTCTACGAGGGTACGTGGACGATACTCTTTCCCTCTCATTGCTATGCATCACCATGATCTTGCGTGTGCGTAGGAAAATTTTGAAATCACTATGTTCCCCAACAACGGGATTGGGTAAATCTCTATCGTATGTATTTGTTCCGGCTTGTTCTGCAAGCCAAATCCTTTTTTTGTTTTGAACTGTGGTATTCGAGTTGCTTCGAAGTCAAATGTGTATTCCATACCTTTTCTAAACGGTGTTCTCATATTTCTATGGGAGTGCTAATTCGTTCGTTCATCGAGATTGTCATGTCAATTCTTCTCAACTGGCGTGTTCTCTCCAAGTTAATCATATCCTTTCAATTTCTGCTAGATCAATTATCAGTTCTTTGCAACGGTATCCATTTCATCGGCCCTAAGTTGCCTTTGTTTTCCCGCCATCCCACCCTTTTTCTTCAAGGACTCAGATTTCTTAATCAAGTATCCTTTTATTGATGGGAAGTCTCTCCATTCTTTTCCGCCAATGTTCTTATCCGGTGATTCTCAGGAAGATACTAAGGAAGTTTCAAGTTTATTATTCTTTGATTCTTTTTTCTCCTCTGGTGGATTCAATTCAAGATTCAGTGTTGATCACATTCCTTTCCTTGTTTCAAATGCTTTCTCATGGCGATGCACCTCTTAATCGTTCACTTCTCTCTATTCATTTGTTCTGGAGTACTGAAGATATCTCAGGAGATGCGTGTTTTCATTCCTAATCCGTTCAAGCTATTTCTAGATTGTTATCTCATTCAAGCCATTTAATTCAACAGGTGCAATCTCTCTTTTCAAGCAATCTTTTCAAAGGTGTATCTTTTGAGTGGGCCCTAACCCACGTGTCTTTTCCCGGGACCTTACCTGACTCTTCTAATTTTTCTGGAGTTATTCCCAAATTCTTTCAAAGTTTGATGTAAGAATGAATTATCATCGGTCAAATGTCTCTCTCCAGGATCTTTCAAATTATTTTCATCGTTGGTTCAACCTTTCTATTCTTCATCCCGGAGTGCCTCAATAATTCATTCATGGTGGTGTTTCTCGTCATCATTCTCGGATTTTGAAGACCGAAGAAGAGTTCCTCTTAAATCTTATTCGTTCTCTCAAAGATGCGAAATTCAAGCTCGATGCCATCCTCTCATAAGTGCTTTCGATTGTGAGAATTCTTTTCACCCATCTGAAGCAATTCAAGAGTCTTTTCAGTTTGATTTTCCGGAGCCCATCATCTCAGAATTATTCATTCCAACTTTCAGCTCTCGTTCTCCAAATCTTACCAGGGCATCATTCAAGTATTCTCTAATCAGCTTGGGATCTCTTCGTTCGTTTGTATCTAAATTCTCTCAAGCATCTTCGTATTTTTTCTAATTCTTCCCGGTGATTTGTTCTCTTTGATTCGTTCATTTTCAAATTCTTACGGTGGTTTGTTCAATATTCCTCTTCCTATGTTCTCATATTAATTTATTTGTTGTTTCAATCGCACCGGTGGTTCGTTGAAGACCTTCTCAAGTTTACGCTGCATCTCTATTAATCCTTTCTACGAGAATAAGTAGTATGCCAAATCCGTTGCTTGTCATCAATTTAAGTTGATGAAGGATAAGCATAATGTGATTCTTATTCTCGTTTCATCGAGTAAATTCAATTTCTTATTCCGGAGGTTTATCAAAATTCTCAGTTTCAATTGTTTCATCTTTATTTTTCCAGAGTTCCAGGTTTTTCCGCATTATCTCATCGTGAAGCTCCATCTAAATCGTCGCAAGGCTTCACCTTGTGTTCTCAACTTTTCTTTCCTTTTATTACCGGAGTTCTTCATGGAGGCTCTACATGGTGGTTCGTCAAGGATTGTTTTCATTCTTCAATTGTTCTTCAAGATTTCTCTCGGAGTTATGATCTGCCAAGCTATACTCAAAATTAAACAGGGTGCGCTCAACACATGTTTGTTTTGAGGAGTTCAAGTATTCTGCATCTTGCATTTCAAAGTTCAATCCCTTCTCCCTTATCTTTTTAGGTGGTGTTATTTCATTCTTGACAATTCCCTTTCGTGTTTCATGATTCGCAAGTTGTTAAGAATGAGATATTTAAACCCTTCTTTTTCTCTTCCTTTAGGAGATCCTTTGCAACCCATCAATCTCTTCATTTGAGTTATCTTGGGTTATATTTCACCTAAAGCTTTCCCTAAGGAATGTTGTTATTGTGGTGCTTATCTATGATCCAAGTTTTCTCCTATCCTCTCGGCGGAAGAAGTTTTGTCATCTCCTCGTCGATATAAAGCAAGCAATTGTTTCCGTTTGTGGTAGGATTTCACCTCAAGTTTTGAGATGTTTTCCATAAGCCCACAACAAGCTTATTCTTTTTGTTTTTGATAACCCAACAGCTCCATTCTAGCATTTCTTGTAACCGTGCTCTTTCAAGATCTTGTTTCCCTCCGGTCATTCCATTCCATTCTTTCATTTCTCCTGGAGGCATTGTGATGTTGCTCTTTTCACTCATCATCTTGAATCATAAGGATCATGTTCTTTTCCCTTGCTTATCCACTTAGCCGGAGTGTCGTGTTTTCATTCGAGTTCTTTCATCTTATCAAGTTTTGCCTCCTTCCTCAACTGGAGTGCTGTCTGAAATCTTTTTTCACCCCTTGTGCCATTCTTTCAATAGTTCCGGAGGCAGTGTGTTGTTGATTTCATCAAGTATCCTCTCATCTTGTCAAGATCATGATCAATTCCTTCCATTTACAGTCGGAGTGCTGTCCAAATTATATCATTCTTATTCCTTCTCTATCTTGTTTTAACTGGAGTGGTTTCAATATCTATCTTAGCACTTAACCTCAAGGTTTTTCGCAATGTTCCTTGTTCCTCTTTTCAAACAGATTGTTTTCAACTTCGTTCATCTCTGTTGTACTCTTTTCTCAAAATTGTTTAACCTCTCAAGGTTCATTGGTTTAACTTGTTTGTACAAGAAGTAATTTAGTTTACCTCTCCTCTTCCTTTTCTGCTTCTCTCTGGTGCCATCCTAGATCTCGGTACGAGATCCTCTTGTAGTGGTGGAGTGTTGTAACACCCCGGATGTAACTTTCCATATTTGTAACTCATTTTATAGCCATTTTCGGCTATGTGATATGATATTTTCGTCATGGTTGGTTTTTTGTCTTCATTTTGCATTTTGTTCATGTCATGCATCTCATCTCATGTCATCATGTGCATCGCATTTGCATACGTGTTTGTCTCATGCATCCGAGCATTTTCCCCGTTGTCCGTTTCACGATCCGACACTCCCACATGCACCCGGTGCACCCCTCTTGCCTCGTTTCGTGAGAGGGAGAGAAACATTCTCGGAATTGGGCGAGATTTGTCAAGAGGCCTTGGTACATCACCGAAAGACCTCCTGTCAAATTTCGTTCCATTTGGAGGTCATTTGATGCCCCAAAGGTTAACCGTAAAAGCCTCTTTTGTGTTGCAGCCCAACACCCCTCCAAAACAACCCAATAACCCATCAAAACCACCTCCATGTTCTCCGTCATTGGATCACAATCGTGTGGGCGAAAACCGCACCTCATTTGGACTCTCCTAGCTCCTTCTACCTATATATATGTGTCTCCCTCAAAAACATCACAGATGAAACCCTAGCGTCTTCCTCCTCGCGCCGCCGGACGCGTCCCTCCGCGTCGGACATGTCCACCGGACACCTTGCCCCGACAAACCACAAGCCGCCACGTCACCCCGCCGCCACTCTCCTCCAACCACGCGCCGCCATACGTCCCCGCCAGATCCCCACCACACCGCGGCCCGCGGGGCCTGATGACGGCCCTCTCGACCCGGAGCCACCGCCGCTGCCTCCCGTGTGGGCCCCCTCCCCACCGCTTCTTGGCCCAGTCGCCGCCCGTAGCCAACTAGGGGACACCACGTGGCCGCGGCCCGGCATCTCCGCCGCCGCGCCGCCTTGCCGCCATCCGCCGTGCGCCGGAGCCAGATCCGGTGACCTCGAGTCCGCCGACTCCTCCAGCGTCCTCCTCTCCAAGTCTGGCGATGAACTCCGGTGAACCTCGATCTGCACGCCCAAACCCTAGATCTGGAATTCGGAGGTTGACCTCGATTTTTCTCCAAGTCCCTAAAATTTTATTGCTCCCTTTATCGTGCTATATCTCCATGACCGGGACCCCGATTCATGCATATGATATGTCAAAAATTTCGCCTCCTGACGCACTTCATGTTAGTGGCATTTGCATGCATGTTACTGTCCATTTTCATGACATTATAATAGTTGCAAGAGTGCTATCAAATGTTGTCACGGATCTTGGTGATTTTTCTTTTTCGTTGCATTTTGTGTGTGCATCCTATGAGCATGATGTCTACATGTTTTTTTAACTACATCATGCCATCTTTACAGAGGTGCAAGTCTTGTATTTGTTCGATCTATGTGGTGACTAGAAAAAGCATGCCCAGTAGACTTCATAATGTTGCTGTTTTCAGACACTTAATGTTTTTGCTAAGTCCTTTGCTGTTACATTTTGATGCCATGTAAACTTGTTGCTACCATGAGATCCATGCACATTTTGAGATACTTCAGTAAGGATGTTTTGAACGTGTGCTTATGATCTATCCATTAATGCCTCTGATTGCGTTTATGGAGTGATCTAGATTGTCATTACCATGCTTTACTTTTGCTATATTTTATTCCTAGCAGATTGTCAACATGAGATTCATTATTGCCATGTATTTGTCTAGTGATCCATGCATCCTATTAACTTTCTCTTGACATGTTTAGATTCATGAACATGTCTTCTTACTGTTGGTATGCTTGTATTGTCATGTAATGCTTTGTGGTGAGTGGCATGAGCTTGCAAAGTTGCAATCATGAATCTGTTTATGACATGCTCTGTTTTTCTTCCAAGTCTGAAACTATTAATATAACTTGCCATGTTTGCATGGGTGCCACATCATATTCCAAGCCTTTTGGGCTCATGTTTAGTAATGGGGTTTTGTTTTATGAATTTAGTAGAAGCATTACATGCCTTTTTTGCCATGATATGTTCCTGTAGCATGTTGTTTGCTTGCTCTAAACATTGCTTCCTGATATTGTTTTTGACATGTTAGTAATTTCTCCAAGTCTGTGAAGCTGATATCATTTGCATTTTCGCCATGCTATTTTGAACCTATTCTAGTGTGATTTAGCCATAGCTCACTGTTCATGTTTTGTCAGGCATCTCTTGTACATCACTGCCATATGCTTTGTTGCTATGTTGGAGTGTAGTAGCTTAGTTTATTGTTGCATTCTAAGTGCTATCATGCTGTTAATCGCAATTTTGCGTCATCCTTGTATTGCTTGTCATTTGCAAACCGTGCATCTGTTTCCGGTGATCCTTCTATCGATTTCGACCGAAATCACCTCATCTTTCTAGAGGCATACTTGTTTTGACAAGTTGTTGCCTTGATCATCCTTTTCCTACCGGAGTACCATATGCGTTGCACATCATATCTTGCATTCCATGCCATGTTTTGCATCATGTTGTTTGTGCATTGCACCGTGATTGATTGTTGTTCCATTGCTTGTGTTCTTGCCTTGGGTAGAGCCGGGAGACGAGTACATAAACGAGGAACATGTTGAGTACGCTAACGAGGATCAAGCTTTCGACAACTCTGAGTACATTGCAGGCAAGATGACCATACCCTCGATATCACTTCTATCTTTGCTTGCTAGTTGTTCGTTCTATCGCTATGTCTCGCTACCTACCACTTGTTTATCATGCCTCCCATATCTCCATGTCAAGCCTCTAACCCACCTTCCTAACAAACCGTTGTTTGGCTATGGTACCGCTTTGCTCAGCCCCTCTTATAGCGTTGTTAGTTGCAGGTGGAGTTGCGGTTTGTTCCATGTTGGAACATGGATATGTTGGGATATCACATTATCTATTATTTAATCAATGCATCTATATACTTGGTAAAGGGTGGAAGGCTCGGCCTTTTGCCTAGTGTTTTGTTCCACTCTTGCCGCCCTAGTTTCCGTCATACCGGTGTTATGTTCCTTGATTTTACGTTCCTTACGCAGTTGGGGTTAGGACCCCCTTGACAGTTTGCTTTGAATAAAACTCCTCCAGCAAGGCCCAACCTTGGTTTTACATTTGTCAACCTAAGCCTTTTCCCTCGGGTTTTCGCGAGCCCGAGGGTCATATTTATTTTAACCCCCCGGGCCAGTGCTCCTCTAAGTGTTGGTCCAAACTAGAGCCCTTTGCAACACCACCTCGGGGAAACTTGAGGGCTGGTTTTAGTTGTAAGGATTTCTCATCCGGTGTGCCCTGAGAATGAGATATGTGCAGCTCCTACCAAGATTTGTTGGCACATTCGGGCGGCTTTGCTGGTCTTGTTTTACCATTGTCGAAATGTCTTGTAACCGGGTCCCGAGACTGATCGGGTGTTTTCGGGAGAAGGAATATCCTTCGTTGACCTTGAGAGCTTGTGATGGGCTAAGTTGGGAAACCCCTGCAGGGTATAAACTTTTGAGAGCCGTGCCCGTGGTTATGTGGCAGATGGGAATTTGTTAATATCCGGTTGTAGAGAACTTGATACTTGACTTAATTAAAATGAATCAACCGCGTGTGTAGCCGTGATGGTCTATTTTCGGCGGAGTCCGGGAAGTGAACACGGTCTTGGGTTATGTTTGGACATAAGTAGCTTCAGGATCACTTCTTGATCACTTCTAGCTTCTCGACCGTTGCGTAGCTTCTAATCTTACTCTTATTTGCGTATGTTAGCCACCATTTTTGCTTAGCGCTTGCTGCAGCTCCACCTCATTACCACATCCTACCCATAAGCTTAAATAGTCTTGATCTCGCGGGTGTGAGATTGTTGAGTCCTTGTGACTCATGGATACTTCCAAACAGTTGCAGGTGCCAATGATACCAGTGTAGGTGATGCTACCGAACTCAAGTGGGAGTTCGACGAGGACCTTGGTCGTTTCTATGTTTCGTTTCCTGATGATCAGTAGTGGAGCCCAGTTGGGGCAATTGGGGATCTAGCATTTGGGTTGTCTTCTTTTATTTTGGTTCCGTAGTCGGACCTTGATTGTACTCTGGATGATGTATGTTTAGCTTGTTAATTGTGTGAAGTGGCGATTGTAAGCCAACTCTTTACCCCTTTCTTATTCAGTACATGGGATTGTGTAAAGATTAACCCTCTTGCGACAATACCACCATGTGGTTATGCCCCTAAGTCGTGCCTCGACACGTGGGAGATATAGCCGCATCGTGGGCGTTACAAGAAGTTATGACAGTTTTGGTCTTACTTGATTCTTTCGTTCTGCTCACCATTACTGCTGGTAATCAGTGGTGGTACCATTAGCCACCAGGGTAGTACCGTTTGTGTGGTACTTCCGCTAGTGTGCCGCGGTAACAACAGGAGTCTCTCTGTTACCCACCAGGAATTTATGGTAGTACCACTTGCTCCTAGCGGTAGTACCGCTAGTGCGATACTGCCACTAGAGTACCACACGCACTACCGTCGATTTCTCTGTTAGCCATCTGGATTCGTGGTAGTACTGCTCGCTCCTAGCGACAATAGCACTTGGGTGGTACTTTCCCTGGAGTACCTCACGTACTACTGATACGTCTCCATCGTATCTATAATTATTGATTGTTCCATGCTGTTATATTATCAATCTTGGATGTTTTATAATCATTTTGTAGTCATTTTATATCATTTTTTGGTACTAACCTATTGACATAGTGCCAAGTGCCAGTTGTTGTTTTCTGCATGCTTTTTGCATCGCAGGAAATCAATACCAAACTGAGTCCAAATGCAATGAAACTTTATGCAGATTTTTTTGGACCAAAAGACACCTAATGGCCAAGGCTACGCCTGGGGGGTGCTCCGAGGAGAGCACAACCCACCAGGGTGCTCCAGGAGGCCCAGGCGCACCCTGGTGGGTTGTGCCCACCTCGGGTGCCCCCCAGACCGCCTCTTTGCTCTATAAATACCCCAATATTCCATAAACCCTATGGGAGTCGACGAAAATCAATTCCAGCCGCCACAGACTCCAGAACCACCAGATCCAATCTAGACACCATCACGGATGGGGTTCACCACCTCCATTGGTGCCTCTCTAATGATGCGTGAGTAGTTCTTTGTATACCTTTCGGTCTATAGTTAGTAGCTAGATGGATTCCTCTCTCTCTCTCTCTCTTGTTTGTTTCTCAATACAATGGTCTCTTGAAGATCCATATGATGTAACTCTTTTTGTAGTGTGTTTGTTGGGATCGGATGAACTTTGAGTTTATGACCAGATCTACCTCTTTATATCCATGAAAGTATTTGAGTTTCTTTGATCTATTTTATGAATGATTGCTTATAGCCTCGTATTTCTTCTCCGATATTGGGGTTTTGTTTGTCCAACTTGATCTATTTATCTTGCAATGGGAAGAGGTGTTTTGTAGTGGGTTTGATCTTACGGTGCTTTATCCTAGTGACAGAAGGGGAACCGACACGTATGTATCGTTGCTACTAAGGATAAAACGATGGGTTCTATCTCTACATAGATAGATCTTGTCTACATCATGTCATCGTTCTTATTGCATTATTCCATTTCTCAATGAACTTAATACACTAGATGCATGTTGGATAGCGGTCGATGTGTGGAGTAATAGAAGTAGATGCAGGCAGGAGTCGATCTACTAATCTTGGACGTGATGCATATATAATGATCATTGCCTGGATATCGTCATGATTATTTGAAGTTCTATCAATTTCCCAACAGTAATTTGTTTACCCATCGTTTGCTATTTTTCGAGAGAGAAGCCACTAGTGAAACCTAAGGCCCCCGGGTCTCCTTCTCATATTATTTGCATTTACGATATATTTTCCTTTGCTTTTATTTTCAGACCTATTAAACCAAAAATACAAAAATACCTTGATGCGCTTTGTTCTTATTTACTTTATTTGGCATTCGATCTATCAATCTACTACAATTTATTCACGTCCGTTTGCCTATCTTGAGGCACCGCTACCTGAAAGGGATTGACGACCGCTTTTACACATCGGGTTGCGAGTAGTTGTTATTTCTGTGCAGGTGCTGTTTACATTGTGTTGCTTGGTTCTCCTACTGGTTCAATAACCTTGGTTTCACATCTGAGGGAAATACCTACAGCCGCTGTGCTGCATCATCCCTTCCTCTTTGGGGAAATACCGACGTAGCTTCAAGCGACATCAAAAGGAATTCCGGGCGCCGTTGTCAGGGAGGATCTTCAACATATACCAGGTTCCTAATCACAAATCTCATCTCCTCGGAATTTACATATTTGCCATTTGCCTCTCGTTTTCCTCTCCCCCACTTCACAAAAATTTGCCGTATTATTCGCCCCTATTTTTTTCGTTCGCCATTGACCGATCCTAAAAAGGCTAAGGGCTTTCTCCCGAGTATTAATGCTTTGGATAGCCCCTCTGTCCTATCTAAGTGAGGGAGTCCTGGACTAAGGGGTCCTCAGGTGTCCAGTCTATTGATGTGGGCTGGACTGATGGGCTATAAGGATACGAAGACCGAAGACTCCACCATGTCCGGATAGGACTCTCCTTGGCGTGGGAGGCAAGCTTGGCGACCAACTATGAAGATTACTTTCTTTGTAACCGACCTTGTGTAACCCTAGATCCCTCCCGTGTCTATATAAACTGGAGGACTAGGTCCGTAGAGAGGCTGAATCCTCATAATCTTAGCCAGACTAGACTTTTAGGGTTTAGTCATTACGATCTCGTGGTAGATCAACTCTTGTAATACTCATATTCATCTAGATCAATCAAGCAGGACGTAGGGTATTACCTCCATAGAGAGGGCCTGAACCTGGGTAAACATCATGCCCCCTGTCTCCTGTTACCATCGACCTTAGACGCACAGTTCAGGACCCCCTACCCAAGATCCGCCGGTTTTGACACCGACGTTGGTGCTTTCATTGAGAGTTCCACTACGTCATCCCCAAAAGGTTTGACGGCCCCTTCAATCGTCAACCACGATACTGTCCAAGATGAGACCTTCCTCCCTGGACAGATCTTTGTGTTTGGCGGCTTCGCACTACGGGCCAACTCGCTTGGCCATCTGGATCAGATCGATAGCTATGCCCCTGGCCATCAGGCCAGATTTGGGAGCTTGAACTACGTTGCGGACATCCGTGGAGACTTGATCTTCGCCGGATTCGAGACCGCGGCAACCACTTGTAGTCACCCCGATGGACATGACCTAAATCTATCATCCGACCGCATCCAGGACATAGCTCTTGTAACCGCTCTGGCCTTAGATCCGGAGCATACTGCGCCATCCAAGGACCGGGGGCTCAACCCCACCACAAAGGCCATAGATTCCCCGGCGTTGGAGCCGCACATGGACTTAACCTCACACGATATCTATGTCACCGGAACTCCGGACTCGTCTCCGGCAATAAGTCCCGAACAGTGTAAGTCCATGGACGCCGAACTTGATTGTTTATCAATCTTCGAATTCAGCGCCGCTGACATCTTCCAGCACTCGCCTTTGGGCGACGTGCTAAACTCATTAAAAAATCTATCCTTAGCGGGGGGTTCGCAGCCGAACTATATCCGGTTTGAACTAGAAGCTGATGACAGGGAATCTCGCTCCCCACCCGCCACCCACTTCATAGCCACTATCGAAGACTTAACTGACATGCTCGATTACGGCTCCGACGACATCGACCATATGGACGACGATGCCGGAGAAGAAGTGGCCCAGGATCCGCCGTTCACCGTACGCTGGACGGCCACTTCCTCATACGATGTATACATGGTGGATGCACCAAAGGAGAACAGCGGCGATGACAAGCAAGATCCAGTTGAGGATAAACCTCCTGAGATACAATCGAAAGCCGGTGTCAGCGGCGCCGCTCTAAGTCATGCCACAGTAAAGATAGCAACACCAGCACAGGAGAAGATAACACCCCGGAAGGTGCCGAAGACGACGAAGACCCTGTTGACGCAGCTACCGAATAGGATGAACGGGAAGACAGGCAAGTTAGCCCTAGTAAACAGGCCACGCATGAGGACTCGGAGGACAGTAATTATCTTCTGCTCTCCGAGGATGAGGCGAGCCTCGGCACCGAGGATTTCATCGTGCCTGAGGAACCTCTTGAGCAGGAGCACTTCAAGCGCCAGCTAATAGCCACTGCAAGGAGCCTGAAAAAGAACTTGTAGCAGCTTCAAGCTGACCAAGATCTGCTCAACGATAAATGGACTAACGTCCTAGCAGCCGAAGAATACGGCCTCAAGCGTCCGGCCAAAAGCTACCCGAAGCGCAAATTACTACCTCAGTTCGACGACGAGGCGCCAGAACACATACCACCATCGCGCAATGCGGCTGACCGACCACCACGTGGTCGGGACAAATTGGCAACTCAAGCCGAACACCAGCCCGCCCCGCCTCATCACAAGGGCAAAGGTAAATCCGCTCACGGTCATACATATGACCTTCGGCATGACCTGAATAATAAAGCAGTACATAACAGATCGATCTACGGATCACGAGGACATGCCCCGACACGCGACGACGGCCATCTGTTCGGACATGACAAACCTAGTCATGCACGGGCCGAACACCGCAGACGGACTCCATCGGAGCTACGTCGTGACGCGGCCCGGTATAGAGGTGCCGTACACCCTATTTGCTTCACTAGCGAAGTCATGGAACATGAATTCCCAGAAGGGTTCAAACTCATGAATATAGAATCATATGATGGCACCACAGACCCCGCAGTATGGATGGAAGACTTCATTCTCCACATTCATATGGCCCGCAGCGATGACCTTCATGCCATTAAATACCTCCCCCTGAAACTCAAAGGAACAGCGCGGCACTAGTTGAACAGCCTGCCCGAAAACTCCATCGGTAGCTGGGAGGACTTGGAAGAAGCCTTCCTTGATAACTTCCAAGGTACATACGTTCGACCTCCGAACACCGATGACTTAAGCCATATAGTTCAACAGCCCGGAGAGTCCGCCAGGAAATTCTGAACCAAGTTCCTAACTAAAAAGAACCAGATAGTCGACTGTCCGGATGCCTAAGCCCTAGCGGCCTTTAAACACAGCATCCGTGACGAATGGCTCGCCCGCCACCTCGGCCAAGAGAAGCCAAAGTCCATGGCGGCCCTCACGGCACTCATGACCCGCTTTTGCGCGGGCGAGGATAGTTGGCTGGCCCGTAGCAAAAACAATACAAGCGACACCGGCACCCCTGAAGCTAAAAATAGCAATGACAAGTCTTGACGCAACAGGTACAAACGTCGAAATAACAATGACAACACCGAGGATACGGAAGTCAATGCCGGATTTAGTGGCTCTAAGCCTGGTTAGTGGAAGAAGCCATTCAAAAAGAACAATTCGGGCCCATCTAGCCTAGACCGCATACTCGATCATATTCATGGCACCCTAGACAAACCAGCCAATCATACCAACAGAGATTGCTAGGTTTTTCAACAAGCAGGCAAGTTAAATGCCGAAAACAAGGATAAGGGATCGCAAAGCGAAGACGATGACGAGGAGCCACGACCGCCAAACACAGGGGGACAGAAGAAGTTTCCCCCACAGGTCAAAACGGTGAACATGATATACACTACCCACATCCCCAAGAGGGAGCGCAAGTGCGCCCTCAGGGACGTTGTCGGTGTCAAAACTGGTGAATCTCGAGTAGGGGGTCCCGAACTGTGCGTCTAGGCCGGATGGTAACAGGAGGCAGGGGACACAATGTTTTACCCAGGTTCGGGCCCTCTTGATGGAGGTAAAACCCTACGTCCTGCTTGATTAATATTGATGATATGGGTAGTAGAAGAGTAGGTCTACCACGAGATCGGAGAGGCTAAACCCTAGAAGCTAGCCTATGGTATGATTGTATGTTGTGGTTGTTGTCCTACGGACTAAAACCCTTCGGTTTATATAGACACCGGAGAGGGTTAGGGTTACACAAGGTCGGTTACAAAGGAGGAGATATCCATATCCGTATTGCCTAGCTTGCCTTCCACGCCAAGTAGAGTCCCATCCGGACACGAGACGAAGTCTTCAATCTTGTATCTTCATAGTCTAATAGTCCGGCCAATGGAGATAGTTCGGCTGTCCGGAGACCCCCTAATCCAGGGCTCCCTCAGTAGCCCCCGAACCAGGTTCAATGACGATGAGTCTGGCGCGTATTGTTTTCGGCATTGCAAGGCGGGTTCCTCTCCAAATTCTGTGTACCTATCGAAATAGTGTCCGGCCTCTTGTGAATGTTGCACTCCTTGGCTTCCGCACCCAATAATGGCCACTTTCCATGTGTCGAGCGAATGTGAAGAGCTAGGGTGTTTTTACATTTACCCCCCTAGCTGTGTGAATGAGCTGCCTATTAAAAAGATGAGGATTCAGATCCAAATCACACCATCCTCCCTTGGCGAGCATTCATCGGAGCGCATTCGACAGAGATCCATTCCACCATGGCCGGTCGACGCAGCTCCTCCTCTCGCTCCCCTAGCCCCAAGCCTGGAGATTGGGAGAGATGTTCCGTCCCGCACAGCAAATTAGTGATGCTTCAGACCAAGGGATTTCTTCCCCCAGTGTACATGGTCCCGGTTCGAGCCGGGCTCGCCACCTATAATGGCAGAGAGCAAGCGGAGAGCCTTCCCAATCCCTCCAAGGGAGAGCGGGTATGCCTTGTCCCTTATTTGGTAAGAGGGCTCGGATTTCCAATTCATCCATTTCTCCGGGGGCTCCTGGAGTTCTATGGCCTCCAATTGCACAACCTTACCCCTGCCTCCATGCTGCATATCGCGGGATTCGTAGCCCTTTGCGAGTTGTTTTTGGGTTGTGAGGCTCATTTCGCTCTGTGGAAGAAGTTGTTCTGCCTTGTGCCCCGTTCTCAGAAGGGGTTAATATATCAAGTGGGCGGAGCCGAAGTGTGGCGTATTGCCGGGACCGGATACCTGTCCGGAACCCCAAAGAAGACGTCCGAAGACTGGCCTTCAGAATGGTTTTATATAGAAGACGTCCCCCTCCCGGATCCTATTAGAACCGGCCTTCCTGAGTTCGACAACGCCCCTTTGAAGAAGCGCCGGAGCTGGCGTCCATGGAGCTCCCTGGAGGAAGATGACAGGGACGTTCTTTACCTGATGAGCCGGATAAGTTTTTTAGCTCGATCCGGATTGACCATGATCGAGGTCATGGCCATATGTATTATGCGGGGGGTGCAGCCGTTTCAATATAGAGGCCACCCCATGTGGGATTTCAACGGGGAGGATGACGCCACCCGCCACGGACGTAAAGGGTCGGGATCGGTTGCTGATCTAATAAAGATCTTATCCACTTTGTACAAGGGAGAAGAGGAGGAATTCCTTCGTGTCAACCCGCAGAGCGGATTTTCTATGTACAATTCTCTGAGCTGGGTAAGCGGAGACTTTTTCTCGCCCATCCGTTTCGTATTCCTGTAATTAAATAGTTAGTCTAGCGATTTCAACGCAGGAGCTGCGCCAGGCTGTAAGGGAGATAAACAACCCCCCTCCACAACCCGAGGACCCTGGACGGTCTCTTGACCCGGCCTCCTAGGAGGATCCGGACATATCTATGGAGCAGATCGATGGGGTATTTTACCAATTGAGTAATGACAACGCCTTGGTGGCCATTACGGCCGATTACCTGGGCTACTTCCAGCCTCACAGGTGACTGAGACCGAAGTCCCAGTACTTCGAAAAGGGATTCGTCCTTGCGTGTTTTTGATTGGCGTATAACAGCCGTGTTTTGCAGGGGAGGTCCTCGAGGCGGAAGGCCAAGCCTGCAGCGACTAGCCAACAAGGGGCCGCGAGGCCAGGCAGGCTAAAAAGACCCGCAATCCGGATTGAGACACCGGCGCAGCGGTACGGCGCGCCGTCTTTATTACAAGACATTATTCTCAGAGGCATATTAACGCCCATGCCTTCTTTTTAGGAAAAAGAGTGCTCGCCGGACTATACCCGGAGAGGCTACTAATCGCGCCTTCACCAGCCAGGCTCCAAGGCCGGACTCGGAGGCAGTAACGAATACGAGGCGTGCGCCGGGCGCTCCTACGACAGAGGATGCGGATAAACTGTCTGCCACCAATTTCGAGGTGGAAAGTGCCATGAACCACAGGTGTCGCCGGATTGTTCTTCGTGACGCTTGTTTCTCCCAAGAGGCATTGGATGCCTTCAACTCGGGAGATGCGTACCTCCGTGCCACTCAAAATGGTCTAGCCAGAGCCACGGAGCAGTATGTAAAAGACATATGGGTGAGAAAAATTGGTGATTATATATATCAGTAGCCCCTGAGACTTGAAACAGTTAGAATAACTGATTTAAGGATCATTTGTTATGAAGGTTCTTACCGAAAAGAATACTCAACTGTCCCAGGAGCTGGAAGAGTGCAGAGCCCAACTTCAAGCCGCACTGGCTGCGGCGGGGGAGCCCAAAGAGACCCTCTCTGGTAATATATCCTTTGAATGATAAGTGTCATATAGGATGCGGCGTATATGCAGATCTGACGATAAAATTGCAGATGACACTGGAGTAAATCCAGATAAGCAACAGCTCCTATGCCAGCTGAAGGCCGGTGAGAGCGTGCTTACGAGGGTGAGGCAGGAGAAGAATGATCTCCTAGATGCCAACACCAAGCTGGGCGTGGAACTAAAAGACGTTTGTGCCCAACTGTCGGACTCTGTTAAGGAGAATCGGCGGCTTCGACGCGACATATTTAGTAAGTGCTTGAATGAACTGTGAAAAAGAGTTCGGCGAGGAAGCTGGCTGACAGAGTTATGTCTGTAGGTATGCTAACAGGTCGTCCTGCCGAGGAAATGCCCGGTTCAACGGGTGACCTTCTTCCCGAGATCTCACAGGTGCATGAACGAGTTCGGCAGGTGATGCAAGCCGTCTCCATACCCGAAGGCCTTGGAGAGCTTGCAGAAAAGCTGAAGGGAGCACGGCGGCGCTTCCGATTATGGAAGATATCGGCCTGCCGTCAGGGCGCCAGGGAAGCCTGGGCAATGGTGAAGACACGGTACACGAAGGCTGACCCGAACCACATGGCCGAAGTCGGATCTGTGGGGCCCGATGGGAAGGAGATCCCTGTGAGCTTAGTGTACGGCCAAGTAGAATTGGCCGCAAAGTATTCCCAACAGGACTGTAGACTAGGCAGCCTATTGGATGGTATTGAAGAGGAATTCAACCAGTGAAATTGGCTATGTAATTTAAAGTGACATGTATAATGCCTTCTAGCCGGATTGTAGATCGTTTGTCGTGGCGGACCTTTTCGCTTCAACCTCGGGACCCGACGGTCCGGAGTGTATCTGAATACCCTCTCGGTTATGTAAGAACCGAGGCATGCGTGAAGACCAGGCGTAGAGGTCATTAGTGCTTTATCAGACAAGTGCCCAACCAGTTATGTTATATTACATGGGTAGTAAGAAACATCTTCCAGGGAGAATAGTTCCGTTAAGGGTTCCTTTCCCTGGGTAAGCATGCCCTAAAGTGCATGTCCGGACTGCGATAAGAAGCGCAGAAAAAGCATCTGGGGGCAGATATGGATAATAAATAAAAAGTCATCTTTTGTTCACCGACCGAATATTCCCTTAAGAACGCTAGCTTTCGGCTTCACCCAGTCTGAGGTACACATCCGACTGACCCGATGGTAACAATCGCAGAGGTGCTCCCCTTATGCCCTAGACGAATTAACGGGAACGTAGGGCATAAATACAAGATCCAGGCAACCCAGCTTGGCCAAAACTTAAGTCATATCGATGCATATAATGGTGAAAAAAGGTACATGCGGAAGTATAACACATGTGTTGGGCGTGAGGCCCAGGTAAATAATTTAAGCTTCTGTGAAAGAAGCCCCCAGGTATGGAGAGTGCGGCTAGCGCATCTGTAATGTACAAGTGAGGCACAAGGTGACCCTTGAAGGCCTAGAGAAATAATAAGAAAAAGAAAGAAAGGGAAACAAGACAGATGATGCATATGCAGAAAATGGACAAAGGGAGGGGACTAACATAGAGTCCGGTGCTAGGCGTAGAATCTTCGAAGCCTGGCTACGTTCCATGGGTTCGGCTCGAGTCGACTAGTCGATGCATCCCGTAGTCGGTACGCTCCACCAGTCAGAACTTGGTCGATAATGAAGGGACCTTCCCATTTGGGCTCGAGCTTGTTCTTTTTCTTATCCGGCAGTCATAGAACTAGTTCGCCAACGTTATAAGTTTTGGCTCGTACTTCTCTGCTTTGGTATCCGTGAGCCTATTGCTGGTAAAATGCGGAACGGGCTTTGGCTATGTCACGCTCTTCCTCCAAGGTGTCAGACTGTCCTGCCGATCGAGCTCGGCTTCTCTTTCTTCGTACATGCGCACTCGAGGTGAGTCATGAATTATGTCACAGGGCAAGACTGCCTCTGCGCCGTACACCATAAAAACGGTGTATATCCGGTACTACGATT
Organism: Triticum urartu; assembly: GCF_003073215.2. Classification (NCBI taxonomy): domain Eukaryota; kingdom Viridiplantae; phylum Streptophyta; class Magnoliopsida; order Poales; family Poaceae; genus Triticum; species Triticum urartu. The sequence continues at coordinate 598,345,543 of NC_053023.1, read as the reverse complement.
CGGCGTGGTCCGCAGCCCCCAGAGTACGGAGTCGAGCTCCTCTACCCAGTGCGTGTCAGACTCCGTTAAGGAACGCACTAATCTGGGTTTAATGCCGCTCATTATAAGACTGTTTGCTCGTTCGACTTGACCGTTGGTTTGTGGGTGATAGACTAAAGCATAATCGAGCTTGATGCCCATTTCACTGCACCCGAGTTTTACATCGTCGGCCGTGAAGTTCGTGCCGTTATCAGTGATGATGCTGTGGGGGAAGCCGTAACGGTGTACACCCCCAGATATGAAATCTATCACCGGTCCGGATTCGGCTGTTTTAACCGGTTTAGCCTCTATCTATTTGGTGAATTTATCCACTATGACCAATAAGTATTTTTTCTTGTGGGTTCCCCCTTTAAGGGGTCCAACCATGTCAAGCCCCCAGACCGCCAAGGGCCATGTAATGGGGATTGTTTGGAGGGCGGTGGGTGGCATGTGGCTTTGATTTGCAAAGAGCTGGCAACCGGCGCAACGTTGGACCAAGTCATGTGCATCTGCCCGGGCCGTTGGCCAATAGAATCCTGTACGGAAGGCCTTGCTTACAAGAGCCCGGGCTGCGGCGTGATGACCGTCGAGTCCGGCGTGAATTTCTGCCAAAAGGTCCCGCCCTTCCTCTTCGGAGATGCACCTTTGAAGGACTCCGGTAGTGCTTTTCTTGTACAATTCTCCCTCATGGACCCTGTAGGCCTTGGATCGCCGCACTATGCAGCGTGCCTCATTTTGGTCTTCCGGAAGTTCCTGTCTAGTTAGGTAGGCCAGGAATGGTTCTGTCCACGGGGCAATAATGGCCATTATTTCGTGGGATGAATGTGTTATTTTGGTGGAGGAGCCTCCGATTGTGTCAGAGAGTTCGGTATCGTGTATTTTGGCCGGGTCCGGACTGTTGTTACCGGTGTCCCCTTCCCATGCTACGGATGGCTTGAAGAGCCTTTCCAGAAATATGTTGGGAGGGACCGCGTCACGTTTTGCGCCGATGCGGGCGAGGATATCTGCCGCCTGATTGTTTTCCTGAGCCACATGGTGAACTTCGAGCCCCTCGAACCGAGCTGACATTTTTAGGACGGCATTGCGATAAGCTGCCATTTTCGGATCCTTGGCATCAAAGTCTCCATTTATTTGGGATATCGCAAGGTTCGAATCCCCGCGCACCTCTAGGCGTTGAATGCCCATGGATACTGCCATCCGGAGACCATGTAGAAGGGCCTCATATTCGGCTGCGTTGTTGGAGTCCGTATACATTATCTGTAGTACGTATTGAACTGTATCTCCTGTTGGGGATGTTAAAACAATGCCAGCCCCCAGACCAGCCAACATTTTGGAGCCGTCGAAGTGCATGATCCAATTTGAATATGTGTCGTACTCCTTAGGGAGTTCGGCTTCCGTCCACTCGGCGACGAAGTCAGCCAAAACTTGCGACTTAATAGCTCGCCGTGGCTTGTAAGTTATGTCGAACGGGAGGAGCTCAATGGCCCATTTGGCAATCCGGCCCGTCGTGTCGCGGTTGTTTATAATATCGTTAAGTGGTACTTCCGAGGCTACCGTTATCAAACACTCTTGAAAGTAGTGTCGCAGCTTCCGAGATGCCATAAATACCGCGTATGCTATCTTTTGAAAATGCGGGTACCGTGATTTGCATGGAGTAAGGATAGTGGACACATAGTAAACCGGCTTTTGAAGGGGGAATTTGTGTCCGTCCACTTCTCGCTCGACGACGAGAACTGCGCTTACTACTTGATGAGTTGCCGCAATGTATAATAGCATTGGTTCGGCAATGTTTGGCGCGGCCAAGACTGGGTTTGTTGCCAATATGGCTTTTATTTTGTTGAGTCCGGCCGTGGCGGCATCCGTCCACTCGAAGTGTTCGGTGCGCCGGAGGAGGCGATAAAGGGGTAATTCCTTTTCTCCCAAGCGGGAGATAAAGCGGCTTAGAGCCGCCATGCATCCGGTCAATTTTTGTATTTGTTTGAGGTCTGTTGGGGGAGCCAACTGTGACAACACTCGGATTTTGGCCGGATTAGCTTCAATACCTCTAGTGGAGACAATGAATCCCAGGAGCTTTCTGGCTGGTACGCCGAAAACGCATTTTTCCGGATTGAGCTTGATGTCATATGTTCGGAGGTTATTGAATGTGAGCCTCAAGTCGTCTACTAGAGATTCGACATGCTTGGTTTTGACGACCACGTCATCTACGTATGCCTCCACTGTTTTGTCGATCTGCTTTGCCAGACTTGTCTGAATCATGCGCTGATATGTTGCGTCGGCGTTTTTGAGCCCGAAGGGCATTGTGTTGAAGCAGAATGGGCTGTATGGTGTGATGAATGTCGTTGCGGCTTGGTCTGGCTCTGCCATTTTAATTTGATGGTAGCCGGAGTATGCGTGGAGGAAACACAATGAATCGTGTCCTGCGGTAGCGTCGATGATTTGATCGATGCGGGGGGGGGGAGGGATCCTTTGGGCAGGCCTTGTTAAGGTCCTTAAAATCAACGCACAAGCGCCAGGATTTGTCCTTCTTTGGTACCATCACCAGGTTTGCTAGCCAGTCCGGATGTTTTATGTCTCTGATGAATCCGGCCTCCAATAGCTTGGCTAGTTCCTCTCCCATGGCTTGTCTCTTAGGTTCGGAGAAACGCCAAAGAGCCTGCTTGACTGGCTTGAATCCTTTTAGGATATTTAGGCTGTGCTCGGCCAGCCTGCGTGGGATTCCTGGCATGTCTGAAGGGTGCCAGGCAAAAATGTCCTAGTTCTCGTGTAGGAACTCTCGCAGTGCGGCGTCGACATCAGGGTTTAATTGTGCCCCGATGGAAGCTGTTTTTGTAGGGTCCGTTGGATGGACTTGGAATTTGACTATTTCATCCGCCGGTTTAAAGGAGGTGGACTTGGATCTTTTATCGAGTATCACGTCGTCCATGTTCACCGTCGAGCGCAGCGCAGTTAGTTCCTCGGCCGCTAGGGCTTCGGATAATGCCTCGAGGGCCAGTGCGGCTGTCTTATTTTCGGCGCGGAGTGCTATGTCCGGATCACTAGCCAGAGTGATGATTCCGTTGGGCCCGGGCATTTTGAGCTTCATGTACCCATAATGGGGTATGGCTTGGAAGATTGTAAACGCCTCCCGCCCTAATAGAGCATGGTATCCGCTGCTGAACGGGGCCACTTGGAATGTAATTTCTTCGGACCTGTAACTATCCAGCGTGCCGAATACCACATCTAGTGTGATTTTCCCAGCACAGCGTGCTTCTCGACTGGGGATGATTCCTCTAAAGGTTGTGCTACTTTGCTCAATGCGGCTCCAGTCTATTTCCATCTTTTGAAGAGTTTCCTCATAGATGAGGTTTAATCCGCTGCCGCCGTCCATGAGTACCTTGGTGAGTCGAAAGCCGTCCACGATTGGACTGAGGACCAGTGCGGCTGGTGCTCAGGCTGTTCGGAATTTGGGTTCTTCACTGGCATTGAAGGTAATAGCCGTGTCACTCCAAGGATTTATTTCTGCTACGTGGAAGATTTCGACCATGCTGCAGAGTGTTCTCTTGCGTCTATTATTTGACGCGAAGGTCTCAAAGACCGTTAACACCGTATTGTTGTCCACGGGATGGTGCTCTGTGGTATTTGGGAGGAGTAGATCCTCACCACTTTTGGCCACCTGTCAGAGTATCCAACATGCTCTAAGGCTGTGCGTTGGTATTGCATCCGCTGTACTATGAATTTTGCAGGGTCCGTTGAGCCATCCCTCCAGTACGGTTCCTTGCCCCGTAGAGGGCTTTTGCTTTTTTCTAGTTAACCCAGGTGTATTGTGATAATGCACCCTTTTATTTCGAACTGGGTTTGTATTCAGGGCCGGATTATCCCAAAATTTTATTTCGGTTTTCCAAGCGCTTTCCATCGCACAATACTTTCGTACTATGGACACCAAGTCGGCAAAGCGTGTAATTTCGCGGCGACTTATGGCGTTGAGGATTCCCTTGTCTGTGCAATTATTGCAGAAGAATGAAATTGCGTCTTCCTCGCGGCAGTCCTTTATCCTGTTCATGACCAGGAGGAATCTGGCCCAGTAATGGTGTACTGTTTCTTCGGGCTCTTGCCTAATTTGGGATAGATCGCTTATGTTTGGGTGGGTGGGTGGAATTGAACCCGAATCCTCACCCAATCTGAGACTCAGGGGCCAAGGAGTTTCCGAACTTGGAAGTTTGGATTCTTGGATGTTTTCCAATAAATCTAGCCCGCTGCCTGACTCTAGGTTCAGGTCTTGAGCGGCGTCCTCCCCTCCGCGGGTATCCGGCTTGGAGGGATCGGGAATCCGGACATAGCTAGTCCTTAAGACTGCAACGTGATGGGTGACCTGGGGAGAGTTGATCTCTCTCAGATCGGTTTTAGGCCCAATCTGATCATAGTCTGTAGCGACTCCCAGGGCGGTGATGCGATCCAAGAGCTCGTTCAGGGAAGAGAGCTCCATTGGATCTAACTGCTCGGCGAGTTCCGAGTTGACGTGAAGATTTCTTTCGATGACCCGAGAAGTCATCGTCGGCGCAGCAGCCGCACAGGCGGTCATAAGAAAACCACCTAGCCGGAGAGTTTGCCCGATAGCCAAAGCTCACTCAGCAATAGTGCCGTCTTTAAAGACGGGATGAGACATCCTTCCTGGTGGCGACGGCACAGCGGAACTCTCAATGGAAGCACCAATGTCGGTGTCAAAACCGGCGGATCTCGGGTAGGGGGTCCCGAACTGTGCGTCTAGGCCGGATGGTAACAGGAGGCGGGGACACAATGTTTTACCTAGGTTCAGGCCCTCTTGATGGAGGTAAAACCCTACGTCCTGCTTGATTAATATTGATGATATGGGTAGTACAAGAGTAGATCTACCACGAGATCGGAGAGGCTAAACCCTAGAAGCTAGCCTATGGTATGATTGTATGTTGTGGTTGTTGTCCTACGGACTAAAACCCTTCGGTTTATATAGACACCGGAGAGGGTTAGGGTTACACAAGGTCGGTTACAAAGGAGGAGATATCCATATCCGTATTGCCTAGCTTGCCTTCCACGCCAAGTAGAGTCCCATCCGGACACGAGACGAAGTCTTCAATCTTGTATCTTCATAGTCTAACAGTCCGGCCAATGGAGATAGTCCGGCTGTCCGGAGACCCCCTAATCCAGGACTCCCTCAGACGTCTACGCGATAGAGCGAGTCGCCCCAAAATTTAATCCATGGTTGTCATGCCCGATCACTTTCGATCGCCGGGATCATCCGACCAGTATTCGTCACGGCGGTTCAGCCGCACTGGTCATGGACCCAATAATTGTTGGGTTCCACCTAACGCGAGTCCTGATGGACGGCGACAGCAGCCTCAACTTGCTCTATCGGGATACAATGCGCAAAATGGGCATTCATCCATCACGGATCAAACCCACAAAGACTACCTTCAAAGGAGTCATACCAGGTGTAGAGGCCCGCTGTACGGGCTCAATCACGCTCAAGGTTGTCTTCGGATCTCCGGACAATTTTTGAAGCGAGGAGTTAATCTTCGACATAGTCCCCTTTCGCAACGGCTATCATGCACTGCTCGGAGGGACCGCATTCACCTGATTCAATGCAGTGCCACATTATGCTTATCTCAAACTCAAGATGCCCGGTCCACGTGGCGTCATAACAGTCAATAGAAATACGGAGCGCTCCCTCTGTACAGAAGGGCACACAACTGCCTTAGCAGCAGAAGTACAGATCGGCCTTCTCAAACTGAACCTTAATTCGGCTACCGAGCCCACGGACACCGTCAAGAGGGTCCGAACTACCCTACAGCAGGACATCCCAGCTTGTCAGGAGCTAGACTAGCAATTCGGCCTCCTTCTTAGTCCTGGTCAAGTAGTTGCATTTGTACCACGTGTACATAACTACACACTCAAAATTCCATGGGCATCGATGGAGGCATAGCTAGGTTGTGATCCACAGTACGGCTCAACCGACACCGGATACACACATACTGTCGGGGATATACCCCACGGTATGACCCGGCCGGACTTGGCATTTCATGATGACCCGCCGGAGGACTGGCGACTCACGGGTCTGGCGGTTCATTGGTCAGACGACTCAAAGATGACCCCGACGGCAGGTCACATAGAAGACTAGGCCCAAGACCCAGTAGGCCGGCTCATATTATGGTGTGCCGGCTTAAGACAGAAGGCATGAGGAATATTTCCTTTACGAGGAAGCAAGACCCGTACTTGCATCCGACTTGTAATAGAGAATAAGTTAGTTCTAATCCTAATAGGACTCTACATGTAAGCCGCCCCTTCAACTTATATAAGGAGGGGCAGGGCTCCCCAAAGAGGGACAAGCAACAAGAAACAAGATCTAGGGCTAGACACAAAGAGGAGAGCCGGCTTAGGGCGACTCCCTCATAATGATAATGAGACCTAGCCACAAACAACATGTAGGGTTATTACCGGATGATGTTTCCCGTGGCCCGAAGCTGTCTAAATCCTCGTTTTGTGTGTTGCGTCTCTCGATTCCGCTCAACCCCTTCAAGCTACCACATAGATGCGTTGGCCTCACGACTAAGTCCTTACACTAGGACATCTGCTGTGACAATTCCACGACACATACTTTCACTTTTATTCGTTTCCTTTCCAGGTTTCAATCCCGCAGGCCCCATCGGATGGCCTAATCACCAGTCCTCTTGAAGGATAAACACACCAAGACGGCGAGAAACACAGACGTACGGGGGATTTTCAAGGTGGTTTCGTTAACGATCACTCTACCCGTTTTTCAGGACCCACATGCAGCTCTCCCTTGGTTTTTGGCATATTAAATAGCCTGTTACTTATCGCACTACTTGTATCAATGCGCCTTGATGTATTAATCAAATTACAATGAAAACAGTTCGCGGCTGGAGCTTTAAAGCCCCAGCTTATCACCTTTTGCACCCTTTCTGTTTTCCTTCTTTTTTCACTTCTTCTTCCCTGTGGGTAACCCCATCAAGTAGCACCCATACACTTTGATACGTTTGATGTTTTCCAGGGGCTTCACAACACCCCACACCACGACAACAAAAGTCCAAACACTTTTTGTAAGTATAGTTCGGCACCCTGAATTTAGCACTATATGCATTGGCTCTGAATCATGTCTTTGGTCAATAGTTGGGTTGCCCGGCTCCTGTGCTTGCTACCTTACGTTCTGCTATGTCGGCTACAGTAGTAAAGGGAGAACTACTGCGATTGTGCCTTGGTTTATCCAAAGGAGCACCTCAATAGAGAAAGCCGAAAACTGACTGTCATGATGCGCGAGAGTCGGTCAGCTATTCGGAGGTTGCAAATCGTTGGAGATTTCTTCCGCATTATGCGAAGGATTGGTACTTCCCGATCAGACGCTTATAGCACTCTGGTTCGGATACTAGGGGCTGCGCCCATGTTTTTATTGTCAAACACCTATGGCTAAGTGAGGGCGTTAAAGCCGCATAGTCTGATTGCCTGGTTCGTTGCACTAAACAACTCCTTCAAGGACCATACAATTGGATCAAGATTGTTTAGATTCCACCCCGAGCACCTCCATACTACCTACGTGGGGGTAGAAGCCGACGACTGGTTAACCCTCAGATTTCATACAACACTGTCGCACAGGAGGTAAAATTTAAAAACATAACAAGCATTATATTACAAACCCACTTTGTTCTATCATACAACGTAGAAGGAACTTGAATACATTCATTCAAAGATAATATCTTCGAACACTGCGTTGCTACAATGCGAGACCCCTCTAGGACATCTGCAAAGTAGCCCTCGGGTGTGCAGTGATCCTTGCCCTCCGGTGGCCCCTTGGTCGGCTCGACTGCGTCCATCTTTGCCCACCACATCTTGCAGCGAGTGAAGTCCATGCGCGCACCTTCAATGCAGGCCGATCACTTGACGACATCCAGTTGAGGACATGCGTTCATTAGTCGCTTCACGAGTCCGAAGTAGCTGCCGGGCATAGCTTTGGCTGGCCACAACCGGATTATCAAATCCTTCATGGCCAGTTCGGCCACCCTATGCAGCTCCACCAGCTATTTCAGCTGATCGGTGAAGGGCACGGGATGCTCTGGCGCAAGATACTGCAACCAGAACAATTTCTCCGTGGATCTCCCTTCTTCGGCTCGGAAGAACTCCATGGAGTCGGACACACTGTGCGGCAGATCTGCGAAGGCTCCTGGAGAACTCTGAATCCGGATCAGTAATAAAAACATCTTCTTTATATATTTTCTTTGCATACTAAACGCCTTACCCGCCGCGATCTTCCTGGCCTCTTAGATCTCCTGGATGGCACCCTGGGCTTCAACCCAGGCCGCTTTCGCGCTTTGATGAGCCTTGGAGAGTTTGGTCTCTCGAGTCGAAACATCGCCCTCCAGGGTCTTGTACTTCTTCACCGCATCCTGGAGCTCTTGCTGGACCTCGTTCAGCCAGGCCTTCAGCTTCTTGCGAGTGGCCTGCTCCTTGACATCTTTCCCCTCGGCTTTGGCGAGGGCCTCTTTCAGGGCCGCGACCTCGGTCCTCGCCCCTACAGATGTAATGACACTACGATCAGTACACATCATTTACTCTTTTCGAATATATAGTGAGCCATTGCATACCTTGCTGGTCTTCCAGCTACTTCCTCGCCTGGCCGAGCTCCTCTTCGGCCCGCTCCAGTTTCTGCTTTAGTCTGGCGTCTTCGGCAATGTGAGAAGTCGTAGCCAGCAGTGACGCCTGCTTATTCACATCAGACACAGTTTGGTTAGTTTCCTGCGAAATTTAATTGATCCTCTGCCCGACTTTTCTTTCCGAACACTAGACAGTGTCTTAGGGGCTACTATCTATGTGGGGATTTTCTCGATTAAACACGGCTTACCTCAAAACCTGTCAGCGGGCTGCTGCAGGCCTCGGTCAGTCCACTTTTAACGGACTGAACCTTCTCAATCACCGTACCCATAAGGATACGGTATTCTTCCACAATGGAAGTGCCTCGCAACGTTTCCAATAGATTGTTCGACGCCTCTAGTTGGACAGAGGTCGCCGGCGGGACGGGCATGCCTCCTTCTCTTGAAGGAAGCTGCTTGTCGGATTCCGGGGCCACATGGGTCTCCGGATCCATGCTCATATGGGGGCCGAACTGAGCTCGGCCCCCATCGCCAGTCTCCATGGGGGCTTGCTCCCCCATGTGTCCGGCGGCCGAGGTATCGCCCTCCGGTGCTGCCTTGATGGCCTCCTGAACCTCCCTTGGCCTGGGAAGGTCCATTGGGAGACCACCTCGTCGCCTCCCTTGGGCTTGGGAGAGTAAGTGACCGGCGGTGTCCCGCATGCCATCTCCTTTGAGTCCAACGAGCCTCTTGATGAGGATCCCTGGGAGCTGTCATGGGCCAGACTGCAATAGCATAATTAATCATGTCAGTACGACAAAGAGGAGAGGTTAGATTTATGGGCATCTACGAGTCTTAGCACTTACGATGCGGCCCGAGGCTTAGTGCGGGGGCGTTGCTCCGGACTGCTGTCGACGTCCCATGCGGAGCTGCCCGCGAGCGGGCCTTTCCCCCTCTTGGGCGCCTCCGCCTCTAGATTTGTTGAGGCCGCCCTCTTCTTCCTCCCCCATCAGGGGGGGATCTCTCTCCTTCTCCTCCTCATCGTCGTCGTCTTCGGAGACGGAGGAGCGGGTCTTGTCTTCGGACGTCGCGTCCGAAGCGCCCTTGCGGCGGGGGCCACTCTGGACCTCCTTGGCCTTCCCCATGGCCTTCTTCGCCGGCGCCGTATAGGGCGCCGGCGCCAGCATCTTCGCTAAACGCGGGATGACTGGTTCTTCAGGCAGCGGAGCCGGACACTGGATCCGCTTCGCCCTCTCCATCCAGTCTTGAAGAAGCAATGATAATAAAAGGCTTAGATATCATCCTTGAAACAAACAATTAGAGGATGCATTGAAAACTTACCTCGCTGGCGGGGTGGTTAATATCGTTCCCGCGGTCCGAATCCGTGCCTGGCAGTATCTCGTTGCCCTTGAAGAGCAACTTCTAGGCATCTTCGTGAGTTGTTTAGAAGAGCCTCTCCAGGGTCTAGTGCCTCTTCAGATTAAACTCCCAAAGGGGGCATTTTCGACTTTGACAGGGGAGGATCCAGCGAACCAGCATCACTTGGATTATGTCGACGAGCTTGACTTCTTTATCCACCATACTCTGAACGCGCGTCTGCAGCGCGATCAGCTCGTCTGATGAAGACCAATTCAGGCTCTTCTCAACCCAGGAGGTGAGCCGTATTGGAGCGCCGGGATTGAATTTGGCAGCTGCGACCCAGTTGGCACCGCGGGGCTCAGTGATGCAGAACCACTGTTTCTGCCATCCCTTGACGGTCTCCATGAAAGTGACTTTCGGCCAGGAGACATTGGTCAGCTTACTCACCATGGCACCTCCGCACTCCGCGTGCTGGCCATCCACCACCTTCGGCTTCACTTTGAAGAACTTGAGCCACAACCCGAAGTGGGGTTGGATGCGGAGGAAGGCCTCACACGTGACGATGAACGCCGAGATGTTGAGGAAGCAGTTCGGGGATAGATCATGGAAGTCTATCCCGTAATAGTACATCAGCCCGCAGACGAAAGGGTGGAGTGGAAACCCTAGCCCGCGGAGGAAATGAGGGATGAATACCACCCTCTCTTTGGGCTTCGGTGTGAGGACAACTTGCGCCTGGGCTGGAAGGCGGTGGGTGATTTCTTCGCCAAGTACCCGGCCGCCCGAAGCTCAGTAATGTCCTTCTCCTTGATGGAGGAGACCATCCACTTGCCTTGGCCTCCGGATCCAGACATGCTTGAGTGCTAGCTTGAGTGGGAAGAAGACGAGAACTTGGGTGCTGGAGCTCAAGAGTGGAAGGGCAGAGGAAGAGAGAAGGCGTGGGAGAAGAAGGGGGAATCCTTATCCCCTTATAAGGGCAGTGAATATCGAACGCCTCCCCACTTGCCTTAAAACTTGCCTATTCCCAAGGGCTGTGTAAACGGCACGATTGTGTTACCCACGCCCGCATTGATGAAAATCCCGCAATAAGGGGACACGATCTCTGCTTTGACAAGACGTGCCAATAGAAACCGCATCTCGAAACACGGAGCGACGGATAAAAATGGTTCGATATAGTGACCGAACATATGTGATGTCATCTTGCAAAAAGTTGTCAGCGGATGGGACTCGTGAAATACTATATTCCTTGCGGTTGTGTGTGGTACTTATGTTGCAGATCTGGACACCTTCGTTTCATCCGAAGACTATCCTGGAGTATTCAGAAAGTAGAACCCGCCTTGCAATGCCGAAGACAATCTGCGTGCCGGACACATCATCATTGAAGCCTGGTTCAGGGGCTAATGAGGGAGTCCTGGACTAAGGGGTCCTCGAGTGTCCGGTCTATTGATGTGGGCCGGACTGATGGGCCGTAGGGATACGAAGACCGAAGACTCCACTCGTGTCTGGATAGGACTCTCCTTGGCATGGGAGGCAAGCTTGGCGACCAACTATGAAGATTCCTTTCTTTGTAACTGACCTTGTGTAACCCTAGATCCCTCCCATGTCTATATAAATCGGAGGGCTAGGTCCGTAGAGAGGCCGAATCCTCATAATCATAACCAGACTAGAATTTTAGGGTTTAGTCATTACGATCTGGTGGTAGATCAACTCTTGTAATACTCATATTCATCAAGATCAATCAAGCATGATGTAGGATATTACCTCCATAGAGAGGGACCGAACCTGGGTAAACATCGTGTCCCTTGTCTCCTGTTACCATCAACCTTAGACACACAGTTCGGGACCCCCTACCCGAGATCCGCCGGTTTTGACACCGACACTAAGCTCATAAACAATGATGCTATGGAAGGATCTACCGGGGTTGTTAAGGAAAATCTTAACAATTGTGATGAAGATGATCCCGGAATTTTTTGTCATTTGCTTGATGAATCTTTGAAAGATGCTTGGGATAGGCTGTTGAGAATTCGAGCTAGGTATGTGCCCCAATATCAGATAGAGATATACTTGAACAGTTTTTATGTTGGTTTACATTCTTCCTTCAAGCAAGTTTTGGATTCAATATTTCAAAACGGTTTTCTTGAAGGTGATGGAGTTGATACTTATGAAAAGAGGAAAACCATATTTGGGCACCCCGAAGGAGAAAATGTTGAATCAACTACCCTTATGTGCTTTTATCAAAATGAAATAATTAAAGAGATGAAGGCTAGTTTAGATACGAATTTTCGCAACGTGCTTAATCTTTCTTCTGCTATCAATGGCCATGTGCTTTCACAAAATAGAAAATTAAATGCCATTGATAGGAAAATTTCCCCTCTCTTTCAAAAGAACAAAGATGACAATACTTAGATCCTTGCTTTATGCCTAGCTAAGGGTGTAAAACTATAGCGCTTGTTGGGAGGCAACCCAATGAATAAAATTTATTTTTGCTTTTTGCTTTATGTTATGGATTGTTTTCACAATTATGCTACTGTTATGATTGTGTTTTTTATGTTTTAATTAGTGTTTGTGCCAAGTAATGCCTTTCGGATCTTCTTGGGTGATAGTTGTTTGATCTTGCTGAAAAAACATAAACTTATGCGCTCAGGAAAATAATTCTCATTTTTAACCAAAGAGAGATAAAATACCCATTCCTTTTGAAGTAGATCAATATATAAATTGCTCAGGTATTCCTAATTTTCCAGAATTTTTGGAGTTACAGAAGTATTCGAATTAGTCAGATTGCTACAGACTGTTCTGTTTTGACAGATTCTGTTTTCTTTGCGGTGTGTGCTTGTTTTGATGGCTCTATGGTTTTCGTTGATGAGTTTTTGCCATAGAAAATTTGTAACACAGTAGATATAATGCAAATACAAAATATGAATTGGTTTGATATAGTACTTATAGTAGTGATTTGCTTTCTTTTACTAACGGATCTCACAAAAGTTTTGTTGAGTTTTTTGTGATTGAAGTTTTCAAGTTTTGGGTTATCTTACAATGGATGAAGGAATAAGGAGTAAGAAGAGCCTAAGCTTGGGGATGCCCCGGCATCCCAAGCTATTATCCAAAAGAGAGCAAGCAACTAAGCTTGGGGATGCCCCGAGTGGCATACCCTCTTTCTTCTAACGAACATCGGTATTTTACTCGAAGCTATATTTTTATTCGTCACATACTACGTGTTTTTCTTGGATCGTCTTGTATGATATGAGTTGTTGCTTGTTTTCTTTTTTGTTTTAAGTCTTGATTCCATGATGGACACACCTATTTGAGAGAGCCAAAATTATGTCATGACTTGTTAGAATTGTTCTCTATGCTTCACTTAAATTTTTTATGAGCTATGGACTTGCTCTAGTGATTCACTTATATCTTTTTGAGCACGGTGTGCTTTAGTATTTTTCAAGAAAATGCTCACTTTCTTCACTTAGATTTATTTGAGAGTTAGTAAAATTTTCCAGAAAGTCTCTCTTGCTTCACTTAAATAAATTTGAGAGAAATAAATTTTATGCTCATGATCTTCACTTATATTTGTTTGAGCTTATCAAAAGCAACATATGAAAATTAGTCACAAAGTGATAGATATCCAAGGAGATAATAAAAACTTCCATGAAGATCATTGGACAAAATAAACTTGATTCTTAGTAATAGTTTTGAGATATGATGATGTGATATGTGAGTCATCTTGATGAGTAATTATGCTTTAGTAAGAATATTGGTGTTAAGGTTTGTGATTCCCGATGCAAGCACGAAAGTCAATAATTATGCAATGAAATTATATCCTACTTGTGGTGCATTATTCAGTGTTAATTATGCTTAATGCTCGCTTATGAGATTATTCGTTTCTTGGCTGGTCGCTTCTCAATATTTTGCTAGCCTTAATTTTGCACTAAGTATGATCACTACTTGTGCATCCAAAAACCTTTAAACCAGTTTCGCAAAATGAGTCCACTATATGTACCTATATGTGGTATTCTTTTGCTGTTCTTAGCAAATTTGTATGTGCCATGTCTAATTTTCAACATAAACTTCTCTTTTGTGTGTTTGTACCGCTCGCGGAGCGGTGATGGGTGGCTAATATTTTCCATGCTAGATGTGTTATTCTCACGATGAGTGTTTATTCACTTGTCATTGCATGAGAGTAAGGCAAAGGTATTAGGGATGCCCAGTTCCGAAATGAAAAATGAATTTACTTTATGTTATCAAATAATAAATTCCTTGGAAAGTCTTGGTATGGAGGGCATCCGTGGATACGGCTAGCCATGGAAAGTGAAAGTATGGTTCAAAAAGGAATAAACTTTATTTTCTATTTGGGAACCGCCTATGATATATCTAGAATGGAAAGTCTTGGGAACTCTAAGTCATTTTCGTTGGTGAGAAGGACACACCTCCCAAAATATTTTTATCTCTAAGTTTTTCGCTTTGAGCTCGGGCACCTCTACAAATCCCTACTTCCCTCTGCGAAGGGCCTTTCTTTTTACTTTATGCAATTTTTATTTTGAAATTGAGTCTCCATCTTCTCTTATAAAGCACCAACTAGGAGGCACTAAGATCGTACTTGAGCATTGGGTGTATTTAATATGTGATTGTGTTTCATGAATGGATCAATGATTGAGCATGATGGGCTAGGGATAACTTATTTTAGCGTTAATATTTTGAAAGACATGGTCGCTTGTTGATATGCTTGAGTTTTTAAGTTATCATGTCAAAACTAGACTATTGCTTTGAACAATATAAAAGTCCAAATGTCCATGCTATAAAGAAAAGAATATGATATGACATGATAGGCAACATTCCACATCCAAAATTCTGTTTTTATTACTTATCTACTTGACGATGAGTAGGAGTTAAGCTTGGGGATGCTGATATGTCTACAATGTATCTACAACTTTTTATTGTTCCATGATGTTATATTATCAATCTTGGATGTTTTATAATCATTTTATATCATTTTTTGGTACTAACCTATTGACATAGTGCTATGTGCCAGTTGTTGTTTTCTGCATGTTTTTTACATCGCAGGAAATCAATACCAAACGGAGTCCAAATGCAACGAAACTTTACAGAGATGTTTTTGGACTAGAAAACACCTAATGGGCCAAGGCTGCACCTGGGGTGTGCTCCGAGGAGAGCACAACTCACCATGGTGCGCTAGGAGGCCCAAGCGCGCCCTAGTGGGTTGTGCCCACCTTGGGTGCCCCCCGGACCGCCTATTTGCTCTATAAATACCCCAATATTCCAGAAACCCTAGGGGAGTCAACGAAAATCAATTCCAGCCGCCACAGAGTCCAGAACAACTAGATCCAATCAAGACACCATCACAGATGAGGTTCACCACCTCCATTGGTGCCTCTCTGATGATGCGTGCATAGTTCTTTGTAGACCTTCGGGTCCGTAGTTAGTAGCTAGATGGCTTCCTATCCCTCGTTTGATTCTCAATACAATGGTCTCTTGGAGATCCATATGATGTAACTCTTGTTGCGGTCTGTTTGTTGGGATCGGATGAACTTTGAGTTTATGACTGATAAGTCTCCATCGTATCTATAATTTTTGATTGTTCCATGCCAATATTATTCAACTTTCACATACTTTTGGCAACTTTTTATACTATTTTTGGGACTAACATATTGATCCAGTGCCCAGTGCCAGTTCCTGTTTGTTGCATGTTTTTTGTTTCGCAGAATATCCATATCAAACGGAGTCCAAACGGAATAAAAATGGATGGAGATTTTTTTTGGAATATATGTGATTTTTGGGAACTGAAATCAACGCGAGACGCTGCTCGAGGGGCCCACGAGGTAGGGGGCACGCCCCTGACCCTTGTGGCCACCCCATAAGGCAGCTGATGCCCTTCTTTCGCGGCAAGAAAGCTAATATCCGGATAGAGGCTGTGTTCAAATTTCAGCCCAATCGGAGTTACGGATCTGCGGGAATATAAGAAACGGTGAAGGGGTAGAATCGGAGAACGCAGAAACAGAGAGACAGATCCAATCTCGGAGGGGCTCTCGCCCCTCCCATGTCATGGAGGCCAAGGACCAGAGGGGAAACCCTTCTCCCATCTAGGGAGGAGCTCAAGGAAGAAGAAGAAGAAGGGGGGCCCTCCCCCCCTTGTTTCCGGTGGCGCCGGAGTGCCACCGGGGGCCATCATCATCACCGTCGTCTTCACCAACAACTTCACCGCCTTCACCACCAACCCTTCCCCCCTCTATGCAGCGGTGTAACCTCTCTCTTACCCGCTGTAATCTCTACTTAAACATGGTCACCACAAGAAATCTGTTAATCCATGACGGAATTCTGGTGACGTTCCTGAAAACCATCACAGATACAGCACCGGTCCCTCCGGGTCGTCACATAAATTGTCACGGATCAACAAGATGCGAATGGCCACTGAAATGATGCCCCATTATGACGGACAATAAAAGACTGTCATGGAAAACGTCATGGACAGACCATGTGGACCTAAGCAGGACCGTCACCGATGGCTCGTGCTGATGTGGCATGTATCCGGTGTGATGCGTATGTTGAATCCTGATTGGTCAATCCACCCTTCTCGCGGATCGCGCATCACAACCGTCCACTCCCTCAAATCACACGGTAGGCACATGGCCCAACGCTGGTTGACCGCCTCCACCACCGCTGCTCCCCATCTTCTTCTCCATCCTCCATCCCCCAATTCAACCCTATCCATCTCCCTCTCCCTCGTCCGCTGCCACCACCGGCAACCTCGGTGCCCCCCTCCCCAACCGCCACCGCCACCGACCCCACCCTCTCCCCCATCCCCTGCTCTCACCTTCTCTCCTTAAACTAGGTGGCCACCAGAATGAGCAGGCCAAGGCGCTTCCCGATTTGCGGCGCTGCTTCCGGATCCGCCCGAGCAGAGCCAAAGGTCGGCTCCTTCTCCGCGTTGTTCTGCGCCAAGGTTGGCCTCCTCTTCCTTCTCCGCGTGGTCCATGGCGCTAATTCAGGACGGTACCGCCTCTCCGGTTCCCAATCCCACCCCTAAACCGATAGATGGATCACCATGGTTGATGTGTTTTCCTACTGCTCTGGTTGGTCGCAGGTGAGGCACTCAATACCATGGCCAGACGGAGGTTGGGTGATTTCCTTCCCTGACCTCGCCGCCTAGCTACTCCACCGCAAGCTTCTCATCCCCAGGTTGTTCTTCCCCTGCTCGCTCCCTCCCTCTTCCTCTCTATCGATTGGTTGCTGCTGTATGCTTGCTGGTCAAGTACCAATCATCTCTTGCGTTGGTGCTGCTGCTGTGTGGATTTTTTTATATTGTTGATATTGCTTAGCTAGTGTGGATGACTGGATGTAGGTGCATGACCGTGCTCAACCTAATAGAATATTTTCAAATAAAAATAACAATTAGTGCTCAAGTAATTTATGGGTTGAGTTCTAGGCATAGTTAAATGTAGCAGCAGCATACAGTTTTCACAGTGCACACTGCCGAGCATGCATTTTTGTATGTAGAAATCTCAAATCTTTGTAACACAACACTTGCTGGCATTCGGTAAATGACTTGCCTTCCATTAACTACAGTCTTGCATTTTTATAAAAAGAAAAAAGATGATCTCTTTCATGCAAATGTACTCTGTGAGATAATAATACATCCGCGTGTATGTGTAGTTCATTGGGCCTGTAGCTCACTAGTTTGTGTTTCCCCTGTAATGTTTACCTCTGCTATCATGATGGATTTGGCTTTGCAGTCCGGTCCTTGACATATACTTCTCATTTGAAGAATTAGTATTTTAAAAATTTAGTGTCTATGTAACATCAGTACCTTGGAATATACTACCTGTTGGAAGGATTAACATTTTATATCCTGAAAATTTGTTATTGCAGCTGCTCTTTAGCTACATAGCTACATAATATCAAATCTGACTTGACTTTATATGTTTATATTATATGGCAAGTTGATTGTGTAGCCTATGTACAGAAGCTCAGTGTGTAGATAAGTTCAGAAAGATGTCTTGTTCGGCTAGAATGTGATGAAGTAGTGTGGAATCGCTCTGAACATTTTATACATTTCTGTGTGGAATCTGTTATTAGTCTGTACAACATAAGCACTAATACTCTAATAGTATCTATTCAGTATCTTAACTACTGGGAGACCAGTCAGCCATGAATCTTTGTCCATACAACGTCAACAATGAAACTTTTATATTATTGATTCGGTATCTCTACAACATTAGTACTGCCGAGCATGTATATTTTTCTGTAGAAAGGACTTCTTCCATTAACTACAGTCTTGCATTTTTCTAGAAAAATAATCCGATCTCTTGCGTGCAAATGTTCTGTGTGATACTAATACATCCATGTGTATGGGAACTACATTGGGGCATGTTGCTCACTAGTTTGTGGTTCCCTGTAATGTTTACCTCTGCTATTGTGCTGGTTTTGGCTTTGTAGTAAGGTCCTAGACATATACTTCTCGTTCAAAGAATTAGTACTTTAAAATTTTAGTTTGCCTACATAACATCAGTACCTTGGGATATAAAAAGTATACTTCCTGTTGGAAGGATTAACATTTTGTATCCTGGACATTTGCTATTGCAGCTGCTCTTTAGCTATATAACATCAAATCTGGACTTGAACTTTAAATGTTTAGATTATATGACAAGTTAATTGTGCTACTTTTTATTCGCCAGTGGAGCCAACGATGGATACTTAGCCTCTAGTCATAAGGATTACCTGCTGCTGCTTTTGCTACCTCTTCTGTTCCCTGAATGAATGGTCCTGCTGCTTTCTCGCATGTGGTTTCTGTTTCTCTTTTTCTTGTGCTGTCAAATTTGAACTATTTATTAGGGTTGATTTCTATGCCACTAATGCCTATTGCCTTCTGCACGCATCCAGTGGCATACAAGACGTCCTCCTCCTCGATGCAGCTGTTCCCAATGAGCTCTCTTTGCTGGATGAGGTGCAGCAGCAAGTCCAGCACCCCCTTGGCCCTTGCAACATATCCTACATCGCATGGACGAGCTCACGCACTGATGGCTGCGTCCTCCTTACGTCCTAGCGTGGTGAGCCTCTCCCCACTTTATCCCAAATCTAGATGATACTTGCAATCTGAATACAAATCATGTTTTGGTTCAGTTTAGAGGTGGATTCAGTTGCTGAGATGAATATGTGAGCTTGATTAGTTGCTTACGATTTTGTGGATATGATTCTCTTGCACTGTTACGCATAATTTAATCAGGGCAAGTTAATGCTGATCCACACAATATGATATAGCTATTTTTTTTCTAATATGCATCGTTCTTCATGTTACTTTCATATTGATCTTTTGGGAGTTAATTTGGAAGCTCCAGCTTGTTAGATATAAATTCAGCTGCGACTGTGTATCTTGCTAGCATGGACTTGTTTTACAGATGCGTGTATTGTTGATATGCTATTATTGCTACTTGGATATTTATTTCCTGGCAAGTAACTATATTTTTGCTTGAACAGATGTGGACTTTAATTGTGCTCCTATTGTTTCCTCGTTAATACAAAAGCTACAAGTTCCCTATTCTAAAATAGTGTTCAGGATTCAGATTGTGTTAGACATCAATAATTCTGTACATGGTAACTGAACTCCCTTCTGTTCAATACCTATCCCACACTACATATATGATACATCAATTATCACTTATTTTCATACCAATGGTAACCCCTTTCCATGGTTGAAATGAAGAATTTCACCGTGGCAATCTGCTTTCTCTATCATAGATTGGAACTGTGGATGCATTACGGTATGATTGATTGTTGTACGAGAAGCTATTATCCTTTTTGTTGTTGTTTGCCTTTTGTTACCAGAATAAAAGTATTGCTTATGTTATTTATTTCTTGCAGTGGGTACGAAAGTGCCTCCCCTTGATTTACTTTTTATACTTTTCTTAGTTTCACATACTTCATATTTCACGGCACATGAGAGACTGCATTGTAGGAAATTCAGAAGGTTTTCATAGCATGATTCGAGGTTAGTGTAGTGATAGCTTGGGACTTCAAGTCAAATAAGCACAGTGGAGTTTACTACCAACTATTGATCTATGTATGCTCATCATTCCTTTTTGTTTCCACCCGTTGCTTCTTTTCACACGAATGCTTTTGTTTCACTACTTTGCATCATGGCAGAGAAAAAATATAGAACTTGATAACGTGTAGTAAGCTACTTCCAGTTTCTACCTCTATTTTAACCTACTGACTGTAATATTTTATAGTGTAACATATTTTTCATCATGTGGCAGATATTGGTTTATGGGAGCATTTTATAGTGTGACACATTTTTCATCATGTGGCAGATATTGGTTTATGGGAGCATTTTCAACAACAAAGACATGACGATCGGATCCACGGCCAGGAACGCGGGATGACCACTGGTTGACATCCGATGAGCATTGTGCGTTGCTTGATGGGTGTGGTGCTGGCTGTAGGGTAGCATAGTGTTCTTCGAGACATGCTTGTAGAATTATTCTTTTTTGTCCTTTTTTTGCTCCTGTATAGGTGTATTTTTGGGTGTGTTTATGTAATTTTTTGTTTTCAAGGACCTGAGCATATATTTTCCCTTAAATTATTATTGGCTTAAAATTTCCATGGACCAAGAGAAATGCGTGATGGGCTAATGTCCTAGATTAAAATTAGTGGGCCTTTCTTGAAATTAATGGACCTAAATTCAAATTGTGTTTATTACTATATGGGCCACCCCTCCTGGAGTGAGCTGAAATTTGGTGGGACAAAATTTTAGATGGGCCGATTACAACATGGGCTGCCACATCAGATCCATGTCAGATGATGACGTGGTAGACATGTTAACGCCGTTATGAGCATGCCAGTTAATGGACATCGATGACGGTTAAAAACCGTCATGGTCCGTGACGGTTTTCGGTGATCCGTCATGGAGCGTGCTGTGGTTAAATTATGACGCGATATACATGACGGAATACAATTCCGTCACGTATGCCCCTCGATGACGGTTTTGTGCAGGTCCATGAGAGACTGAAACCGTCACGTATTAACAGATTTCTTGTAGTGGGTGCTCAATGCTATACATTATTTCCCTATGATGTATGGCTATCCTATGATGTTTGAGTAGATCCGTTTTGTCCTAATGGCTATTTGATGATCAAGATTGATTTGAGTTGCATGTTTTATTATTGGTGCTATCCTATGGTGCTCTCCGCGTCGCGCAAGCGTGAGGGATCCCCGCTGTAGGGTTTGCAATATGTTCATGATTTGCTTATGGTGGGTGGCGTGAGTGATAGAAGCACAGACCCGAGTAAGTAGGTTTTTTGCGTATGGGATAAAGGGGACTTGATGCTTTAATGCTATGGTTGGGTTTTACCATAATGAATCTTTAGTAGTTGCGGATGCTTGCTAGAGTTCCAATCATAAGTGCATATGATCCAAGTAGAGAAAGTATGTTAGCTTATGCCTCTCCCTCAAATAAAATTGTAATAATGATTACCGGTCTAGTTATCGATTGCCTAGGGACAAATAACTTTCTGTTGACAACAAGCTCTCTACTAAAACTAATTTAGTTGTGTCTTTACCTAAACAGCCCCTACTTTTTATTTACGTAATCTTTATTATCTTGCAAACCTATCCAAAAACACCTACAAAGTACTTCTAGTTTCATACTTGTTCTAGGTAAAGCGAACATCAAGCGTGCGTAGAGTTGTATCAGTGGTCGATAGAACTTGAGGTAATATTTGTTCTACCTTTAGCTCCTCGTTGGGTTCGACACTCTTACTTATCGAAAACTGTTGCGATCCCCTATACTTGTGGGTTATCAAGACCTTTTTCTGGCGCCGTTGCCGGGGAGCAATAGCGTGGGGTGAATATTCTCGTGTGTGCTTGTTTGCTTTATCACTAAGTAAGTTTTATTTGATGTTCTTAGTTGTTCTCTATATTTAGTTATGGATATGGAACACGAAATACCAAAAATATTAGGTGTACTTTCTCCTCATGGAGATGGGAACCTCCTAAAACCCTCGATGATGGTTTTGTGAAAGATATTTTGTACTACTTTAATAATCCTTAGAAAACCCCATTTAATTATGTAATGGGAGTAACGTTGGATCAACGTGAATACTTTAGGGATTATCGCTTGACACAAAAAGGGAAACTATTATGGGATCAAATTCATATATTGAAGTGGTATGCTTGGCAATTATGCGTGAGTTATGATTATACTTGTTGCTCTAGGATGAAGTCTCCACACCTGTGACGCCCCCGATTCAATCGTACACTAATCATACACACAAACGTGTACGATCAAGATCAGGGACTCACGGGAAGATATCACAACACAACTCTACAAATAAAATAAGTCATACAAGCATCATATTACAAGCCAGGGGCCTCGAAGGCTCAAATACAAGAGCTCGATCATAGACGAGTCAGCGGAAGCAACAATATCTGAGTACAGACATAAGTTAAACAAGTTTGCCTTAAGAAGGCTAGCACAAACTGGGATACAGATCGAAAGAGGCGCAGGCCTCCTGCCTGGGATCCTCCTAACTACTCCTGGTCGTCGTCAGCGGGCATCACGTAGTAGTAGGCACCTCCGGTGCAGTAGGAGTCGTCGTCGAAGGTGGCGTCTGGCTCCTGGGCTCCAACATCTGGTTGCGACAACCAGGTAGAAGGGATAGGGGGAAAAGAGGGAGAAAGCAACCGTGAGTACTCATCCAAAGTACTCGCAAGCAAGGAACTATACTACATATGTATGCATTGGTATCAAATGGAATAAGGGTTTCATATGTGGACTGAACTGCAGAAAGCCGGAATAAGGGGGGGTAACTAATCCTGTCGAAGACTACGCTTCTGGCAGCCTCCGTCTTGCAGCATGTAGAAGAGAGTAGACTGAAGTCCTCCAAGTAGCATCGCATAGCATTCTAACCGATGATCCTCCCCTCTGCCCTGTGAGAGAGCGATCACCGGTTGTATCTGGCACTTGGAAGGGTGTGTTTTATTAAGTATCCGGTTCTAGTTGTCATAAGGTCAAGGTACAACTCCAAGTCGTCCTGTTACCGAAGATCACGGCTATTCGAATAGATTAACTTCCCTGCAGGGGTGCACCACATACCCCAACCCGCTCGATCCCATTTGGCCGGACACACTTTCCTGGGTCATGCCCGGCCTCGGAAGATCAACACGTCGCAGCCCCACCTAGACCAACAGAGAGGTCAGCACGCCGGTCTAAACCTAAGCGCACAGGGGTCTGGGCCCATCGCCCTTAGCACACCTGCACGTTGCGACAGCGGCCGAAGCAGAACTAGCCCCCTTAATACAAGAGCAGGCTTACGTTCCAATCCGGCGCGCGCCACTCAGTCGCTGACGTCACGAAGGCTTCGGCTGATACCACGACGCCGGGATACCCATAACTACTCCCGCGTAGATGGTTAGTGCGTATAGACCAAATGGCCAGACTCAGATCAAATACCCAGATCTCGTTAAGCGTGTTAAGTATCCGCGAACGCCGACAGGGCCAGGCCCACCTCTCTCCTAGGTGGTCGGAACCTGCCCTGCCGCTCCGCCTCAAAACACCACTCGCGGGTGCCCCTCAAGCCGACCCATCTTTAGTCACCACATGTATCATGTATAAAGTATATAGTATATACCCGTGATCAACTCCCGAGTGATCACGGCCTGATAGTATAGCATGGCAGACGGACAAGGATGTAGGGCCACTGATGATAAACTAGCATCCTATACTAAGCATTAGGATTGCAGGTAAAGGTAACAACAGTAGTAGCAAGGGCAGGCTATGCATCAGTATAGGATTAACGGGAAGCAGTAACATGCTACACTACTCTAATGCAAGCAGTATAGAGAAGAGTAGGCGATATCTGGTGATCAAAGGGGGGGCTTGCCTGGTTGCTCTGGCAAGAGAGAGGGATCGTCAACTCCGTAGTCGTACTGGGTAGCAGCGGCGTCGGTCCCGGTGTCTAGCGAGAGAAGAGGGGGGAGAAACAATAAATACAAGCAAGCAGATGCATAGTGATGCATGACATAGACAAGATACGACGTTGATGTGCCCTAACGCGGTAGTAGGTGATACCGTTAAGGGGGATAACATCCGGGAAAGTATCCCCGGTGTTTCGCGTTTTCGGACAGATGAAACGGAGGGGGAAAGTTGTGGTTCTCTATGCTAGGGAATGTGGTGGATAAACGGGATGCGTATCCGGATTCGTCTCGTCGTTCTGAGCAACTTTCATGTATAAAACTTTTTCATCCGAGCTACGGATTATTTTATATTAATATTTAAAGATTTAATCAATTTCCCAAATTATTTGTATTTCAAAATTAATAGACAAAATGCTATGGGTACCCAGTCCTGTGTACACAAAATGTACACAAAGGCTGACATGTGGGCCAGTGGACCCAGTTGACCAGTCAAACTTTGACTGGTCAACAGGAGGGTGGGGCCTCCTTGTCATTGACTCATTGAACTAGTGAGGTAGTTAATTAGTTAACTAAGCAATATTAATTAAGTTAATTAACTATTAAATTAATTAATTAATTATTAAATATATTTAGTTATTTTGAAATTCTTTTTTTAACAGGGGGCGGGCCCCACTAGTCATACTCACAAGGGGCATTAGCACTTAATCTAATCCGGGGGTTATCCCCACTAATCCAACAGTGGACCGGCTGGACTCGTGCGGGCACGCGGCGCCAACGGCGGTCGGGGCGGCGCCAGGCAATGGCAGCAGCTACTGCAACAGCAGCAGCAGTAGCAGGCGACGACGGCCTGATGGAGCGATGCGGGGGGGGGGGGGGGGGGGGGGGGGGGGGGGGGGGGGGGGGGGGGGTTGCAGCAGCAGAAGTGACCGGAGGTGCGGGGCTCCGGTGGTGGCGGGGCTACCAGGGGAGCGAAGGCAGAGCCGGCGAGGTCATGGCACGCGCGTGGCCAGCGCCACGGTCGGGGCTCCAGCGCGGCGGAGGCGCACGGGGCCGCAGCAGGGGGAGCAGCACTCGGGCGGAAGCAGCATGGCACGACGGGTCAACTGCGGGGCCGGCGACGAGCGGGCGCGGTGGTGCGGGGACCGCAAGGCGAGGGGGAGGGCCGCGCGCGAGTGGGAGAGCGCGAGCGTGGCTGATCCGGCGACGGGAAAGAGAGAGGTTGAAGAGAGAGGTGCTCACGTTCAGAGCAGGGGATCGGGCAGCGAGGCTTGAGGTAGTCCGGCGAGGAGGAGGATGGGGACGGGCGGCGAGCTGGTGCGGATCCAGCGAGGAGCTCGGCGGCGGGGCAGCGCACGCGAGGCGGCGCGGCGCCGGTGAGACGACGCGTCGGTGGTGGTTGCGCGGGCTTCGGGCGGCGGCGCCCAATCGGCGAGGGGCGGCGCGGATCGATCCGGCGACCTCGGGGTTGGTGACGGGGCGAGGCGACGGCGGCGATGCGGGTGGGGGCTGGCGGAGCGCCGGCGTTGGGTGGTTCGGGGGGTGGGGACGGCGGTGGTCTCCTCCCGATCCAGATCGGGGGAGAGGGGGATATTTCGGGGGGGGGAGTGGGGGCTGTCGGTGGGGAGTGGGGGGAGGAGTGGATAAGGGAGAGGACGTGGGGGCCGACCTGGGCCGGCCTGGTTGGCCCGATGGCCAGCTGGGCCGCGGTCCAGCAGGGAGGGGGGGCTTTCTCCTTTTTTTTTGTTAGTTTAGTTTTTTATTTATTTATTTTCTTTTCTGTTTTAATTCATTTTAAGTATTTAGGTCTTTTACAAAGGCATGGATCCCACACCATAAATTCCTAGGAATTTATTTGCACACCCCGAACATTTTGTCTTAAATTTTGAAAATTTTTTATTCTTTGGTTGATTTTGAATTTGAATTTGAATCAGTTTCGAACTAGCACGAGACTAGGAACAGTAATCGAGGTGACGTGCATCATTAGCAGAGGTTCACTGTAGCTTAATTACCCGGGCGTTACAAATCCCCAACAGCATGTACCAGCCGGATGCACCTGCCCCAAGGCAGTCCTATGCTGCACCTCGTCTGCCTGCTCCTCCAACTAGGCCAGACCAGACTTCCAGCTCACCACCACAAGCTCCTGTTCCCACTCCCAATAATGGCCTCTGCCTGCTACAAGTGTGGTCAGCCAGGTCACCGTGCTAGGGATTGCAATCAAAACCAGAATCAACTGGCCCTCCCAGGCAACTGGCGTTGGAGCAACCAGCCTCGCAACACAGCCAAGTCTTTATGGGGTCGTGTTCATGCCAACATGTTGATCTCAATGGAGTTCTAGACCAGCCTGCTACCGTGATGAGTACACTCCCTCGTAAACTCAGTACCTGCATCTGTTTTATTCGATTCAGGGCATCGCATTCATTCATGTCAGAAGGATTTGCATACAAGCATGATGTTAAATGTGAGGAGATGAACCGCTTCAGTATTGGTAAAAACCCGTGGGACAATGTCAACCTCACTGGTTGGCATCGATGTCCCCGTGGGAAATCGAAGGGCTGGAATTCTTATGGACTCTTCCCATTATCCTGAGTCGTCTACATCGACCTCATTCTGGGAATGGATTGGTTTGAAAGCGCATTACTGCCTTCTATAGTTTGCGCCACTAAGTCGGCCATCTGCTACACCCCTTCTGACGAAAAATAATAGCTTACCAGCTCATCTAGTTCAGACGCCGGAGGCACGTCTTTATGCCTTGATGCGTTGAACGCTGGCACCACTCGAGGGGCATTGAAAACATCCCGTCGTTCGTGATTCCAGATGTCTCCCAGAAGAACTTCCAGGGATTCCCCCTGCTAGAGCTTGTCGAATTCATTCATCGACTTGAAACCCGGCACCACCCCTATAGCCAAACGAACCCTATAAGATGCCGCCGCCATGGAACTCATTGAGCTTAAGGAGGAAATCGACAAATCTCTTGTCAAAGGTTTCATTTCGTCTAGTTGCTCTCCTTGGGGAGCACCTTCTCTCTTTGTTAAGAAAAGGATGGGACAAACGATTAGTCCAAGGACTTACCGTCCTATAAAAAGCTTACCATTCAGAATAAATAATCCTCTTCCTCGGATCAATGATCTTTATTGATCAACTAGCTGGCTCATCCGTGTTCTCCAAACTCGACTTGAGGTTGGGTTACCACCAGATCCGTTCGTGAGAGGACATCCCAAAACTGCCTTCGTGACTCGGTATGGATCATACGAGTACACGTTCATGTCATTCGGTTTTAAACGAATGCTCCAGCCACCTTCTCTCGTCTTGGATGAATTATATATTCATGGATACCTCGACAAGTTCGTCGTGG
The DNA here is from genome assembly GCF_003073215.2 of Triticum urartu. Lineage (NCBI taxonomy): Eukaryota > Viridiplantae > Streptophyta > Magnoliopsida > Poales > Poaceae > Triticum > Triticum urartu. The sequence continues at coordinate 598,318,309 of NC_053023.1, read as the reverse complement.
TTTATTTGGACCGATATCCTGTATTTTCCAAGAACAAGGAGGAACATGCTTGAACATCTTCGTTCGTGCTGGGAAAAACTTCGAGAAGCATCAACTATGCTAAGTATTCCAAGTGTGAATTTTGGCTCCCGAAGTAACCCTATCTGGGCATGTTCATCTCCAATAATGTATTGCCGTCAACCCTGAACGAGTTCAGCTATTCTCGAATTGGGACTCCTCCGAAGAATGTGAAGCAAAGTCGAAAAGTTTCCTCGTCTCGCAGCTATTGCCGTCGAATTCGTCGAGAACTTCTCCAAGAATTGCAGGCCCTGACTAATCTGTTGCATAAGGGTCAAGTTTGACTGGACAGACAAGTGTCAGGAAAGTTTTCCAGGCGCTCAAAGACAAGTTGACTTCTGCCCCCGTACTTGCTCCACCTGATACTTAAGAAGACTTCCGTCATTTACTGCGACGGTTCCCGTCAAGGATTAGGCTTGTGTCCTAATGCAGGAGCGCAGAGTGATTGCTTATGCCTCTCGTCAAAACTGCGCCCTCACGAAAAAACTCACAGTTTCACGACCTCGAGCTTGCCTGCTGTCATTCATGCACTGAAGCAGTGGGCGACAATTACCTTCTCGGTAATCCGTTGCGAGATCTTCACCGACCATCAAAGTCTGAAGTATCTGTTTACTCAGCCAGATTTGAACCTACGCCAGCAAAGATGGATGGAAACTGTTGCAGACTTTGACGTGGGATATATCAATATACCCCCGGCAAGGCTAATGTAATGGCTGATGCCTTGAGCCGCAAGTCTTACTGCAACCACCTCCAGGTCCACAAAGTTCAGCCCTCGCTTGTCGAAGAATTTAGAAGGGCTGAACCTCCATATTGTTCCCCCGGGATCACTCGCTCCCCCTCCCGAAGGTTTCCCCAAACAGAACCTCCATGTTGTCCCAAGGGTTCTCTCAATACCCTGGTGCGAAACCAGATCTTGTGGACACCATCAAATGGATACAGAAGTGTGACGATGAAGTCCTCAAGATTAAGCGCGACCTCAAAGAGGAAAGCCCTCATCTTCACGATCGCCGATGATGGCGCCTTGTATTTCAAAGGCCGCCCTAGTGGTACCATATTCGAAGAAAAACCTGGATAAGACTTAAAAGGGTTATGCAGAAGCCCCTGATACGCCTCTGTCCATCATCCTGGTAGTACAAGATGTACCAGGATATTCGGTCAAAGATTCTGGTGGTCTAATATGAAGCAGGGACACATTGCTCGTTATGTTGCTGAGTGTGACGTTTGGTGCCGAGTCAAAGCAGAGCATCAAGGCCTGCTGGAACTCTGCAACCTATCTTCTCTATTCCTGAATGGGAATGGGACCATGTTGAAATGGACTTCGTCAACTGGATTTCCCAAATCGCAAGAAAGGTTAATGATGCTATTCTTGTCGTCATTGACCGGCTTTCCAAAGTTGCCATTTCCTTGGCGGTCAAAGAGACAATCACTGCTAGTCAGCTTGCTACTCTCTACATGGCTAGATTGTTCACTTCACGTATCCCACTGGTTATTCAGTTCAGACCGTTGGCAGCTTATTCACTTCAAGGTTTTTGGCGAGTTTCCAAGAAGCTTATGGACTCTCTGTCGTTCAGTACTGCGTTCCATCCCCAGTCGCAAAGGACAGGTTGAACGTGTCAACCAAAGTTCTCGAAGACATGCTTCGAGCTTGTGTATCTTCATTTGGCAAGAAATGGGAAGAATCTCTTCCATATGCCGAGTTCTCTTATAATTAATAGCTATTAAGCTAGTCTAAAGATGTCCCCTTCGAATGCTATATGGACGAAAGTGTCGAACCCCTCTGAACTGGTCAGAAACTGGGGAACGTCCACTCTTTGGTCCGGATATTATACAACAGGCCGAAGAACAAGTTCGCATATTCGCGAGAATCTCAAGACTGCTCAGTCACGTCAGAAAAAGTCAGTATGACCGTCATCACCAAGACATGGTCTATCAACCTGGCGAAAAGGCTTATCTTCGAGTTACACCAATGAAGGGTGCTCACCGCTTCGGGATCAAGGGAAAAGCTAGCTCCCCGCTATTATTGGTCCTTCACTATTCTCGAAAGGCGTGGTAAAGTGGCATATCAACTGGGAGCTTTCCGCTGATCTCAGGTGCACGATGTGTTCCATGTGTCACACTCCGACGCTGCTTCAAGGACCCAATTCGAGCAGTGGATCATGAAGTGGCTTGAATTGCAACCAAGACCTCTCCTATAAAGAGGCATCCGGTCCGCATTCTCGACCAAGCTGAACACCGCACACGTCAGAAGGGCGATCAAATTCCCTCAAAGTCCAGTGGTCGAATCACTCTGAAGAACGAAGCCACTTTGGGAACGCGAGGATCGCCTGCGTGATGAATACCCCGCGTTTTGTTTCCTTCTACCTCCTAATCTCGGGACGAGATTTCTTGTAGTGGAGGAGTTTTGTACGCCCGGGTAATTAGCTACAGTTAACTCTGGCTAATGATGCCACGTCACCTTCGATTTACTGTTCCTAGTCTCGTGCTAGTTCGAACTGATTCAATTCAATTCAAATCAAGCAAAGATAAACTTTTTCAAATTTAAGACAAAATGTTCGGGGTGTGCAAATAAAATTCTAGGATTTATTGGTGTGGGGATCATGCCCTTTGTAAAAGACCTAAATACTTAAAATGAATTTAAAACAGAAAGAAAATAATAAATAAAAACTAAACTAACAAAAAAAAAAGGAGAAAGCCCCCCCCCCCCCCACCACACCCCCACTCCCCCCCCCGAAATATCCCCCTCTCCCCCGATCTGGATCGGGAGGAGACCACCGCCGTTCCCCCCCCCGAACCACCCAACGCCGGCGCTCCGCCAGCCCCCACCCGCATCGCCGCCGTCGCCTCGCCCTGTCACCAACCCCGAGGTCGCCGGATCGATCCGCGCCGCCCCTCGCCGATTGGGCGCCGCCGCCCGAAGCCCGCGCAACCACCACCGACGCGTCGTCATCACCGGCGCCAGGCGCCGCCTCGCGTGCGCTGCCCCGCCGCCGAGCTCCGTCGCTGGATCCGCACCAGCTCGCCGCCCGTCCCCATCCTCCTCCTCGCCGGACTACCTCAAGCCTCGCTGCCCGATCCCCTGCTCTGAACGTGAGCACCTCCTCTTCAACCTCTCTCTTTCCCGTCGCCGGATCAGCCACGCTCGCGCTCTCCCACTCGCGCGCGGCCCTCCCCCTCGCCTTGCGGTCCCCGCACCACCGCGCCCGCTCGTCGCCGGCCCCGCAGTTGACCCGTCGTGCCATGCTGCCTCCGCCCGAGTGCTGCTCCCCCTGCTGCGGCCCCGTGCGCCTTCGCCGCGCCGGAGCCCCGACCGTGGCGCTGGCCACGCGCGTGCCATGACCTCGCCGGCTCTGCCTTCGCTCCCCTGGTAGCCCCGCCACCACCGGAGCCCCGCACCTCCGGTCACTTCTGCTGCTGCAACCCCCCCCCCCCCCCCCCCCCCCCCCCCGCATCGCTCCATCAGGCCGTCGTCGCCTGCTACTGCTGCTGCTGTTGCAGTAGCCGCTGCCATTGCCTGGCGCCGCCCCGACCGCCGTTGGCGCCGCGTGCCCGCACGAGTCCAGCCGGTCCACTTTTGGATTAGTGGGGATAACCCCCGGATTAGATTAAGTGCTAATGCCCCTTGTGGGTATGACTAGTGGGGCCCGCCCCTTGTTAAAAAAAAAGAATTTCAAAATAACTAAATATATTTAATAATTAATTAATTAATTTAATAGTTAATTAACTTAATTAATATTGCTTAGTTAACTAATTAACTACCTCACTAGTTCAATGAGTCAATGACAAGGAGGCCCCACCCTCCTGTTGACCAGTCAAAGTTTGACTGGTCAACTGGGTCCACTGGCCCACATGTCAGCCTTTGTGTACATTTTGTGTACACAGGACTGGGTACCCATAGCATTTTGTCTATTAATTTTGAAATACAAATAATTTGGGAAATTGATTAAATCTTTAAAAATTAATATAAAATAATCCGTAGCTCGGATGAAAAAGTTTTATACATGAAAGTTGCTCAGAACGACGAGACGAATCCGGATACGCAGCCGTTTATCCACCACACGTCCCTAGCATAGTGAACCTGCAACATTTCACCTCCGGTTCATCTGTCCGAAAACGCGAAACACCGGGGATACTTTCCCGGATGTTATTCCCCTTCACCGGTATCACCTAATACCGCGTTAGGGCACCTCTAACGTCGTTACTTGTCATGTCATGCATCACTATGCATATGCTTGCTTATATATTTATTGTTTCTCCCCCCCTCTTCTCTCGATAGACACCGAGACCGACGCCGCTACTACCCAGTACGACTACGGAGTTGACGATCCCTCTCTCTTGCCAGAGCAACCAGGCAAGCCCCCCCCTTTGATCACCAGATATCGCCTACTCTTCTCTATACTGCTTGCATTAGAGTAGTGTAGCATGTTACTGCTTCCCGTTAATCCTATACTGATGCATAGCCTGTCCTTGCTACTACTGTTGTTACCTTACCTGCAATCCTAATGCTTAGTATAGGATGCTAGTTTTTCATCAGTGGCCCTACATCCTTGTCCGTCTGCCATGCTATACTATCGGGCCGTGATCACTCGGGAGTTGATCACGGGTATATACTATATACTTTATACATGATACATGTGGTGACTAAAGACGGGTCGGCTTGAGGAGCACCCGCGAGTGGATCTTTGAGGCGGAGCGACAGGGCAGGTTCCGACCACCTAGGAGAGAGGTGGGCCTGGCCCTGGTCGACGTTTGCGAATACTTAACACGCTTAACGAGATCTGGATATTTAATCCGAGTCTGGCCATTTGGTCTATACGCACTAACCATCTACGCGGGAGTAGTTATGGGTATCCCGGCGTCGTGGTATCAGCCGAAGCCTTCGTGACGTCAGCGACTGAGTGGCGCGCGCCGGATTGGAACGTAAGCCTGCTCTTGTATTAAGGGGGCTAGTTCTGCTTCCGGCCGCGTACGCAACGTGCAGGTGTGCTAAGGGCGATGGGCCCAGACCCCTGTGCGCTTAGGTTTAGACCGGCGTGCTGACCTCTCTGTTGGTCTAGGTGGGGCTGCGACGTGTTGATCTTCCGAGGCCGGGCATAACCCAGGAAAGTGTGTCCGGCCAAATGGGATCGAGCGTGTTGGGGTATGTGGTGCACCCCTGCAGGGAAGTTAATCTATTCGAATAGCCGTGATCTTCGGTAACAGGACGATTTGGAGTTGTACCTTGACCTTATGACAACTAGAACCGGATACTTAATAAAACACACCCTTCCAAGTGCCAGATACAACCGGTGATTGCTCTCTCACAGGGCAATGAGGGGAGGATCATCGGTTAGGATTATGCTATGCGATGCTACTTGGAGGACTTCAGTCTACTCTCTTCTACATGTTGTAAGACGGAGGCTGCCAGAAGCGTAGTCTTCGACAGGATTAGTTACCCCCCCTTATTCCGGCTTTCTGCAGTTCAGTCCACATATGAAACCCTTATTCCATTTGATACCAATGCATACATATGTAGTATAGTTCCTTGCTTGCGAGTACTTTGGATGAGTACTCACGGTTGCTTTCTCCCTCTTTTCCCCCTATCCCTTCTACCTGGTTGTCGCAACCAGATGTTGGAGCCCAGGAGCCAGAAGCCACCTTCAACGACGACTCCTACTGCACCGGAGGTGCCTACTACTACGTGATGCCCGCTGACGACGACCAGGAGTAGTTAGGAGGATCCCAGGCAGGAGGGCTACGCCTCTTTCGATCTGTATCCCAGTTTGTGCTAGCCTTCTTAAGGCAAACTTGTTTAACTTATGTCTGTACTCAGATATTGTTGCTTCCGCTGACTCGTCTATGATCGAGCTCTTGTATTCGAGCCTTCGAGGCCCCTGGCTTGTAATATGATGCTTGTATGACTTATTTTATTTGTAGAGTTGTGTTGTGATATCTTCCCGTGAGTCCCTGATCTTGATCGTACACGTTTGTGTGTATGATTAGTGTACGATTGAATCGGGGGCGTCACAACACCTTCCCTTTTCATGCAAATTCAATGATAATAAAACCTTAGGTTCTTATGCTAATGGTATATATGATTACTATGATGTGGAACAAATAGAAGAATTTGTTGCTTTTATGGGTGCTTATGAAATTGAATCTATGTGTAAAGAGTTTGAAGATTTTGATGATGCTGTTTATAGATCTGAAAATTTAGCTATCCTCAAATATTGCTATGAGAATTATGAATACTATTCCAAAATTAATGCACTTATTGAGAAAGTCTCCATTGTCCAAGAAGAGACTAATATTTTGCAGGAGTCTATGGAAGAAGAAATTGATGAAACTGTGAGCTCATTGGAAGAAAAAGATGAGGAAGAGAGTGAAGAACAAAAGGAGGAAGAGCGGATTGATCACCCTTGCCCACCTTCTAATGAGAGTAACTCTTCAACTCATACATTGTTTAATTCCCCTTCGTGCTTACCGAAGGATGATTGCTATGATGACTGTTATGATCCCTTGGATTCTTTTGAAATATCCCTTTTTGATGATGCTTGTGGCCAAGATGCCAATATGAATTATGCTTATGGAGATGAACTTGCTATAGTTCCTTATGTTAAACATGAAATTGTTTCTATTGCACCCACGCATGATAGTCCTATTATCTTTTTGAATTCTCCAAACTACACTATATCGGGGAAGTTTGTGCTTATTAAGGATTATATTGATGGGTTGCCTTTTACCGTTGTACATGATGATTTTGATGAATATAATATGTATGTGCTTTCTGCTCCTACTTGCAATTATTATGAGAGAGGAACTATATCTCCACCTCTCTATGTTTCCAATATGATAAAATTGCAAGAAAGTATTTATACTATGCATTGGCCTTTACTATGTGTGCACTAATTGTTCTTTTATGACATGCCGATGCATAGGAAGAGAGTTAGACTTAATTGTTACATGATATATGTTACTTTGTGCTCACTACTAAATGCTAAATCATTTTTAATTAAAATTGGCTTTGATATACCTTGGGATCCGAGTGGATTCACTACTTGAGCACTATATGCCTAGCTTAATGGCTTTAAAGAAAGCGCTGCCAGGGAGACAACCCGGCAGTTTTAGAGAGTCGTTTATTTATGCTGTGTGCTTTTATATAGTTTAGAAATAAAAATAATGTTCCAAGGTTTGCCTTTAGGATGTTTACATTTGCTTGATGGTTTGTATGGTGCAGGACAGAAACTTTGGCTGTAGTGCGCGATTTTACATTTTTTGCTGGAACGTCAAATGGTTCTGATTCTTTTTGCACTATCTTCCTATACAAATTTTTATTTTTCAAGTATCAGAAGTATGGTGAATGTTCAGATTATTACAAACTGTTCTATTTTAGACAAATTCTGTTTTTAATGCATCATTTGCTTGTTTTGATGAAACTATCAATTTATATTAGTGGATTAAGCCACGAAAAAGTTATATTACAGTAGACACAATGGAAAAACAAAATATGAATTGGTTTGCAATAGTACTTAGAGTAGGGATTTGCTTTATTATACTAATAGATCCTACCGAGTTTTCTGTTGAGGTTTTGTGTGGATGAAGTGTTCGATGATTGAGAAGGTTTCGATGTGAGAAGAAGGAAGAGAGGCAAGAGCTGAAGCTTGGGGATGCCCGAGGCACCCCAAGTAAATATTCAAGGAAACTCAAGCGTCTAAGCTTGGGGATGCTGGGAAGGCATCCCCTCTTTCTTCAACAAATATCGGTATGTTTTCAGATTCGTTTCATTCATGCGATATATGCAAATTTTGGAGCGTCTTGTGCATTTAGTTTTTTTTTCTTTTTGCTCCATGCTGGTATGAGATAGTCCTTGGTTGATTTATAGAATGCTCTTTGCACTTCACTTATATTCTTTGAGTATGGCTTTATAGAATGCTTCACATGCTTCACTTATATCATTTGAAGTTTGGATTGCATGTTTCTCTTTACATAGACAACCGCCATTTGTAGAATGCTCTTTTGCTTCACTAATAGAGCGTGGTCATATATTTTGTAGAAAGAATTAAACTCTCTTTCTTCACTTATATCTATTTAGAGAGATGACAGAAACTGGTCATTCACATGATTAGTCATAAAATCCTACATAAAACTTGTAGATCACTGAATATGATGTGTTTGATTCCTTGCAATAGTTTTGCGATATAAAGATGGTGATATTAGAGTCATGCTAGTGGGTAGTTGTGGATTGTATAAATACTTGTGTTGAGGTTTGTGATTCCCGTAGCATGCACGTATGGTGAACCGTTATGTAACAAAGTTGGAGCATGATGTATTTATTGATTGTCTTCCTTATGAGTGGCGGTCGGGGATGAGCGATGGTCTTTTCCTACCAATCTATCCCCCTAGGGGCATACGTAGTAGTACTTTGCTTCGAGGGCCAATAAACTTTTGCAATAAGTATGTGAGTTCTTTATGACTAATGCTGAGTCCATGGATTATACGCACTCTCACCCTTCCATCATTGCTAGCCTCTTCGGTACAGTGCATTGCCCTTTATCACCTGGAGAATCGGTGCAAACTTCGCCGGTGCATCCAAATCCCGTGATACGATACGCTCTATCACACATAAGCCTCCTTATATCTTCCTCAAAACAGCCACCATACCTACCTATCATGGCATTTCCATAGGCATTCCGAGATATATTGCCATGCAACTTCCATCATCATCATCATATACATGACTTGAGCATCATTGTCATATTGCTTTGCATGATCGTAAGATATCTAGCATGATGTTTTCATGGCTTGTCCGTTTTTTGATGTCATTACTACGCTAGATCATTGCACATCCCGGTACACCGCCAGAGGCATTCATATAGAGTCGTATCTTTGTTCTAGTATCGAGTTGTAATATTGAGTTGTAAGTAAATAAAAGTGTGATGATCATCATTATTAGAGCATTGCCCCAGTGAGGAAAGGATGATGGAGACTATGATTCCCCCACAAGTCGGGATGAGACTCCGGACGAAAAAACTTAAAATAAATAAATAAAATAAAAAAGAGAAAGGCCAAAAAAGGAGAAGGCCCAAAAAGGAAAAAATATGAGAGAAAAAGAGAGAAGGGGCAATGTTACTATCCTTTTACCACACTTGTGCTTCAGAGTAGCACCATGTTCTTCATATAGAGAGTCTCTTGAGTTATCACTTCCATATACTAGTGGGAATTTTCATTATAGAACTTGGCTTGTATATTCCAACGATGGGCTTCCTCAAATGCCCTAGGTCTTCATGAGCAAGCAAGTTGGATGCACACCCACTTAGTTTTAGTTTGAGCTTTCATATACTTATAGCTCTAGAGCATCCGTTGCATGACAATCCCTACTCCTCACATTGACATCAATTGATGGGCATCTCCATAGCCCGTTGATTAGCCGCGTCGATGTGAGACTTTCTCCCCTTTTGTCTACTCCACACAACCTCCACCATCATATTCTATTCCACCTTTAGTGCTATGTCCATGGCTCACGCTCATGTATTGCGTGGGGGTTGAAAAAGCTGAAGCGCATTAAAAAGTATGAACCAATTGCTCGGCTTGTCATCGGGGTTCTGCATGATGTGAATATTTTGTGTAAAGAAGATGGAGCATAGCCAGACTATATGATTTTGTAGGGATAACTTCCTTTGGCCTTGTTATTTTGAAAAGACATGATTGCTTTATTAGTGGGCTTGAAGTATTATTGTTTTTATGTCAAATGATAGACTATTTCTTTGAATCACTCGTATCTTAATACTCATGCCATGATTAGATACATGATCAAGATTATGCTAGGTAGCATTCCACATCAAAAATTATCTTTTTTATCATTTACCTACTCGAGGACGAGCATGAATTAAGCTTGGGGATGCTGATACATCTCCGTCGTATCTATCATTTTTTATTGTTCCATGCCAATATTATTCAACTTTCATATACTTTTGGCAACTTTTTATACTATTTTTGGTGCTAACATATTGATCCAGTGCCCAGTGCCAGTTCCTGTTTGTTGCATGTTTTTTGTTTCGCAGAATATCCATATCAAACGGAGTCCAAACGGAATAAAAATGGACGGAGATTTTTTGGAATATATGTGATTTTTGGGAAGTGAAATCAACGCGAGACAATGCTCGAGGGGCCCACAAGGTAGGGGGGCGCGCCCCAGGGGGGCAGGCGCGCCCCTGACCCTCGTGGCCACCCCGTAAGGCGGTTGATGCCCTTCTTTCGCCGCAAGAAAGCTAATATCCGGGTAGAGATCATGTTCAAATTTCAGCCCAATCGGAGTTACAAATCTCCGGGAATATAAGAAACGGTGAAGGGGTAGAATCGGAGAACGCAGAAACAGAGAGAGACAGAGAGAAAAATCCAATCTCGGAGGGGCTCTCGCCCCTCCCACGCCATGGAGGCCAAGGACCAGAGGGGAAACCCTTCTCCCATCTAGGGAGGAGGTTAAGGAAGAAGAAGAAGAAGGGGGGCCCTCTCCCCCTTGCTTCTGGTGGCGCCGGAGTGCCACTGGGGGCCATCATCATCACCGTCATCTTCACCAACAACTTCACCGCCTTCACCACCAACTCTTCCCCCTCTATGCAGCGGTGTAACCTCTCTCTTACCTGATGTAATCTCTATTTAAACATGGTGCTCAACGCTATATATTATTTCCCTATGATGTATGGCTATCCTATGATGTTTTAGTAGATCCGTTTTGTCCTAATGGCTATTTGATGATCAAGATTGATTTGAGTGGGATGTTTTATTATTGTTGTTGTCCTATGGTTCTCTCCGTGTCGCGCAAGCGTGAGGGATCCCCGCTGTAGGGTTTGCAATATGTTCTTGATTTGCTTATGGTGGGTGGCGTGAGTGACAGAAGCACAGAACCGCGTAAGTAGGTTGTTTGCGTATGGGATAAAGGGGACTTGATGCTTTAATGCTATGGTTGGGTTTTACCTTAATGAATCTTTAGTAGTTGCGGATGCTTGCTAGAGTTCCAATCATAAGTGCATATGATCCAAGTAGAGAAAGTATGTTAGCTTATGCCTCTCCCTCAAATAAAATTGTAATAATGATTACTGGTCTAGTTATCGATTACCTAGGGACAAATAACTTTCTCTTGACAACAAGCTCTCTACTAAAACTAATTTAGTTGTGTCTTTACCTAAACAGCCCCAACTTTTTATTTACGTAATATTTATTATCTTGCAAACCTATCCAAAAACACCTACAAAGTACTTCTAGTTTCATACTTGTTCTAGGTAAAGCGAACATCAAGCGTGCGTAGAGTTGTATCGGTGGTCGATAGAACATGAGGGAATATTTGTTCTACCTTTAGCTCTTCGTTGGGTTCAACACTCTTACTTATCGAAAACTATTGCGATCCCCTATACTTGTGGGTTTTCAATGACCAGATGTATCTTTTTATATCCATGAAAGTATTTGAGTTTCTTTGATCTCTTTCATGCAAGGTTGCTTATAGCCTCGTATTTCTTCTCCAATATTTGGGTTTTGTTTGGCAAACTTGATCTATTTATCTTGCAATGGGAAGAGGTGCTTTGTAGTGGGTTCGATCTTACGGTGCTTGATCCCAGTGACAGAAGGGGAACCGACACGTATGTATCGTTGCTACTAAGGATAAAACGATGGGGTCTATCTCTACATAGATAGATCTTGTCTACATCATGTCATTGTTCTTATTGCATTACTCTGTGTCTCCATGAACTTAATACACTAGATGCATGCTGGATAGCGGTCGATGTGTGGAGTAATAGTAGTAGATGCAGGCAGGAGTCGGTCTACTAATCTTGGACATGATGCCTATATAATGATCATTGTCTGGATATCGTCATGATTATTTGAAGTTCTATCAATTGCCCAACAGTAAGTTGTTTACCCACCGTTTGCTATTTTGCTCGATATAAGCCACTAGTGAAACCTACAGCCCCTGGGTCTCCTTCTCATAATATTTGCTTTTGCGATCTATTTTCCTTTGCTTTTATTTTCAGATCCAATAAACCAAAAATACAAAAAATACCTTGCTGCATTTTATTCTTATTTATTTTATTTGGCGTTCGATCTATCAATCTACTACTCCCTTCGTCCCATAATGTAAGCCGATTTTTGACACTACACTAATGTAAAAAAACGTCTTACATTATGGGGTGGAGGGAGTATAATTTATTCACGTCCTTTTGCCTATCTTGAGGTGCCTCTACCCGAAAGGGATTGACAACCCCTTTTACACGTCAGGTTGCGTGTAGTTGTTATTTGTGTGCAGGTGTTGTTTACGTTGTGTTGCTTGGTTCTCCTACTGGTTCGATTATCTTGGTTTCACATCTGAGGGAAATACCTACCGCCGATGTGCTGCATCATCCCTTCGTCTTTGGGGAAATACCGACGTAGCTTCAAGCGACATCAACTACCGTGGAAGTTTCTGTTACCCACCGGCTAATTCGTGGTATTACCGTTTATTAGAGGCGGTAGTACCACTTCATTAGTAGTACCGCGCGAGTTTTCTGCTGGTCCACTGTGCGAGTCCGTGGTAGTACTTCAATGTGCTGAGCGGTAGTACCTCTTAGGCACAGACAGAACATAACATTTGGATTTTTAACACCCCCCCCCCACTATTGAAGGGGTTCTTCTTCCCCCACTGCCCCTAACGGTTTTGGGCAAGCTTTCTCCTCCATTGTTTACCTCCAAAAGCTTGGCTTTCTCTATTCCTCCCATGATTCTTGCATCTCTTTGAGAAAAAAGAGAGAGGAGATCTAGATCTATATTTCCACCAATCATTTTCGCCTAAGTGAGGGAACCTTATGGATCTAGATCTTGGAATTATTTTGTGTTCTCCTTGTTCTTTCTCTCATATTCCTCCATCACTTTCGTTGCTAAGGTGGGATTTGAGAGTGAGGTACTTGAGCACTTCGTGTGTTCTTCAATTGCATTAGTTGCAATAGTTTGAGTTCTCCACGGTGATACCTGGAAGGGAAAACTGAGAAGCACTACTGCAGGATGCTGCTAACGCGACACTTCGATCAGAGATCCTTCGAGAAACTGTGTGCGATGCCATAATCACAAACGATGTTGTGTGAAAACCGTCAGAAACGTATAAAACGTTTGCGATGACGGATGCATCAAACACGGTTCAGGTTTTAGTTGCGTGTGAGATGAAGGGCATACGGTTCAGTTCAATTAACTGTTTGCGATGAGGAGGAACAAAAGAAACGGGCAGCCAGATGAAGGCGTGTGCGATACACAACATACGGTTCACCCGGATGAACTGTTTTTCATTAGGCAACACAAAAGAAACGGGCAGCTAGATGAAGCTGTGTGTGATATACAGCATACGGTTCACTCAGATGAACTGTTTGTGATTAGGCAACACAAAAGAAACGGTCAGCCAGATCAAGGTGTGTGGGATATACGGCATGCGGTTCACTTGGATGAACTGTTTGCGTTCACACAAGAGTACAGAAACAGTTCAACTTAACAAGACGTGTGTGTTGTGCGATGGGATTGCATGCGGTTCACTCGGCCCTTGTCGTCAGTGTGTGACCTCTGTGGCAACCGTTCGCTCTGCAGGCACCTCTTCATGTATCGTGGCAACCGTCCACTGACTCTTCACCTTTCCCTCTCGATTTGGAACTGCTGTTGCACGCTAGCTCTTCCTCCCTCCTCCATTTGCCTTCATCCTTCTTTCTGCCATTGTTTGATCGTCTTCTCCATGGAGGGAACAAGCCAGAAATGACCCTGTTATTCTTGCCCTGATCTGAATGATGACGCGGTGGAGGAACTCATTGATCGATGCGACGTCATCACCTCGGCTAGCATGGTAGGTTTGTTCAAGACCATTCTCGACTCAACTAATAACATCATTACAAGGAACCCAAGGGTCCAGGAGCGGTTTGATCTCCCTATCTTCTTCGTCGTGACCCTGCTGACTGGCGCGTGGATGAGGGAAGCCTCACGTTGTGTAAGTTGATGCCACTTGATAATGATACGTATGATGTTAAGATGCCATCGCTTGAGGGCAGGGCTTGGGCAGGCGCAAATGGAGATTGGGTTGTTTATATTGGGTACAACTATGAGCCGGAACTTGTGAATGTGTACACTCATCACCGGGTTCCACTTCCAAAAATCTCAGACTGCCTAGAGGTTGAGCACATAGATGGTCTACGTGAGTTTAAATACGATCATGGTAACTGTCGTCTATGAAAGATAGGAATTTGTCGAGTTCCCAACCGCTCTTGGGATTGCACGAACTATGAAGTTGTTGCTATCTTCGACAAGCTTGTTGCCTTCCTTACTTCCACACCCCGATGGATATTGCTCAAAAATCAGTTTCTATACACGGATGAGTACTATGATGCAATTCAATACGAGGATCTTGAGTTTGCTGCCACCACTCATGGCACTATTTTTGCATGGAATCCTCATGATTTTGGTACGTTTGTCTTCCACCGTAATTATAATTGTTTCATCCACATGCATGTGGGTTAGCTAGTTTCCCTTTACTAATTAACCTTCTTGTGTTTCCAAGGTCCTGTGGACATTCCACCACCTATACTTGAAAATTCTATTCACGAGCATGAGGACAAGCAGGACCCATATACTCAGTGGCGCCTGGCAACTTATTCCGATGGATCACCTCTTCATGTCTGTATACGGGGCACTGCTGATGTTACTAAGGAAGCCGGTGTTGTCTCGTATGGTCGCACTCTCCGGACCTATTCGAACATCCATTGCATGGTATTCGGGATGTATACTGGTGTACTAGCGCCAACACCTTCTCCCTGGTTCAGTATTGAAAGTCTTGGAGGAAACTCGCTCTTCCTTAGACAAACTATTCAATGATGGCGGAAGGCGATCCAGCTGCTGTTGACACAACGTTACTACTATTTATGAGAAGCAACTGTATCTATACCTCGGACATTACTATGCTTCCCTACTGTCCCAATATGGGTATTGAAATAGGCCGCTTCAGCCTGGATGATCAGTCTTGCGTTGGTCCCAAGATTGACAGTAGCTGGCCCTTCCTAGAGAAACACTTCTGGTTCAAAGCGAGCATTTCCAACACCGACGAGTGGTTGAGCTAAAGTTCATTTCATCGCTTTGTTACTTGTGTGAGAAAAGCTTTACTAGAATGTTTTGTTGGAAATGATCTATAATCCAACGTGTATCCTCGTTGTCGTTGTGGGTTGATGACTTGTTGTATGTAATCAATGGTACATTTGCATATGCGTCCACGAACTCACGCTAGCTACTGGTGTCCATATGAACAGTGCTAGTGATTGTAGTTGCAAAAATTAGATAGTGCTAGTGATTTGTAGCTACATATTTTGACAAATCGCAGTGTTACAAGGTTGACAAATGACAATGTTACTAGATCAATCTTTCCAGTTTGAGAAATGGAAACATACCCAAAATGACAGATATGCAAATCTTACCCAATTGTTTGTACGTGGTTGCACACGGGTCATGCAAAACAACCATTTGCGTTGAAGGGATGTAGAAATCCTGCTCGGCACATTTTCCCTTAGCTTCATGGGGAAGCTGTCGGTTTGCATACGGGTGTTCTAACTAAAACATTTGCGATGAGTGTTTTATATTTAAAAACCGTTAAAGTTTTTTCAAAAGAAAATCGTTTGATAAGTATGTACATTAAGAGAGAAAAACGCAAGTTCGTTCAAACCATATCTTTCATTCAGTCACACTGCGAATTTATATTCATATGATCGAGAATTCAAGATATAGTATTAAACCCCAAAAAAACTATTTCTGGCGGCGGCGGAGGCGGCGTGCCGCGCCGTCGTTGTCGTTGTCGTCCTCCGGGATGCTGTTGTTGAAGTCTTCAAGGCAGCACAAAATGTTCTTCACATGTAAATCAAGCATCATGTCATCGCGCGATCAACGGGCGGGGTGCGGGAGGACGGCAACTGGCGCCGCTGAGAGGTAGCGGTCGACGGCAGCGTCCCATGCCGCTGAGGGGGGAGGTGTTCACGGGCACGGGCGCGGCGGGTGCAGCCAAACGCACGGGGACCGGCTTCGAGGTGGGTGGAGGGGTGCACACGGGCGCGGCGGATGCAGCCAAACACGCGGGGCCGGCGGCACGATGGGTGGAGGGGCGTGCATGGGCACGGGCGCTGGCGCTCGCATCACACAAGCTCACGCGGGTCCGCGGAGACCTCGCTGACGCCTGCGGCGTCCAGCTCTGCGACAGTGCTTGGCGACCAGCCCGTCAATGCTACGGGGATGGTCACTGGCGCGGGCGCGTGGATGGGAGCTGGGATGGGAGCGGGGGCAGCAACCGCCGCGGCCAGCTCATTCTAGGCCATGTCCATGAGGCCCTATTCCTCCTTATTTTCTATCTCCTCCGGCTCGGAGTCGACTTCACCAAACTTGAAGACTAGTGGCAGATGATCATTCTGCGCAATGGCGGTGGAGGTCTGCGGTGTGGAGGGGAATGGGAGGCGAACAGTAAGGCCGCCCGTATTAAATAGCAGCTCGGGCGCCATTAATGGAGAGGAAGGCGGGCGGCCATGGAAGTCAAAGGGCTCGCTTCCCAGTGAGCCTACGCAGCGTAAAGCTCGCACGCTTCCCGGTGAGCCTGCACATTGGAGGACAACTTGCACGCCTTTCGGTCAGCCTGCGCACCGGACTGCGCTCGCATGCCTCCCATTCAGTCATGGTCAAGCAGCTGTCCGCACAGCACCTCCTACAGCCATTAAAACCAAGACACATGGCGTCACATGAATGATTAACAGAACGCACATGTTTTGAATTATACAAACGTTTGAGATATTAAGTGGCAGCTATTTTTTCAAAATGCCTTTGTTGGCTGTCATTATTCGAGTGTGCCTTCTCTCAAAATGGACATGAAAAATACCACATCATGTCGGGCGCCATTCCATGATAGCATGCCAAATTTCATGAATTTCAGACGAGTTTTGGATTTACTAGAATTTAAAAACTAGGCATCTCAATGTTTTGTCGGCAATCAATGATGCCCCAGTGTTTGAAATTCATTCCCATTTATTGCATGGGACCTAAGCATGCACCCAAGGATACATATTTGATTTTTCAACCAATTTATATGCACTGGATCATGTGCATGTAGTTCAAATTTGAATTATGCACATAAATGCATTGAAAACTCCGTTAATGCATAAAAATGTCCAAAAGAATCCCGAAAAATCAAAAATTGACACAACATTCCTGTTGTTCTATGTTGACACGAGAAAAAAATTGGAAGCAATAAGAGGCAGTGGATATTGTTTCGTCCCCAAAGGTGGGACGTTCCCTACCGAAACCATGATGCTTGTTGTGAGAAGCTCTGGTTTGTGAGAAGCATATACCCAAACCTGCCCCAAACGGGACAAAATTTTTACCACGGCATGTTGATGCCTCTCCATGAAAGCATGCCAAGTTTCATGAATTTCAGACGAGTTTTGGATTTACTAGAATTTAAAAATGAGGCATCTCAATGTTTTGCCGGCAATCAACGGTGCCCTAGTGTTTGAAATTCATTCTCATTTCTTACATGGGACCTAAGCATGCACCCAAGGACACAGATTTGATTTTTCAACCAATGTATATGCAATGGAGCATGTGCATGTAGTTCAAATTTGAATTATGCACATAAATTTATTGAAAACTCAGCTAATGCATAAAAATGTCCAAACGAACCCCCAAAAATCCCAAAAATTGACACAACACTCCTGTTGTTCTATGTTGACACGAGAATTTTTTTGAAAGCAATAAGAGGCAATGGATATCGTTTCGTCCCCAAAGGTGGGACGTTCCCTATCGAAACCATCATGCTTGTTGTGAGAAGCTATGGTTTGTGAGAAGCATATACCCGAACCTGACCCAAATGGGATAAAAAATTTAACACGGCATGTTGATGCCGCTCCATGATAGCATGACAAGTTTCATGAATTTCAGACGAGTTTTGGATTTACTAGAATTTAGAAACCTGGCATCTCAATGTTTTGTCGGCAATCAATAGTGCCCTGGTGTTTGAATTTCATTCGCATCTCTTGCATGGGACCTAGAAATTCACCCAAGGACACATATTAGAATTTTCAACCAACCTTAGTGCATTGGAGCATGTGCTTGTAGTTACAATTTTAATTATGCACATAAAATGCTTAGAAAACCCAGCTAATGCATAAAAATGTCCAAACGAACCCCGAAAAATCACAAAAATTGGCACAACACTCCTGTTGTTCTATGTTGACACTAGAGAATATTTGAAAGCAATAATAGGCAATGGATATAGTTTCATCCCCAAAGGTGGGACGTTCCCTATCGAAACCATCATGCTTGTTATGAAAAGCTCTGATTTGTGAGAAGCTTATACCCGAAGCTGCCCCAAATGGGACAATTTTTTTACCGTGGCATGTTGATGCCGCTCCATGATAGCATGCCAAGTTTCATGAATTTCAGACGAGTTTTGGATTCACTAGAATTTAAAAACCGGGCATCTCAATGTTTTGCCGGCAATCAACAGTGCCCTGGTGTTTGAATTTCATTCCCATCTCTTGCATGGGACCGAGAAACTCACCCAAGGACACACATGTGATTTTTTAACCAACTTTATTGCATTGGAGCATGTGCTTGTAGTTAAAATTTGAATTATGCACATAAAATGCCTAGAAAGCCCAGTTAATGTATAAAAAGGCCAAACGAACCCCGAAAAATTACAAGATTGAACACAAAACTCCAGGTGTTCTATGTTGACACTAGAAAATTTTTGAAAGCAATAAGAGGCATCGGATATCGTCCCGTCACCAAAGGTGGTACGTTCCCTATCGAAACCATCATGATTGTTGTGAGAAGCTCTGGTTTGTGAGAAGCTTATACCCGAACCTACCCCAAATGGGACAAAATTTTGACCACGGCATGTTGATGCCGCTCCATGATAGCATGCCAAGTTTCATGAATTTCAAACGAGTTTTGGATTTACTAGAATTTAAAAACCAGGCATCTCAATGTTTTTCCGGCAATCAACAGTGCCATGGTGTTTAAATTTCATTCCCATCTCTTGCATGGGACCTAGAAATTTACCCAAGGACACACATGTGAGTTTTCAACCAGCTTTGGTGCATTGGAGCATCTGCTTGTAGTTCAAATTTGAATTATGCACACAAAATGCCTAGAAAACCCAATTAATGTATAAAAAGGGCCAAACGAACCCCAAAAAATTACAAGATTGAACATAACACTCCTGTTGTTCTATGTTGACACTAGAAAATTTTTGAAAGCAATAAGAGGCAACTGATACCGTCTCGTCCCCAAAGGTGGCACGTTCCCTATCGAAACCATCATGCATGTTGTGAGAAGCTTATACCCAAACCTGCCCCAAATGTGACAAAATTTTCACCACGGCATGTTGATGCCGCTCCATGATAGCATGCCAAGTTTCATGAATTTCAGACGAGTTTTGGATTTACAAGAATTTAAAAACCAGGTATCTCAATGTTTTTCCGGGAATCAATAGTGTGCTGGTGTTTGAAATTCATTCCCATCTCTTGCATGGGACCTAGAAATTCACCCAAGGACACACATGTGATTTTTCAACCAACTTTAGTGCATTGGAGCATGTGCTTGTAGTTCAAATTTGAATTATGCACATAAAATGCCTAGAAACCCCAGTTAATGTATAAAAAGGCCAAACGAACCCCGAAAAATTCATTCCCATTTCTTCCATGGGACCTAAGCATGAACTGAAGGACACAGATTTGATTTTTCAACCAATTTGTATGCACCGGAGCATGTGCATGTAGTTTAATTTTGAATTGTGCACCTGAAATGGCTAGAAAACCAGTTTAATGTATGAAATGTCCAAACGAACGCTGAAAAATTCCAATTCTTTTACGACACACATACAGTTGCATGTTCACTGCAGATAAAAGGTCTAGCAATTCAAACACCGTCCATTGCCGCTGTGACCCCATTTTGTAATTCAAATCAAGTAGACCCACACAGTTTATTCTCACCAACCGTGTGAGATGTAGTACAAAATATCTTGGAGCACCGTCGGTGTATAGTACGCC
Organism: Triticum urartu; assembly: GCF_003073215.2. Taxonomy (NCBI): domain Eukaryota; kingdom Viridiplantae; phylum Streptophyta; class Magnoliopsida; order Poales; family Poaceae; genus Triticum; species Triticum urartu. The sequence continues at coordinate 598,298,201 of NC_053023.1, read as the reverse complement.
TATGGCTTACGCGAGAAGGTGCGTCGGCTACAGTCCACAGCCGGCGTGTCAAGCACCCTAGCTCTCTCCCCCAAAACTCCTGCCTCTGCATCCCTCTCTACTTTAGTCCCTTGATTCAAATTTTCAGTAGCCCCAGTATTTTACTCCCGCCTCTGCATCCCTCGAAATCTCAAAAATATCTGCTCGCCCTTGATCCAAATTTTCAGTAGCCCCGCCTTGTTACTCCCACCTAGTAAAATTTTCAGTTGTTGCAGTATTTCCTCAAACACAACCTCCGCTCACACAGACACACACAACCCTCAAAACCATTGGTAGGTTGCCGCCATCGCCGGCGCCTCCATCCTCAACCTCTGCTTGTGTGCCGGGGAGCTCGAGTAGCCAATGGCCAAAAAGAGGTTTATCGCGGCCTTTTCGCCCGACGCCGGCAAGGTGGCCGCCAAGGTGTGTCCCCGTCGTCCTCCACGGGCCCGATCCGCCGTCGCCGTTCCCCCAATTCGCCCGCCGCCGCACCCCTACGCCGGTTCGAGGACTTCCCCGTCCTCCCCCGGACCCGGCAGCCGACGAAGTCCTATCTCGGGGTCCGGTAGCGGCAGTGGGGGACGTGGGTTGCCGAGATTACAGATCGAGAGACCCACACCCACCGGTGGCTCGGTAGCTTCCACACGGCCAAGCTCACGGCCATGGAGTACGACTGCTGGCAGGTCCGCTTCCACGGCGCGGCAGCTAGGCTCAATTTCCCCTTCAGCACACATCTGGTCCAGCTCGTTCCGCCGGAGCCAAGGTGGTGAGCTTGGCACTTGCGCGGGAGGACCACGAGGCATGGGAGCGTCTCGAGGCCGAGGCCGCCGACGAGGCCTACATGCAAGAGCTCCGCCAGCAGCACCTGGAGCTCATGGAGGCGAAGCGGGCGATCTTTGCCGGCACGGAGGGCGACGAGGTTGTCGCGCTCTATCCGATGACGAGGTCGAAGGCGGCGAGGACAGTGGTGCGGAGGGCGGCGAGGTTATCGTGCTCTCCTCTGATGATGAGGTCGAAGGCGGCGGCGATAGAGGCACGGAGGGCATCGAGGTGGGCCCCCATGACGAGGAGATCGACGTCGACGAGTGGAGGAGTGCCTTTTCCAATGACCCCGACGATGGTACTGGCCCGGACCTGGCTCACGGCACACCGTACATGACAAGGAAGGATTGGCTCAACCTCTACTTCGATCAGAAGTAGTTTAGCTTAGTTTAAATTTATGTTTTATGTTCGTTTATGCAAAACTATCTATATTTATGTTTGAATGCATGCTACTTTCGGTTGAACCTGCTTTGAACTTGATCAAATTGAACTTTACAACCTTAAGTTTACGGGATTGACTAGAAAAGGCCAAAAATTGCTGGAGTATATATATCCACTAAGGGTTTTCGTCCTTTAACTTTTTAAGGATCGCCTAGAGATGTCCTTATGACTAGTTTATTTCAGTTCTTCACAATGTGATGCTCTATATGTGCAACTATTTGCCGTGCAGTTCAATTTCATCAATAAGAGTTTCAACAATACCACTATGAATTATGATATTTGGTTGCTGTCAAGGATATTGCAGTTAACATGCCTTTTTGTTTTTGAATTGTTGTTTAGCAACATGCATTGTACTGAATGACTAAATATGCAATCCTAGGCTACATAGCAACAAGGAGGAGTGTTACCTTAATGTTCTGATGATGTCTAGATATACATGTACTAAAATCTTATATAATGGGATGGATGGAATGTTGTACTACATCATTTTTCAATTGTTGTTTAGCTTCTAATATTAACTTGGTGCTTTTAGGTACATATATCATTGCCAAAGATCCACACTTCGACCCTTTCTGCGCATGGGGCACTGAGATATTCATGAACCAGCATCAAGTGAGGAAACTGATAAAGATTGTTACTAAAATGGGTCAAAGATGTCAATCAAACTATTTGTTTACCCTTTATGCAAGACAACAGTGAACTGCAAGATGGTAAGTAAGAACCCTGTTGCCTTCTTTTTACTGCCTGTAATGAGTTGTGTTAGATGACAATATCTGAATCTTTTTTCTTTTGTAGTGGATCCTGAAGCAGTTTACTCAAGATTACCTCTCAAACTACATGATTGGTGGCCGGCCATCACAAGGGGTTGGACTAGAGTCTTGCATGCCTTCTGCATCCAGGAGAGCACAATAGGGCCATTCCGCTTCACCTTGTTCAGCAATTGGAATGTCTGTCACCTCTTTCTTTAGCATCTGTAATAGTACAAGTATAGAACCCTGGTACATCATTCTTTATTTGCTGCTTATGTAATTCTTAAACATATGTACCTGTGAATCGAATAATGCATTGGTTGTTTGAACCTGATGGATATGAATAAAGCTATATCCTACTTTCAAGTTTAAATTAGGTACAATTTTAAATAGCGGCAATTAAATTAGGGAGAAATTACGTTGTGCAAGTCATTACGGCACGCACGGTTGGTAAAACACAAACGTTTGCGATATACACCATTATCCGAGACGGTTCACAGAGAGGAAACGTGTGCAAGCATGCACATAGTTGCCATTCGCAAAGCATGTGTGATGTCAGACACTATCACATACGGTGCGGGAAAACTAAATGTGTATGATTGTCTACCTATCGTACATGGTTTATAATCATGAACTGTTTGTGATGTGCCAGGCATCGTAAATCTCCCGTGCTTGGAATCTGCCTGGAAAGCTCCCGTGCCTAGAATCTGTCTGGTTTTAGGCAGAACAACAAAACTCTGACTGCGATGGCAATGCAAGCACAAACGAGTAGCAAGGATGAAGCGTTTGGGATATTCGAGATATAGGAAACAGTTATATAGGGACAACTGCATGCATCAAGGATCCCTATCCCCGACGGTTTCTGGATCGTGTGGGAATGACCCCCCTATCGCCCACACTCACTTGCCGACCATTCCAAATGCCTTTGTAGAAAGGGGTAAAAAACTGTTTGTTTAGGACCGACGCGCACCAGTGAAGCTTATTACTCTTGGGTGTTTGGGTACTCTAGATCATGTGCCTCTTGGGTGCTTGGGCGCCTTGGACAGTTGGTGTCATGGAGCTCAATTATTGTGGTGTAAAGCTTCAGGGTCTCCAATTAAGTTGTGGAGATTGCCCCGAGCAATTTGTACGGGTTCGGTGACCGCCCCAATGATTTTCATTTGTACTGGTTCGTTGTGTTGGGAATCGTTGCATGGAAAACAAAAAAGTTTCTATGCACAAGCAATGATCTATCCATGGAGATGCATAGCAACGAGGGGGAGAGTGTGTCTACGTACCCTCGTAGACCGTAAGTGGAAGCGTTTCTCAATGTAGTTGATGTAGTGGAACTTCGCGCTTCGACCGATCAAGTAACGAACGCATGGCACCTCCGCGTTCTACACATCTTCAGCTCAGTGATGTCCCTCGCCTTCTTGATCCAGCAAGATGTCGAGGTAGTAGATGAGTTCCGTCAGCATGATGGCGTGGTAACGGTGATGGTGAAGTGATCCTCGCAGGGCTTCGCCTAAGTACTATGAAGATATGACCGTGGGAGTGAACGGTGGAGGAGGGGCGCCGCACATGGCTAACAATTGTCTGGGGTGTGCTAGGGGCGCCCCCAACTTGGGTTCTCCCTATGGTCGGTGCCCCCCTTCCTTATCTGCTGGAGTGTGAAGGAAAGATGAGGGAGGAGGGAAGGAAGGGGGAGCCGGAATCCCTCCCCTTTCCTTCTCCCTTCCCCTCTTTACTTCTCCTCTGGTTCGACCCATATGGGGGGTGCACCAGCCCCTTGTGGCTGGTGCGTTTCCCCTCTTGGCCCATTAGGCCCACATCTTTTGCTAGGGGTGCCCGGAACCTCTTCCAGTGTCTCAATACGTACCCGGTACCCTCCAGAACACTTCCGGTGTATGAATACTATCGTCCTATATATCAATCTTCACCTCTCGATCATTTCGAGACTCCTCGTCATGTCTGTGATCTCATCCGGGACTCCGAACAACATTCGGTCACCAAATCACATAACTCATATAACATTATATCATCATCGAACGTTAAGCGTGCGGACCGTACGGGTTCGAGAACTATGTAGACATGACCGAGACACCTCTACGGTCAATAACCAATAGCGGAACCTGGATGCCCATATTGGCTCTTGATGACCCACAAGTATAGGGGATCTATCGTAGTCCTTTCGATAAGTAAGAGTGTCAAACCCAACGAGGAGCAGAAGGAAATGATAAGCGGTTTTCAGCAAGGTATTCTCTGCAAGTACTGAAGTAAGTGGTAACAGATAGTTTTTTGATAAGATAATTTGTAACGAGCAACAAGTAACAAAAGTAAATAAAGTGCAGAAAGGTGGCCCAATCCTTTTTGTAGCAAAGGACAAGCCTGAACAAACTCTTATATAAGCTAAAGCGCTCCCGAGGACACATGGGAATATCGTCAAGCTAGTTTTCATCACGTTCATATGATTCGCGTTCGGTACTTTGATAATTTGATATGTGGGTGGACCGGTGCTTGGGTGTTGTTCTTACTTGAACATACATCCCACTTATGATTAACCTCTATTGCAAGCATCCGCAACTACAACAAAAGTATTAAGGTAAACCTAACCATAGCATGAAACATATGGATCCAAATCATCCCCTTATGAAGCAACGCATAAACTAGGGTTTAAGCTTCTGTCACTCTAGCAACCCATCATCTACTTATTACTTCCCAATGCCTTCCTCTAGGCCCAAATAATGGTGAAGTGTTATGTAGTCGACGTTCACATAACACCACTAGAGGCTAGACAACATACATCTCATCAAAATCTCGAACGAATACCAAATTCACATGACTACTAATAGCAAGACTTCTCCCTTGTCCTCAGGAACAAACGTAACTACTCACAAAGCATATTCATGTTCATAATCAGAGGGGTAATAATATGCATATAGGATCTGAACATATGATCTTCCACCAATTAAACCAACTAGCATCAACTACAAGGAGTAAGTAACACTACTAGCAACCTACTAGCACCAATCCCGGACTTGGAGACAAGAATTGGATACAAGAGATGACCTAGGGTTTTGAGATAAGATGGTGCTGGTGAAGATGTTGATGGACATTACCCTCTCCCGATGAGAGGAGCGTTGGTGATGACGATGGCGATGATTTCCCCCTCCGGGAGGGAAGTTTCCCCGGCAGAACAGCTCTGCCGGAGCTCTAGAATGAATCCGCCAAGGTTCCGTCTCGTGGCGGCGGAGTTTCATCCCGAAAGGTTGCTTCCTGTTTTTTCTCATCGAAAGACTTCATATAGAAGATGGTCATCGGAGAGCCACCAGGGTGCCTGAGGGAGTCCTGGATTAGGGGGTCTCCGGACAGCCGGACTATCTCCATTGGCCGGACTGTTAGACTATGAAGATACAAGATTGAAGACTTCGTCTCATGTCCAGATGGGACTCTACTTGGCGTGGAAGGCAAGCTAGGCAATACGGATATGGATAGCTCCTCCTTTGTAACCGACCTTGTGTAACCCTAACCCTCTCCGGTGTCTATATAAACCGAAGGGTTTTAGTCCGTAGGACAACAACCATACCATAGGCTAGCTTCGAGGGTTTAGCCTCTCTGATCTCGTGGTAGATCTAGTCTTGTACTACCCATATCATCAATATTAATCAAGCAGGACGTAGGGTTTTACCTCCATCAAGAGGGCGCGAACCTGGGTAAAACATCGTGTCCCCTGCCTCCTGTTACCATCCAACCTAGACGCACAGTTCGGGACCCCCTACCCGAGATCCGCCGGTTTTGACACCGACATTGGTGCTTTCATTGAGAGTTCCTCTGTGTCGTCGCCGTTAGGCTTGATGGCTCCTACTATCATCGGTAGCGATGCGGTCCAGGGTGAGACTTTTCTCCCCGGACAGATCTTCGTATTCGGCGGCTTTGCACTACGGGCTAATTCGCTTGGCCATCTGGAGCAGATTGAAAGCTACGCCTCGGGCCGTCAGGTCAGATTTGAAGTTTGAACTACACGACCGACATCCGCGGAGACTTGATCTTCGACGGATTCGAGCCACAGCCGGGCGCGCCGCACTGTCGCGATGGGTATGACCTAGGTCTGCCGCTGAACAGTACCCCAGAGGCTGCGCCCGCATCAGCTCCGACCCTTAGCTTGGAGCCAACTGCGCTAGTCGAGGACGGGTGGTTAGACACCACCGCACGGGTTGCAGTCTCAACGGCGATCGAGCCGAACACCAGCCTAACCCTCTGCGCAGCCCATGACTCCAAGGTGCCGGACTCTTTTCCGGACTCCGAACCATCCGCGCCCCTGCCAATCGAATCCGATTGGGCGCTGATCATGGAATTCACCGCCGCGGATATCTTTCAGCACTCGCCCTTCGGCGACATTCTGAATTCACTAAGGTCTCTCTCTTTGTCAGGAGAGCCCTGGCCGGATTATGGCCAACAGGATTGGGATGCACACGACGAAGAAATTTGATGCCCACCCACCACCCACTTCGTAGCCACTGTCGATGATTTAACCGACATGCTCGACTTTGACTCCGAAGACATCGACGGTATGGACGATGATGTAGGAGACGAACATGAACCAGCACCTATAGGGCACTGGAAAGCCACCTCATCATATGACATATACATGGTGGATACACCCAAAGAAGGCAATGGTGACGGGATAGCGGAGGATGACCCCTCCAAGAAGCAACCCAAACGCCGACGTCAGCAGTGCTGCTCTAAGTCCCGCCAAAGCAAAAGTGGTGATACCGGCACAAGAGATAATAACACTCCGGATAGTGCCGAAGAAAACAACAAACCCCTCCAGCAAGATTTAGAGCAGGAGAATGGAGGAGCCAGCTCTCCTGAGAGAGCGACAGACGGAGAGGAGGAGGATGACAATCACATGCCCCCCTCCGAAGAAGAGGCAAGCCTCGGCGACGATGAATTCGCCGTACTAGAGGATCCCATCGAACAAGAGCGCTTCAAGCGCCGGCTTATGGCGACGACAAATAGCCTGAAGAAAAAGCAGCAACAGCTTCAAGCTGATCAAGATCTGCTAGCTGACAAATGGACTGAAGTCCTCGCGGCCGGGGAATATAAACTCGAGCGCCCCTCCAAGAGTTACCCAAGGCGCAGGTTACTACCCCGACTGGAGGAAGAAGCGTATGATATGGCTGATCGGCCACCTCGTGGCCGCGATAGAGAGGCATTCCAGCCAAAAGCTCAGCCTCCACCCCAACGCCATTCAAATAAAAAGGCATGGGGAGATACGCCAGACCTGCGAGACATATTGGAGGACAAGGCAAAGCATTCAAGGTCAATCTACGGATCACGAGGGCGCACCACTCTGCGAGATGACAAACGTCACGCCAGATACAGTAAAAGCAAATCCGGCCGGGCCGAACACAGCGGGCAAGACCCATTCGAGCTGCGTCGCGATATAGCCCAATACAGAGGCGCCGCACACCCCTTATGCTTCACAGATGAAGTAATGGAACATCAATTCCCAGAAGGTTTCAAACCTGTAAATATTGAATCATACGATGGCACAACAGATCCCGCAGTATGGATTGAGGACTTCCTCCTCCACATCCACATGGCCCGTGGCGATGACTTACACGCCATCAAATACCTCCCACTAAAGCTCAAAGGACTAGCGCGGCATTAGCTTAGCAGCTTGCCAGCGAACTCCATTAGCTGTTGGGAAGATCTGGAAGCCGCATTCCTCGACAACTTTCAGGGCACTTATGTGCGACCACCAGACGCCGATGATTTGAGCCACATAATTCAATAGCCAGAAGAGTCGGCCAGGCAATTCTGGACTCGGTTCCTTACAAAGAAAAATCAAATCATCGACTGTCCGAATGCGGAGGCCTTAGCGGCTTTCAAGCACAATATCTGAGACAAGTGGCTAGCCCGGCACCTTGGTCAGGAAAAGCCGAAATCTATGGCAGCTCTCATGACGCTCATGACCCGCTTTTGTGCGGGAGAAGACAGCTAGCTGGCTCGCAGTAATAACATAACAAAGAACCATGGTACCTCAGATACCAAGGATGGCAATAGCAGGTCATGTCGCAACAAGCATAAGCGCCGCATTAACATCAAAAATACTGAGGATGCGGCAGTCAATGCCGGATTCAAAGGCTCTAAACCCGGTCAGCGGAAAAAGCCATTCAAACAAACTACGCCGGGTCCGTCCATCTTGGATCGTATACTCGATCGCTCGTGTCAAATACATGGCACCCCAGACAAGCCAGCCAATCACACCAACAAGGATTGTTGGGTCTTCAAGCAGGCCGGCAAGTTAATTGCCGAAAACAAGGATAAAGGGCCGCATAGCGATGACGAGGAGGAGCCCCGGCAGCCACACACTGGAGGACAGAAGAGGTTTCCCCCGCAAGTGCGGACGGTGAACATGATATTCGCAACCCACATCCCCAAGAGGGAACAGAAGCGTGCGCTTAGGGACGTATATGCGTTGGAGCCAGTCGCCCCAAAGTTCAACCCTTGGTCCTCCTGTCCGATCACCTTCGATCGCAGGGACCACCCCACTAGTATCTGTCATGGCGGATTCGCCACACTGGTCCTCATGGATTTCACCTCACTCGAGTCCTTATGGACGGCGGCAGCAGCCTGAACCTGCTTTATCAGGACACAGTGCGCAAAATGGGTATAGACCCCTCAAGGATCAAACCCACAAAAATGACCTTTAAGGGCGTCATTCCAGGTGTAGAGGCCCATTGCACAGGCTCAATTACACTGGAAATGGTCTTCGGATCCCCGGATAACTTCTGAAGCGACGAGTTAATCTTCGATATAGTCCCGTTCCGCAGTGGTTATCACGCGCTGCTCGGGCGAACCGCATTTTCTAGATTCAATGCGGTACCGCATTATGCATACCTCGAGATCAAGATGCCAGGACCTCGCGGAGTTATTACAGTCAATGGAAACACAGAGCGCTCTCTCCGAATAGAGGAGCACACCGTAGCCCTTGCAGCAGAAACGCAAAGCAGCCTCTCAAGGCAATCAACTAGTTCGACGCTTCATAGCCCGGACACCTTCAAGCGCGCTCGGGGAAATCGGCAAATAGACTGCCTGGCGCGATCTGAGCTCGCGTAGCAATACGGCGGCCACCCCAATCGCAGCCCAGCGGCGAAACTCGTGCCGCGCGTACATAATTACGCATTAAAAATACCATGGGCACAGGTGGGGAGGGGCGCACAACTGCGGCACGCCCCAAGACACGGCCTAAACCGCACTAGGGGCTTCCCGTTCGGTTATTTTTCTTTTTTCTTTCAGGACCTTAATCTCTGGAAACACGGTCCGGCAGCACTATTGCCAAACACATGATGCAGCAACCAAGGAGGCAGACAGCTACGTCATACCACGGAATTCCCAGGTTGATTACAGTAACGAGTGAAATATTCAATTTAATATCATTCCTCAGCTTGCCCTTGGAAGGGACATAGTCCTACTCTTTGCTTATCGCACTATCTGTATCACTCTGCTTTAACGCAATTTTTTAATAAACAATGCATGACATTACGACTATTATTGCATTCTTGTTATATATATATATATCTATGTGTTCATTAATGACGCCTTGCAACCGTACACTATGGTACAGCCAATACACCAGGGGCCTACGTACCCCACAATACGGTGTGAAAAGTCCGAACACTTTCACAAGTGCGGCACCCCGAACTTATAACATTATATGCATCAGCTCCAAATCATGTCTTTGGTCAAATGTTGGGTTTGCCCGGCTCCTATGTTTTGGTACCTTATGTTCCGCTCTATCGGCTAAGGTAGCGCTAGGAGAACTACCGCGATTGTGCCCCAGTTCTGTCGGGCTTAGCACCTCAGTAGAGAAAGCTAAAACTGACTGTCATGATAAGGCGAGAGACTGGTCGCTGTTTGGCGAGGTTTTTCAAGTCCCTAAAGACTTATGCCGCTTAGGGTGAGGGGCCGGCCCTGTACGGCTTACAGGCGTGTATCGCGCCCCGAATTCGGCCTTCCGAATACCAGGGGCTTCGCCGAAATTTAAAATTATAGAATTCTATGGCTAAGTGAGAGTGATCAAGCATTATTAGTCCGGTTGCCTTGTTCGTTGTGCTGAGCACCTCCCTCGAAGGACCCAAATATGGGAACAAGAGTGCTCAGGCTTATCCCGAACACCCAGCACTCGTGGCATGGGGGCAAAAGCCGAGGACTAGCCATCTCTCAGATTGGATAAACGGCCAAACAGAAGGTAATATTTTAAATTCCAACAAGCGTTGCATAGCGCATATGAAACAAGTTTCCATACATACAGGATAAAACGAGCAAGTCTCATTCAAATATTACATCTTTTGAACACTCGTCCGCGATGAGACAGGCACCCGACAGAATACCCTTGTAGTACTTCTCAGGGTGGCGGTGCTCCTTGCCCTCTGGCGGCCCCTCCTTGATCAGCTTCACGGCGTCTAGCTTGACCCACTGCAATTTCACACGGGTGAAAGTCCGGCATGCACCTTCAATGCAGACAGATCACTTGACGACCTCCATCCACGGGCAGGCATCCACAAGCTGCCTCACCAAGCTGAAGAAGCTGTTCGGAAGGGCGTCGCCAGGCCACAGCCGGACTATAAAGCTCTTCATGTCCTGATCGGCTGCCTTATGTAGCTCGACCATCTGCTTCAGCTGGTCGCTCATTGGCACCGGATGTTCAGCCTCAGCATACTGAGACCAGAACAGCTTCTCCGTCGAGCTTTCGTCCTCGGCCTGGTAAATATGTGTGGCATCGGACACACTGCGGGGCAAATATGTGAATGCTCCTGAAGAGCTCCGGATCCGGGTAAGTAATCGGTAATTTACTTTTACATGCTTCCTTTGCATATAGAAAGCCTTACCAGCCGCTATCTTCTTCATCGCGTCGATCTCTTGGAGGGCCTTTTGGGCTTCGGCCTTGGCACTTTTTACACTCTCGAGGGCCACGGCAAGCTCAGACTCCCGCGTCTTGGAGTCAAGCTCCAACGCCTCGTGCTTCGCCACAAGAGCCTGGAGCTCTTGCTGCACCTCGCCCATCCGAGCCTCGTGCTTCTCTCGCTCGGTACGCTCCTTGGCCGCTGTATCTTCGGCCTTGGTTAGCCCTTGCTTCAGGGTCGCCACCTCGGTTGTGGCCCCTGGCAAACATACGATGATCCTGTCATTTTGCAATCGCGTCCTCTTTTATATATATACATAAGACAGGGTATTACTTACCCTTGTTCTGCTCGAGCTGCCTCTTGGCAAGGCCGAGCTCTTTCCTGGACCCTTCGAGGTCCTACTTCAGTACGGCAACCTCCGCAGTTAGTGCGGCGGACGCCAGCAGCGAAGCCTGCATATGCATATTGACATACTTATATTAGACTCCTGCGATATTATTTGATCCTCTGTTCGGCTTTTCTTTGTGAACACCGAACAAAGCATCAGGGGCTACTGTCTATGCGGTAATATTTCTACTACATTTTAAAACACTTACCTCGAAGCCTGTTAGAAGGCTGGCACAGGCTTCAGTCAATCCGCTCTTGACGGACTGAACCTTCTGGATCACCGCACTCATGATAGTGCGGTGCTCCTCGTCGATGGAAGCGCTGCGAAGCGCTTCCAGCAGATTGTCCGGTGCCTCTGGATGGACGGAGGTCACCGGCACAGGCGTCTTGCCCCTCTTAGAAGGAGGCCGCCTGCCTGAGCCTGGAACTGCTGGAGGTTCCGGCGCGGTGTTCGGCTGAGGGCCGAACTCGGAGCTCTCAGGGGCCCCGTCCCCTCGGCTCCCGGAGTCCAGAAGCTCTCCTTGAGGCGCCTCCGAGACTGTCTCCCCTTGATCCGGTGCCTCTTGAGACAACGCCTCGGCGTCGTCGGCAGGATGAGGGGAGGTGGCGGTCGGGACTGGATCGCTATCCATGTCCGACAAGCCCAAGGAGCCGTCCGATGATACATCGATACTGGCTCGTGGCGGCCTGCATAATTGCGTTCGGCGTTAGGGAAAGCAGTGCGACAAAGGAATACTATGAGTTACTCTGGTATCCGAATACTTACGATCTCCCCGGGGCTTGACCCTGGGCAACCACTCGTCTTCGTCTTCGTCGGCGGCGGTGGAACCGTCCGGAAGGAGAGTCCTTCCCTTCTTGGACCCTCCGGCCTCCCCGATTGGGGTGGCCTTCCTTTTCTTGTCTCCCCCAGTCGGTGGGGGAGCATCTTCTTCTTCTTCTTCCTCGTCTTCAGGGGAAGAGTGCACCGCAGAGTCATCGGACGGTGAGTCCGACGATGCCTTGCGTCGGGAACTCTTTCGGTTTCCCTTGGCCTTCTTGGTCTTCTCCGGCACCGTATAAGGGGCCGGAGTCAACATCTTCGCCAGAAGAGTGTCTGCGGGGCCTTCAGGCAAAGGAGCCGGACAGTCGATCTGTCCGGCCATCTTCTGCCAGTCTTGTCAAAGGTACGGGAGTTTAGATCCCGCATAGAGTCAATCTATATAAAAAATAAGTATCCTATGAAAGGTAAAGCAGCTTACCGCACTGGCTTGGCGCTTCGCGCTGAATCCGCGATCCTCAGTAATAGTGGGGGGGGGGAACCTCGGCACTTTTGAACAGCACCCTCCAGGCGTCTTCATGAGTCGTGTCGAAGAGCCTGTTCAGAGTTTGGTGCTGCGCCGGATTGAACTCCCACAATTTGAACTCCCGTTATTGGCACGGGAGTATCCGGCGGATGAGCATAACTTGGACTATGTTGACAAGCTTGAGCTTCTTGTCCACCATGTTTTGAATACATGTTTGGAGTCCGGTCAACTCTTTCGAACTACCCCAGGACAGGCCCTTCTCTTTCCAGGAGGTGAGCCGCGTGGGGATGCCAGATCGGAACTCGGGGGCCGCTGCCCATGCAGGGTCGCGCGGCTCGGTGATATAGAACCACCCCGATTGCCACCCTTTATGGTTTCCACAAAGGAGCCCTCGAGCCATGTTACGTTGGGCATCTTGCCCACCATGGCGCCTCCGCACTCCGCCTGGCGGCCACCCACCACCTTCGGCTTGACATTGAAGGTCTTCAGCCATAAGCCGAAGTGGGGCTTGATGCGGAGGAAGGCCTCGCACACGACGATAAACGCCGAGATGTTGAGGTTGAAGTTCGGGGCCAGATCGTGGAAATCCAGGCCGTAATAAAACATGAGCCCCAGACGAAGGGATGGAGAGGGAATCCCAGTCCACGGAGGAAATGGGTGAGGAATACTACCCTCTCATGGGGCCTGGGGGTGGGGATGAGCTGCCCCTCATCTGGGAGCCGGTGCGCGATGTCGTCGGGCAGGTATCCGGCTCTCCTCAGTTTCTTGATGTCTCCCTCCGTGACGGAGGAGTCCATCCACCTGCCTCCCGCTCCAGACATGATTGGAGAAGGTCGAGGTGGGAAGTGCGGACTTGGGCGCTAGAGCTCGAGTGTGCAAAAACGGATGGGTAAGGGAGGAAGAAGGCGTGGATAGAAAGGTGAATCCTTATCCCTTTATATGGGCGGACGAAACTAAGCGTGCCCACTTGCCTGGTAAAACTCGCTTATCCCCCAAGCACCGCAATTGATGGCGCGGTTGGGTTACCCATGCCCGTATTGATGAGAATCCCGTAATAAGGGGACACGATCTCTTCTTTGACAAGACGTGTCGAAAAACTTCCTCGCGTTATGTGCGGGGCTGGTTAAAAGAAACGGTTCGAATAATCACCGGGCCATGATGTAGCATCATGCTGCCAAAACAAGCCAGCAAATTAGATCTGCGAAAATATTATTCTCTCTACGGTGGAAGGTGGAACTTATTTTGCAGGGTCGGACACTATCCTCGTATTCAAATTCTTCTGTGATGTATTCGGAGAAGGAACCCGCCTTGCAATGCTGAAGACAATACTACGCGCCGGACTCATCGTCATTGAAGCCTGGTTCAAGGGCTACTGAGGGAGTCCTAGATTAGGGGGTCTCCGGACAGCCGGACTATCTCCATTGGCCGGACTGTTAGACTATGAAGATACAAGATTGAAGACTTCGTCTCGTGTCCAGATGGGACTCTACTTGGCGTGGAAGGCAAGCTAGGCAATACGGATATGGATATCTCCTCCTTTGTAACCGACCTTGTGTAACCCTAACCCTCTCCGGTGTATATATAAACCGAAGGGTTTTAGTCCGTAGGACAACAACCATAACATACAATCATACCATAGGCTAGCTTCTAGGGTTTAGCCTCTCTGATCTCGTGGTAGATCTACTCTTGTACTACCCATATCATCAATATTAATCAAGCAGGACGTAGGGTTTTACCTCCATCAAGAGGGCCCGAACCTGGGTAAAACATCGTGTCCCCTGCCTCCTGTTACCATCCAGCCTAGACGCACAGTTTGGGACCCCCTACCCGAGATCCGCCGGTTTTGACACCGACAGGGCCCACGAGGTAGGGGGCGCACCCTAGGGGGGGCGCCCCACCCTCGTGGATAGGGTGTGGGCCCCCTGGTCTTCATCTTTGGCGAGGATTTTTCATTATTTATTATAAGATATTCCATGGAGTTTCAGGACTTTTGGAGTTGTGGAGAATAGGTCTCTAATATTTGCTCCTTTTCCAGCCCAGAATTCTAGCTGCCGGCATTCTCCCTCCTTATGTAAACCTTGTAAAATAAGAGAGAATAGCCATAAGTATTGTGACATAATGTGAAATAAAATCCCATAATGTAATAAATATCGATATAAAAGCATGATGCAAAATGGACGTATCAACTCCCCCAAGCTTAGACCTCGCTTGTCCTCAAGCGAAAGCCGATAACAATAAATATGTCCCCATGTTTAGAGGTAGAGGCGTCGATAAAAATAAATACGGACATGAAGGCATCATGATTATTCTCATAACAACAACATATATAGGTATTGTCATATGATTACTTATGTTCAAGTGATGATCTATTCACAATGCAAAAGTATGAATCAGAAACCTTATTGAGAACCAACAAACTATAACCTCAGTCATTGAAGCAATTGCAATTTATCATAACATCAGAAAGAGTCTATGTCAGAGCTAAAAAGTAAGTCCACATACTCAACTATCATCTAGTCCTTCATAATTGCTAACACTCACGCAATACTTGTGGTTACGGAGTTTTAATCGAACACAGAGAAAGATAGGGGCCTATAGTTTCGCCCCACAACCTTTTACCTCGAGGGTAATGTCAACAATAATAACTCATGCCCCCTACATCCAATTAGATATATATATATATATATCAGGTTCTTTCCAACATGCTGGGCTTGCCAAAGGATAAAATTACAAAGGAAAGGTGAAGATCACCATGACACTTGCATAAGGTAGAAGATAATAATAAAAGATAGGCCCTTCGCAGAGGGAAGCAGAGGTTGCCATGCGCTTTTATGGTTGGATGCACAAAATCTTAACGCGAAAGAACGTCACTTTATATTGTCCCTTGTGATATTAACCTTTATTATGCAGTCCGTCGCTTTTATTACTTCCACATCACAAGATCGTATAAAGCTTATTTCTCCCTCACCCATCAATCATACATATTTAGAGCAATTTTTATTGCTTTGCACCGATGACAACTTACTTGAAGGATCTTACTCAATCCATAGGTAAATATGGTGGACTCTCATGGCAAAACTGGTTTAAGGGTATTTGGAAGAACAAGTAGTATCTCTACTTGGTGCTGAGAATTTGGCTAGCAAGAGGGGGAAAGGCAAGCTCAACATGTTGGAGGATCCATGACAACATACTTTATCTCAGATATAAGAAAACATAACTCATCACGTTGTCTTCCTTGTCCAATATCAACACTTTAGCATGTCATATTTTAATGAGTGCTCCCAATCATAAAAGATGTCAATGATAATATATTTATATGTGAAGACCTCTCTTTCTTTATTACTTCATATTAATTGCAACGATGACCAAAACTATGTTTGTCAACCCTCAATAACTTTTATTCACCATACTCTTTCTATGTGAGCTCATTACTCTCCATAAAAGTCACATGATCTCTTTGTTTCTTTTTATTCTTTTTCTCTTTTCTTTTATTCACCCAAGATCATAGCAAGAAAATCAAGCCCTTGACTCAACACTAATCTTTATTATATATCTCACGGACTTGATTACATAGAGAGACCATAAGGCAAAACTCAAAACTAGATCATGCCATAAACTTTATTCTACTAGATCAAAATACTACTAATAGGATCGAACTAAGGAAAACGGTAAACATAGGAGTTGTGATTGTGATACGATACCGGGGAACCTCCCCCAAGCTTGGCGGTTGCCAAGGGGAGTGCCCATACCCATGTGATTATATCTCCTTGGTTGGTGAAGAAGGTGGAGGTGTTGTTGACTTAGTTGATGGCATAGACTTCTCCCTTAATTTACGCTTTAGGACGGCATTTTGATCCCTCAGATCATCAATCTCACACTCCAGGGTTAATATCTTTTGGCATAGGTTCTGCTTATTTTCCTGCAAGAGACGAAAAGGGATAAACTCGAACTTGGGTTTCTTTACCCTATCAGGGAGACTTGACTTTTTGAACTCCACGTGCATATCCCCAGGTTGAGGTAATGGGGCTTCATCTTCATCTGAGCTCGTCTCCTCCTTCCCATTGGGTTCATAGTCCTCTTCTGCCTCCGTGGTCCAACCATCGTGCTCCACATCTCCATAGACCTTAGGATTAGCTAAGTAATCATCCACATAGCTTTCTCCGTCTGAATCCTGGGAAGACATGTTGATCTAATCTGCAGCGGGACAGCTCGAAACAAAAATAGAGGATAATTGCGTGATACAAGAGTCAAAACCTTCAGGAGAATATATAGTGAATTTTTACCGACCAAAATACGTATCATGCAAGAAAACGGAGTTCAGAAGGCACACGAGGTGCTCACAAGGTAGGGGGTGCGCCCAGGGGGGTAGGGCGCACCCTCCACCATCGTGGGTCCCTCGTGTCCTTCCTGGACTGCTACTTATTTTTCTATTTTTCTAAATATTCCAAAACGGAGAAATATTGCCTTAAAAATTGTTTTGGAATCGGTTTACTTACCGTACCACATACCTATTCCTTTTCGGAGTCTGAAACGTTCTGGAAAGTGTCCCTTATGTATTCCTCCGGGGTTACGGTTTCAATAATATTGGTTTCAACATTTATGGGATTACCTGAGATATAATGTTTGATTCTTTGACCGTTTACCACCTTCGGATTTGTGCCTTCGAAGTTGTTGATTTTTATGGCACCAGAACGATAGACCTCCTCGATAACATAGGGGCCTTCCCATTTAGAGAGAGTTATATAGCAATACATAATCACCTACATTAAACTCACACTTTTGTATCCTTTTGTCATGCCATCTTTTAACTTTTTCTTTAAACAACTTGGCATTTCATAAGCTTGGGTTCTCCATTCATCAAGTGAGCTAATATCAAATAACCTCTTCTCACCGGCAAGTTTGAAATCATAGTTGAGCTCTTTAATAGCCCAATATGCCTTATGTTCTAGTTCGAGAGGTAAGTGACATGCTTTTCCATATACCATTTTATACGGAGACATACCCATAGGATTTCTATATGCAATTTTCTAGGCCCATAATGAATCATCAAGTTTCTTGGACCAATTCTTTCTAGACCTATTGACAGTCTTTTGCAAAATTAATTTGAGTTCTCTATTACTCAATTCTACTTGACCACTAGACTATGGGTGATACGGAGATGCAATTCTATGATTGACGTCATATTTAGCAAGCATTTTATGGAAAGCACCATGAATAAAATGTGAACCACCATCCGTCATTAAATATCTAGGGACTCCAAACCTCAGAAAAATAACTTCTTTAAGCATTTTAATAGAAGTGTTATGATCAACACTACTAGTTGGAATAGCTTCTACCCACTTAGTAACGTAATCAATAGCAACTAAAATATGTGTATATCCATTAGAGGCAGGAAAGGGTCCCATATAATCAAAGCCCCAAACATCAAATGGTTCAATAACAAGTGAATAATTCATAGGCATTTCTTGATGTCTACTAATATTACCAATTCTTTGACATTCATCACAAGATAGGACAAACTTACGAGCATCCTTGAAGAGAGTAGGCCAATAAAAACTGGATTGTAATACCTTATGTGCTGTTCTATCTCCCACGTGGTGTCCTCCATAAGTTTCGGAGTGGCACTTGCGTAGGATCTGTTCCTGTTCATGCTCAGGTACACAACGTCTAATAACACCATCTACTCCTTCTTTATAAAGATGTGGGTCATCCCAAAAGTAATGTCTCAAATCATAGAAGAACTTTTTCTTTTGTTGGTATGTGAAGCTAGGTGGTATGAATTTAGCAACAATGTAATTAGCATAATCAGCATACCAAGGAGTACTACGAGAAGTACTTATGAAATTTAATTGTTCATCAGGAAAGCTATCATCAATAGTTAGTGGGTCATCAAGAACATTCTCTAACCTAGATAAGTTGTCTGCAACGGGGTTCTCAGCTCCTCTTCTATCAACAATATGTAAATCAAATTCTTGTAGCAAGAGAACCCATCTAATAAGTCTAGGTTTAGCATCTTTCTTCTCCATAAGATATTTAATAGCAGCATGATCAGTGTGGATAGTTACTTTAGAATCAACAATATAAGGTCTGAACTTATCACAAGCAAATACAACTGCTAAAAGTTCTTTTTTAGTAGTAGCATAATTTCTTTGAGCATTGTCTAGAGTCTTACTAGCATAATGGATAACATTTAATTTATTATCAACTCTTTGCCCTAGAACAACACCTACAGCATAATCGCTAGCATCACACATAATTTCAAAGGGTAAATTCCAATCAGGTGGCTGAACAATAGGTGCAGAGACTAATGCTTTCTTAAGTACTTCAAATGCTTCTACACAATCATCATCAAAGACAAATGGTATATCTTTTGTAATAAATTAGTCAGAGGCCGAGAAATTTTGAGAAGTCCTTAATGAACCTCCTATAAAATCCGGCGTGACCAAGGGAACTTCTTATACCTCTGATGTCCTTGGGACATGGCATCTTTTCAATAGCATCAACCTTGGCTTTATCAACTTCAATACCTCTTTCAGAAACTTTATGCCCCAAGACAATACCTTCATTAATCATAAAGTGGCACTTTTCCCAATTCAAGACAAGATTAGTTTCTTCACATCTCTGCAAAATTCGATCAAGATTGCTCAAGCAATCATCAAAAGAAGATCCATAGACAGAAAAGTCGTGCATGAAAACCTCACAAATCTTTTCAAAAAAGTCAGAGAATATAGCCATCATGCATCTTTGAAAGGTAGCAGGTGCATTACATAAACCAAAAGGCATACGTCTATAAGCAAAAGTACCAAAAGGGCATGTAAAAGTAATCTTTGATTGATCTTTAGCCGACGCAGGTATTTGAGAGAAACCAGAATAACCATCTAGAAAGCAGTAATGTGTATGTTTGCATAATATTTCTAGCATTTGATCGATAAAAGGTGAGGGGTAATGATCTTTCTTAGTAGCCTTATTTAATTTGCGGAAATCAATTACCATCCTATAACCTGTAATAATTCTTTGTGGAATCAATTCATCTTTATCATTAGGAACAATAGTAATACCTCCCTTCTTAGGGACACAATGAACATGACTTACCCACTGACTATCAGCAACGGGATAAATTATACCTGCCTCCAGAAGCTTTAGTATTTCTTTTCTTACCACTTCTTTCATTTTAGGATTCAGGCGTCGTTGAGGATCAGGAAATGGTTTGGCATCTGCTTCCAAATTTATTTTATGTTGACATAGAGTGGGACTAATGCCCTTAAGATCATCAAGAGTATATCCAATAGCAGCACGGTGCTTCTTCAGAGTTTTCAATAATCTTTCTTCTTCATGCTCTGAAAGATTAGCACTAATAATAACAGTATATAACTTCTTTTCATCAAGATAAGCATATTTAAGATTATCAGGCAACGGTTTAAGCTCAAACACGGGATCACCCTTAGGTGGAGGGGGATCCCCTAGGATTTCAACAGGAAAATTGTGTTTTAGAATAGGTTTCTGTTTAAAGAATACTTCATCTATTTCCCTTCTTTCATTCATAAACATATCATTCTCATGGTCTAGCAAATATTGTTCTATAGGATCACTAGGAGGTACGACAATAGAAGCAAGACCAATAATTTCATCCTTACTAGGAAATTCTTCTTCACGGTGTTGTTTACTAAATTTAGAGAAATTAAATTCATGAGTCATATCATCCAAGCCAATAGTAACAACATTCTTTTCGCAGTCTATCTTAGCATTAACAGTGTTCAAGAAGGGTCTACCAAATATAATGGGACAAAATCTATCTTGTGGGGAACTAAGAACAAGAAAATCAACAGGATATTTAGTTTTCCCGCACAAGACTTCAACATCTCTAACAATTCCCACTGCTGAAATAGTATCTCTATTAGCAAGTTTAATTGTGACATCAATATCTTCTAACTCAGCAGGTGCAATTTCATGCTTGATTTCTTTATACAAGCCATAAGGTATAACACTAGCACTAGCACCCATATCACATAAGCCATGATAACAATGTTCTCCTATTTTAACAGAAATAACAGGCACGCCTACCACAGGTCTATGTTTATCTTTAGCACAAGGTTTAGCAATTCTAGGAGTTTCACCGCAGAACTGAATAACATGCCCATCAATATTATCAGACAAGAGATCTTTAACAATAGCAACATTAGGTTCAACTTTAACTTGTTCAGGAGGTATATAAGTTCTAATATTGCTTTTAGGAACCACAGTTGAAGCTTTAGCATGATCCTTTATTCTAACAGGGAAATGTGGTTTCTCAACATAAGAAGTAGGAACAATAGGATCATTATAAGTGATTGTCTTTTCTTCAACTTTAATAGGTGCAGCTACTTTTACTTCTATGGGAGGATGATATTTAAACCACTTCTCCTTAGGGAGATCAACATAAGTAGCAAAAGATTCACAGAAAGAAGCTACTATCTCATAATCTAGTCCATATTTAGTGCTAAACTTACGGAAAATAGCGGTATCCATAAAAGATTTAACACAATCAAACTTAGGTGTCATACCTGACTCCTTACCTTCGTCGAGATCCCAATCTTTAGAGTTGCGTTTAATTCTATCCAATAAATCCCATCTAAATCCAATAGTCTTCATCATAAAAGAGCCAGCACAAGAAGTATCGAGCATGGTGCGATTATTTTCAGAAAGCCGAGCATAATTTTTTTGAAGAATTATTTCTCTTGGGAGCTCATGATTGGGGCATGAATATAACATTGATTTAAGCCTCCCCCAAGCTTGATCGATGCTTTATCCTTTGCGAGGCCAAAAATTATATATATATAATTGCGATCATGATGAACAAGATGCATAGGGTAATACTTTTGATGAAATTCCAATTTCAATCTTCTATAGTTCCATGATCTCGTATCATCACATAGCCTATACCATGTCAATGCGTCTCCCTTCAAATATAAAGGGAAGACCTTCTTCTTAGCAACATCATCGGGTATACCTGCAAGCTTAAATAATCCACAAACTTCATCCACATATATTAGGTGTTCATTAGGATGCTTTGTTCCATCTCCTGTAAAAGGATTATCTAGCAGTTTTTTTACCATACCCGAAGGATACTCAAAAGGAATTTCATTTTCAATAGGTTCAGTAGGTTGAGGAGAAACTCTTTGCTCTACTGGTCGGGGTGAAGATACCCCGAACAGGCCCCTCAGAGGATTACTTTCCATAGTAACAAGTGATAGTAAATTTCAGCACACTTTATAAATTTTTCCTTACCAAATTCCACCTACCAAAGGCGCTTCACTCCCTGGCAACGGCGCCAGAAAAGAGTCTTGATGACCCACAAGTATAGGGGATCTATCGTAGTCCTTTCGATAAGTAAGAGTGTCGAACCCAACGACGAGCAGAAGGAAATGATAAGCGGTTTTCAGCAAGGTATTCTCTGCAAGTACTAAAATAAGTGGTAACAGATAGTTTTGTGATAAGATAATTTGTAACGAGCAACAAGTAACAAAAGTAAATAAAGTGCAGCAAGGTGGCCCAAACTTTTTTGTAGCAAAGGACAAGCCTGAACAAACTCTTATATAAGGAAAGCACTCCCGAGGACATATGGGAATATCGTCAAGCTAGTTTTCATCACGTTCATATGATTCGCGTTCGGTACTTTGATAATTTGATATGTGGGTGGACCGATGCTTGGGTGATGTTCTTACTTGAACAAACATCCCACTTATGATTAACCTCTATTGCAAGCATCCACAACTACAACAAAAGTATTAAGGTAAACCTAACCATAGCATGAAACATATGGATCCAAATCAGCCCCTTACGAAGCAACGCATAAACTAGGGTTTAAGATTATGTCACTCTAGCAACCCATCATCTACCTATTACTTCCCAATGCCTTCCTCTAGGCTCAAATAATGGTGAAGTGTTATGTAGTCGACGTTCACGTAACACCACTAGAGGCTAGAAAACATACATCTCATCAAAATATCAAACGAATACCAAATTCACATGACTACTAATAGCAAGACTTCTCCCTTGTCCTCAGAAACAAACGTAACTACTCACAAAGCATATTCATGCTCATAATCAGAGGGGTAATAATATGCATATAGGATCTGAACATATGATCTTCCACCAATTAAAGCAACTAGCATCAACTATAAGGAGTAATTAACACTACTAGCAACCTACTAGCACCAATGCCGGACTTGGAGACAAGAATTGGATACAAGAGATGAACTAGGGTTTTGAGATGAGACGGTGCTGGTGAAGATGTTGATGGGGATTGCCCTCTCCCGATGAGAGGAGCATTGGTGATGACGATGGAGATGATTTCCCCCTCTAGGAGGGAAGTTTTCCCCGGCAGAACAGCTCTGCCGGAGCTCTAGATTGGATCCGCCAAGGTTCTGCCTCGTGGCGGCGGAGTTTCGTCCCGAAAGATTGCTTCCTGTTTTTTTCTCATCGAAAGACTTCATATAGCAGAAGATGGTCATTGGAGAGCCACCAAGGGGCCCACGAGGTAGGGGGCGCGCCCCCCACCCTCGTGGACAGGGTGTGGGCCCCCTGGTCTTCATCTTTGGCGATGATTTTTCATTATTTATTATAAGATATTCCGTGGAGTTTCAGGACTTTTGGAGTTGTGCAGAATAGGTCTCTAATATTTGCTCCTTTTCCAGCCCAGAATTCCAGCTGCCGGCATTCTCCCTCCTTATGTAAACCTTGTAAAATAAGAGAGAATAGCCATAAGTATTGTGACATAATGTGAAATAATAGCCCATAATGCAATAAATATTGATATAAAAGCATGACGCAAAATGGACGTATCAGCTCCTACATATTCTACGAAGAAATTTGTTGGTCGAACCGTTATGACAACATACGTTATTCCCTTTGTCTGTCGGTATTTTACTTGCCCGAGATTCGATCGTCGGTATCTTCATACCTAGTTCAATCTCGTTACCGGAAAGTCTCTTTACTTGTTACATAATACATCACCTCGTGACTAACTCCTTAGTCATTTGCTTGCAAGCTTATGATGTGTATTACCGAGAGGGCCTAGAGATACCTCTCCGATACTCAGAGTGACAGATCCTAATCTCGATCTATGCCAACTCAACAAACACCTTCGTAGATACCTGTAGAGCATCTTTATAATCACCTAGTTACGTTGTGACATTTGATAGCATGCAAGGCATTCCTTCAGTATCCGGGAGTTGCATAATCTAATAGTCGAAGGAATATGTATTTGACATGAAGACGGCAATAGCAATAAAACTGAACGATCATAATGCTAAGCTAACGTATGGGTCTTGTCCATCACATCATTCTCTGAATGATGTGATCCCGTTATCAAATGACAACTCATGTCCATGGTTAGGAAACCTTAACCATCTTTGATCAATGAGCTAGTCAAGTAGAGGCTCACTAGGGACACGGTGTTGTTTATGTATTCACACATGTATTAAGGTTTCCGGTCAACACAATTCTAGCATGAATAATAAACCTTTATCATGAATAAGGAAATATAAAATAACAACTTTTACTATTGCCTCTAGGGCATACTTCCTTCAGTCTCCCACTTGCACTAGAGTCAATAATCTAGATTATATAGTAATGAATCTAACACCCATGGAGTCTTGGTGTTGATCATGTTTTGCATGTGGAAGAGGCTTAGTCAACGGGTCTGCTACATTCATATCTGTATGTATTTTGCAAATTTATATGTCTCCCTCCTTAACTTGATCACGGATGGATTTGAAGCGTCTCTTGATGTGTTTGGTTCTTTTGTGAAATCTGGATTCCTTCGCTAAGGCAATTGCTCCAGTATTGTTACAAAAAAATTTCAGTGGACCCGATGCACTAGGTATTACACCTAGATCCGATATGAACTCCTTCATCCAGACTCCTTCATCTGTTGCTTCCAAAGCAACCATGTACTCTGCTTCACATTCGATATAAATACGTATCCGATTTGTGACTTAGAGTCATCTGGATCAGTGTCAAAGCTAGCATCGACGTAACCATTTACGATGAGCTCTTTTTCACCTCCATAAACGAGAAACACATCCTTGGTCCTTTTCAGGTACTTCAGGGTGTTCTTGACCGCTGTCCAGTGACCCACTCATGGATTACTTTGGTACCTCCCTGCCAGACTTATGGCAGGGCACACATCAGGTCTGGTACACAGCATAACATACATGATAGAACCTATGGCTGAGGCATAGGGAATGACTTTAATTTTCCCTCTATCTTCTGAAGTGGTCAGGCTTTGAGTCTATCTCGGTTTCACACCTTGCAACACAGGCAAGAACCCTTTCTTTGACTGATCCATTTTGAACTTCTTCAAAACTTTGTCAAGGTATGTGCTTTGTGAAAGTCCTATTAAGCGTCTTGGTCTATCTCTATAGATCTTGATGTCTAATATATAAGTAGCTTCACCAAGGTCTTTCATTGAAAAACTCTTATCCAAGTATCCTTTTATGCTATCCAAAAATTCTACATCATTTCCAATTAACAATATGTCATCCACATATAATATTAGAAAGGCTACAGAGCTCCCACTCACTTTCTTGTAAATACAGGCTTCTTCAAAAGTATGTATAAAACCATATGCTTTGATCACCTCATCAAAGCGTATATTCCAACTCGGAGATGCTTGCACCAGTCCATAGATGGATTGCTGGAGCTTGCACACTTTGTTAGCACCTTTAGGATTGACAAAACCTTCTGGTTGCATCATATACAACTCTTATTTAAGAAATCCATTAAGGAATGCAGTTTTGATGTCCATTTGCAAGATTCGTAATCATAAAATGCGGCAATTGCTAACATGATTCTGTCGGGGAACGTAGCATGCAATTTCAAAAAAATTCCTATGATCATGCAAGATCTATCTAGGAGATGCATTGCAATGAGAGGGGGAGAGTGTGTCCACGTACACTCGTAGACCGAAAGCGTAAGCATTAGGTTAATGCGGTTGATGTAGTCGAACATCTTTGCGATCCAACCGATCAAGTACCGAACGCACGGCAACTCCGAGTTCTGCACACGTTCAGCTCGATGACGTCCCTCGAACTCTTGATCTAGAAGAGGGCCGGGGGAGAGTTTCATCAGCATGACAGCATGGTGACGGTGATGGTGATGGTGATGTGATCCGCGCAGGGCTTCGCCTAAGCACTACGACGCTATGACCAAAGGAGCAAATTGTGGAGAGAGACGCCGCACATGGCTTCGAACAATTGGTGTGTCTCCAAGGGGTGCCCTTCCCACGTATATAAAGGAGGGAGAGGGAGGAGGCCGGCCCTAGGGGGCGCGCCATAAGGGGGGAGTCCTACTAGGACTCCCAGTCCTAGTAGGATTCGCCCCCCTTCTTTTCCTTCTCATGGAGGGGGAAAGGGGGAAAGGAGAGGGACTAGGAGAAGGAAAGGGGGTGGCACCCCCATCCCTAGTCCAATTCGGCCTCCTACCTTGTGGGGGCGCACCAGCCCTTTGTGGGCTGGTTAGCCTCCCTCCTATGGCCCATATGGCCCATATCTTTCCCCGGGGGGTTTGGGTAACCCCTCCGGTACTCCGGTATGTACCCGATACACCCTAGAACCCTTCCGGTGTCCGAATAGTACCTTCCAATATATCAATCTTTACCTCTCAACCATTTCGAGGCTCCTCGTCATGTCCGTGATATCATCCAGGACTCCGAATAAACTTCGCTCACCAAAACACATTACTCATAATACAAATCGGTATCGAACGTTAAGCGTGCAGACCCTACGGGTTCGAGAACTATATAGACATATCCGAGGCACATATCCAGTCAATAACCAATAGCGGAACCTGGATTCTCATATTGGTTCCTGCATATTCTACGAAGATCTTTATCGGTCAAACCGCAATGACAATATATGTTATTCCCTTTGTCATCGGTATGTTACTTGCCCGAGATTCGATCGTCGGTATCCTCATACCTAGTTCAATCTCGTTACCAGCAAGTCTCTTTACTCATTCTTTAATGCATCAGCATGTAACTAACTCATTAGTTACATTGCTTGCAAGACTTATAGTGATGTGCATTACCAAGAGGGCCCAGAGATACATCTCCGATACTCAGAGTGACAAATCCTAATCTCGATCTATGCCAACCCAACAAACACCTTTGGAGACACCTGTAGAGCATCTTTATAATCACCCGGTTACGTTGTGAAGTTTGATAGCACACAAGGTGTTCCTTCGGTATTCGGGAGTTGCATAATCTCATAGTCAAAGGGATATGTATAAGTCATGAAGAAAGCAATAGCAATAAAACTTAACGATCATTATGCTAAGCTAACATGTGGGTCTTTTCCATCACATCATTCTCCTAATGATGCAATCATGTTCATCAAATGACAACACATGTCTATCATTAGGAAAGTTAACCATCTTTGATTAACGAGCTAGTCTAGTAGAGGCTTACTAGGGACACTGTGTTTTGTCAATGTATCCACACATGTATCAAGTTTCTGGTTAATACAATTCTAGCATGAATAATAAACGTTTCTCATGATATAAGCAAATATAAAATAACATCTTTATTATTGCCTCTAGGGCATATTTCCTTCAGTCTCCCACTTGCACTAGAGTCAATAATCTAGTTCACATCACCATGTGATTTAACACCAATAGTTCACATCACCATGTGATTAACACCGAAATGGTTTACTAGAGTCAGCAATCTTGTTCACATCGCCATGTGATTAACACCCAAAGATTACTACTAAGGTGTGATCATGTTTTGCTTGTAATTAACACCCAAAGGGTTTACTAGAGTCAACGCGTCTGCCACATTCAGAGTCGTATGTATTTTGCAAATTTTCTATGTCTATAATGCTCTGCATGGAGCTACTCTAGCTAATTGCTCCCACTTTCAATATGTATCCAGATTGAGACTTAGAGTTATCTGGATTGATGTAAAATCTTGCATCGACATAACTCTTTACTATGAACTCTTTATCTCCTACATAACCGAGAAATATTTCCTTAGTCGTCTTAGGTAACTAAGGATAACTTTGACCGTTGTCCAGTGATCCACTCCTGGATCACTATCGTACCCCCTTGCCAAACTCATGGCAAGGTACATAATAGGTCTGGTACACAACATAGCATACTTTATAGAACCTATGGCTGAGGCATAGGAAATGACTTTCATTCTCTCTCTATCTTCTGCCGTGGTCGAGTTTTGAGTCTTACTCAACTTCATACCTTACAACTCAGGCAAGAACTCTTTCTTTGACCGATCCATTTTGAACTCCTTCAAAATCTTATCAAGGTATGTACTCATCGAATGTCATATCAAGCGTCTTGATCTATCTTTATAGATCTTGATGCCCAATATGTAAGTAGCTTCACCGAGGTCTTTCTTTGAAAAACTCCTTTTGAACACTCCTTTATGCTTTCCATAAAATTCTACATCATTTCCGATCAACAATATGTCATTCACATATAACTATCAGAAAGGCTGTAGTGCTCCCACTCACTTTCTTGTAAATACAGACTTCACCGCAAGTCTATATAAAACTATATGCTTTGATCAACTCATCAAAGCGTATATTCCAACTCCGAGATGCTTGCACCAGTCCATAGATGGATCGCTGGAGCTTGCACACTTTGTTAGCACCTTTAGGATTCAGAAAACCTTCTGGTTGCATCATATAAAACTCTTCTTTAATAAATCCATTAAGGAATACAATTTTGACATCCATTTGCTAGATTTCATAAAATGTGGAAACTGCTAACATGATTCGCATAGACTTTTAAGCATCGATACGAGTGAGAAAATCCCATCATAGTCAACACCTTGAACTCGTCAAAAACCTTTTGCGACAATTCGAGATTTGTATATAGTAACACTTCTATCAGCGATCGTCTTCCACTTGAAGATCCATTTATTCTCAATGGTTTGCCGATCATCAGGAAAGTCAATCAAAGTCAATACTTTGTTCTCATACATGGATCCCATCTCAGATTTCATGGCCTCAAGCCATTTCGCGGAATCTGGGATCATCAATGATTCCTCATAGTTCGTAGGTTCGTCATGGTCTAGTAACATGACTTCCAGAACAGGATTACCGTACCACTCTGGTGCGGACCGTACTCTGGTTGACCTACGAGTTTCGGTAGTAACTTGATCTGAATTTTCATGGTCATCATCATTAGCTTCCTCACTAATTGGTGTAGGAATCACTAGAAATGATTTCTGTGATGAACTACTTTCCAATTCGGGAGAAGGTACAATTACCTCATCAGGTTCTACTTTCCTCCCACTCACTTCTTTCGAGAGAAACTCCTTCTCTAGAAAGGATCCATTCTTAGCAACAAATATCTTGCCTTCGGATCTGCGATAGAAGGTGTACCCAACAATTTATTTTGGGTATCCTATGAAGACGCACTTCTTCGATTTGGGTTTGAGCTTATCAGTTTGAAACTTTTTCACATAAGTATCGCAACCCCAAACTTTAAGAAACGACAGCTTTGGTTTCTTGCCAAACCATAGTCCATACGATGTTGTCTCAACGGATTTAGATGGTGCCCTATTTAACGTGAATGAAGTTGTCTCTAATGCATAACCCCCAAAACGATAACGATAAATCGATAAGAGACATCATAGATCGCACCATATCTAATAAAGTACGGTTACGACATTCGGACACACCATTATGCCGTGGTGTTCCAGGTGGTGTGAGTTTTGAAACTATTCAACATTGTTTTAAATGAAGGCCAAAACTCGTAACTCAAATATTCGCCTCTACGATCAGATTTCAGAAACTTTAGTTTCTTGTTATGATGATTCTCCACTTCACTCTGAAATTCTTTGAATTTTCAAAATGATTCAGACTTGTCTTTCATTAAGTAGATATACCTATATCTTCTCAAATCAACTATGAAGGTTAGAAAAATAACGATACCTGCCACGAGCATCAACACTCATCGGACCACATATATCGGTATGTATTATTTCCAATAAGTCTGTGGTTCGCTCCATTGTTCTGGAGAACGGAGTCTTAGTCATCTTGCCCATGATGCATGGTTTGCAAGCATCAAATGATTCATAATCAAGTGATTCCAAAAGTCCATCCGCATGGAGTTTCTTCATGCGCTTTACACCAATATGACCTAAACGGCAGTGCCACAAATATGTTGCACTATTATTATCAACTTTGCATCTTTTGGCATCAATATTATGAATATGTGTAGAACCATGATCGAGATTCAACAAACCATTCACATTGGGTGTATGACCATTGAAGGTTTTATTCATGTAAGTAGGACAATAATTGTTCTCTGACTTAAATGAATAACCGTATTGCAATAAACATGATCCAATCATATCCATGCTCAACGCAAACACCAAATAACATTTATTTAGGTTCAACACTAATCCCGAAGGTAGAGGGAGTATGCGATGGTGATCTTATCAACCTTGGAATCACTTCCAACACACATCGTCACCTCACCCTTAACTAGTCTCTGTTCATTGTGAAATTCCTGTTTCGAGTTACTAATCTGAGTAATTGAACCGGTATCAAATACCCTGGGGTTACTATGAACACTAGTAAAGTACACATCAATAACATGTATATCATATATACTTTTGTTCACTTTGCCATCCTTCTTATCCGCCAAGTATTTGGGACAGTACCGCTTCCAGTGACCATTTCCTTTGCAGTAGAAGGACTCAGTTTCAGGCTTGGGGCTTCTTCATGGGAGTGGCAACTTGCTTGCCATTCTTCTTGAAGTTCCCTTTCTTTCCCTTGCCGTTTTACTTGAAAGTAGTGGTCTTGTCAACCATCAACATTTGATGCTTTTCTTGATTCCTACCTTCGTCGATTTCAACATCAGAAGAGCTCGGGAATCGTTTCCGCAATCCCTTGCATATTATAGTTCATCACAAAGTTCCAGTAACTTGGTGATAGTGACTAGAGAACTCTGTCAATCACTATCTTATCTGGAAGATTAACTCCCACTTGATTCAAGCGATTGTAGTACTCAGACATTCTGAGCACATGCTCACTGGTTGAGCTATTCTCCTCCATCTTGTAGGCAAAGTACTTGTCAGAGGTCTCATACCTCTCGACTCGGCATGAGTCTGAAATACCAATTTCAGCTCTTGGAACATCTTATATGCTCTGTGTCGTTCAAAACGTTTTTGAAGTCCCGGTTCTAAGCCATAAAGCATGGCGCACTAAACTATCAAGTAGTCATCATACTGAGCCTGCCAAATGTTCATAACGTCTGCATCTGCTCCTACAATAGGTCTGTCACCTAGCGGTGCATCAAGGACATAATTCTTCTGTGCAACAATGAGGATAATTCTTAGATCACGGACCCACTCCGCATCATTACTACTATCATCTTGCAACTTATTTATCTCTAGGAACATATCAAAAATAAAACAGGAGCTATATCATGAGCTATTGATCTACAACATAGACAAGCAAATACTATCAGGACTAAGTTCATGATAAATTAAGTTCAATTAATCATATAACTTAAGAACTCCCACTTAGATAGACATCCCTCTAGTCATCTAAATGATCATGTGATCCATATCAACTAAACCATGTCCGATCATCACGTGAGATGGAGAAGTTTTCAATGGTGAACATCACTATGTTGATCATATCTACTATATGATTCACGTTCGACCTTTCAGTCCCAGTGTTTCGAGGCCATATCTGCATATGTTAGGCTCGTCAAGTTTAACTGGAGTATTCTACACGTGCAAAACTGGCTTGCGCCCGTTGTATGTGAACGTAGAGCTTATCACACCCGATCATCACGTGGTGTCTCGGCACGATGAACTGTAGCAACGGTGCATACTCAGGGAGAACACTTGTACCTTGAAATTTAGTGAGGGATCATCTTATGATGCTACCGTAGTACTAAGCAAAATAAGATGCGTAAAAGATAAACATCACATGCAATCAAAATATGTGACATGATATGGCCATCATCATCTTGTGCCTTTGATCTTCGTCTCCAATGCACCGTCATGATCTCCATCATCACCGGCTTGACACCTTGATCTTCATCGTAGCGTCATTGTTGTCTCGCCAACTATTGCTTCTACGACTATCGCTACTGCTTAGTGATAAAGTAAAGCAATTACATGGCGATTGCATTTCAAACAACAAAGCGACAACCATAAGGCTCTTGTCAGTTGCCGATAACTTCTACAAAACATGATCATCTCATACAACAATTTATATCTCATCAAGTCTTGACCATATCACATTACTACATGCCCTGCAAAAACAAGTTAGACGTCCCATACTTTTTTGTTGCAAGTTTACGTGGCTGCTATGGGCTTCTAGCAAGAACCGTTCTTACCTACGCATCAAAACCACAACGATTTTTCGTCAAGTGTGTTGTTTTAACCTTCAACAAGGACCGCCCATAGTCAAACTTGGTTCAACTAAAGTTCGAGAAACAGACACCCGCCAGCCACATGTGTGCAAAGCACGTCGATAGAACCAGTCTCATGGACGCGATCATGTAATGTCGGTCTGGGCCGCTTCATCCAACAATACCGCCGAATAAAAATAAGACGTTGGTGGTAAGGACTATGACTATTATCGCCCACAACTCTTTGTGTTCTACTCATGCATATCATCTACGCATAGACCTGGCTCGAATGCCACTATTGGGGAACACAACATGCAATTTCAAAAAAAATCCTATGATCACGCAAGATCTATCTAGGAGATGCATAGCAATGAGAGGGAGAGAGAGTGTGTCCACGTACCCTCGTAGACCGAAAGCGGAAGCGTTAGGTTAACGCGGTTGATGTAGTCGAACATCTTCGTGATCCAACCGATCAAGTACCGAATGTACGGCACCTTCGAGTTCTGCACACGTTCAGCTTGATGACGTCCCTCGAACTCTTGATCCAACAGAGGGTCAAGGGAGAGTTTCATCAGCACAAGAGCATGGTGACGATAACAGTGATGTGATCCGCGCAAGGCTTTGCCTAAGAACTACGACGCTATGACCAGAGGAGCAAACTGTGGAGAGAGACGCTGCACACGACTTGGAACAATTGGTGTGTCTCCAAGGGGTGCCCTGCCCATGTATATAAAGGAGGGATAGGGAGGAGGCCTTCCCTAGGGGGGCGCCATAAGGGGGAGTCCTACTAGGACTCCCAGTCCTAGTAGGATTCGGCCCCCCTTCTTTTCCTTCTCATGGAGGGGGAAAGGGAGAAAGGAGATGGAGTAGGAGTAGGAGAAGGAAAGGGGGTGGCGCCCCCTTCCCTAGTCCAATTCGTCCTCCTACCTTGTGGGGGGCGCACCAGCCCCTTGTGGGCTGGTTAGCCTCCCTTCTATGGTCCATATGGCCCATATCTTTCCCCGGGGGGTGCCGGTAACCCCTCTGGTACTCCGGTATGTACCCGATACACTCCGGAACCCTTCCGGTGTCCTAATACTACCTTCCAATATATCAATCTTTACCTCTCGACCATTTCGAGACTCCTCATTAGGTCTGTGATCTCATCCGGGACTCCGAAAAAACTTCGGTCACCAAAACACATTACTCATAATAGAAATCGTCATCGAGCGTTAAGCGTGTGGACCCTACGGGTTCGAGAATCATATAGACATGACCAAGACACATCTCCCATCAATAACCAATAGTGGAACATGGATGCTCATATTGGTTCCTACATATTCTACGAAGATCTCCGCAATGACAATATACGTTATTTCCTTTGTCATTGGTATGTTACTTGCCCGACATTCGATCGCCAGTATCCTCATACCTAGTTCAATCTTGTTACTAGAAAGTCTCTTTACTCGTTCCGTAATGCATCATCACGTAACTAACTCATTAGTTACATTGCTTGCAAGGCTTATAGTGATGTGCATTACCGAGAGGGCCCAGAGATACCTCTCCGATACTCGAAGTGACAAATCGTAGTCTCGTTCTATGCCAACCCAACAAACACATTCAAAGACACCTGTAGAGCATCTGTATAATCACCCAGTTATGTTGTGGCGTTTGATAGCACACAAGGCGTTACTCCGGTATTCGGGAGTTACATAAGCTCATAGTCAAAGGAATGGTATAAGTCATGAAGAAAGCAATAGCAATAAAACTTAACGATCATTATGCTAAGCTAACGTGTGGGTCGTGTCCATCACATCATTCTCCTAATGATGTAATCATGTTCATCAAATGATAACACATGTCTATGGTTAGTAAAGTTAACCATCTTTGATTAATGAGCTAGTCTAGTAGAGGAATACTAGGGACACTGTGTTTTGTCTATGTATCCACAAATGTATCAAGTTTTCGGTTAATACAATTCTAGCATGAATAATAAACATTTATCATGATACAAGGAAATATAAAATAGCAACTTTATTATTGCCTCTAAGGCATATTTGCTTCAGATTCGGACAGACTTAAGCATCGCGACGGGTGAGAAGGTCTCATTTTAGTCAACTCCTTGAACTTGTCGAAAACCTTTCGCGACAAGTCGAGCTTTATAGACAAGAAAATTACCATCAACGTCAGTATTCTTCTTGAAGATCCATTTATTCTCTATGGCTCGCCGATCATCAGGCAAGTTCACCAAAGTCCACACTTTGTTCTCATACATGGATCCTATCTCAGATTTCATGGCCTCAAGACATTTATCGGAATCTGGGCTCATCGTAGCTTCTTCATAGTTCGTAGGTTCGCCATGGTCTAGTAACATAGCGTCCAGAATAGGATTATCGTACCACTCTGGTGCGGAACGTGTTCGGTTCGACCTACGAGGTCCAGTAGTAACTTGATCTAAAGTTTCATGATCATCATTGTTTGCTTCCTCTCTAGTTGGTGTAGGCATCACGAAAACAGATTTCTCTGATGTTCTATTTTCCAATTCGAGAGAAGGTACAATTACCTCATCAAGTTCTACTTTGCTCCCACTCACTTCTTTCGAGAGAAATTCCTTCTCTAGAAATGTTCCATTCTTGGCAACAAAGATCTTGCCTTAAGATCTGTGGTAGAAGGTGTACTGATGACCCACGAGTATAGGGGATCAATTGTAGCTCTTTTCGGTAAGTAAGTGTGTCAAGACCAACGAGGAGCAGAAGGAAATGACAAGTGGTTTTCAGCAAGGTAATGTCTGCAAGTGATGAAATTGTAAGTAGCAGAGTAGTTTGATAGCAAGGTAATTTGTAACGAGCACATAACGATAGTAGTAACAAAAGTGCAGCAAGGTATCCCATTCCTTTTTAGGCAAAGGACAGGCTAAAATGG
This sequence comes from Triticum urartu, assembly GCF_003073215.2. NCBI lineage: Eukaryota > Viridiplantae > Streptophyta > Magnoliopsida > Poales > Poaceae > Triticum > Triticum urartu. The sequence goes on along the minus strand of NC_053023.1, from coordinate 598,263,335 downwards.
TGTCTTATGATAAGCAAAGCTTTCTCGAGGGTACACGGGATTTTCATCTAGTCACTTTCATCACGTTGGCTTAATTCGTGTTTGGTACTTTAATAATTTGATATGTGGGTGGACCGGTGCTTAGGTGCTGTTCTTACTTGAACAAACCTCCTAGTTATGATTAACCCTCCCGCAAGCATCCGGAACTACGAGAAAAGTATTAAGAATAAATTCTAACCATAGCACTAAACTTTTGGATCCAATCGGGTCCCTTACGGAATAGCGCATAAACTGGGGTTTAAGCTTCTATCACTCTCACAACCCATCATCTAATTGCTACTCCACAATGCATTCCTATAGGCCCAAATATGGTGAAGTTTCATGTAGTCGACGTTCACATGACACCACTAAGGGAATCACAACATACATACTATCAAAATATCGGACACATATCAAGTTCACATGATTACTTGCAACATGATTTCTCCCATGACCTCAAGAACAAAATTAACTACTCACAAATTATAATCATGCTCAAGATCAGAGGGGTATTAAATAGCATATTGGATCTGAACATATAATCTTCCACCAAATAAACCATATAGTAATCAATTACAAGATGTAATCAACACTACTAGTCACCCACAAGCACCAATCTATAGTTCCGGTAGCAAGATTGAACACAAGAGATGAACTAGGGTTTGAGAGGAGATGGTGCTGTTAAAGATGTTGATGGTGATTGCCCTCCCCAAGATGGGAGAGTTGTTGGTGATGATGATGATGACGATGATTTCCCCCTCCGGGAGGGAAGTTCCCCCGGCGGAATCGCTCCGCCGGAGGGCAAAAGTGCTCCTACCCAAGTTCCGCCTCGAGACGGCAGTGCTCCATCCTGAAAGTCCTCCCTCTAGTAGTTATTTGCTCAAATATTCCTCAAATAATCCATAAAAAATCTCCATGAAGTTTCAGCTTGATTGGAGTTGTGCACAATAGGTGGCCTGGCGTAGCTTTTCCAGGTCCAAATTTCCAGCTGCCGGAATTCTCCCTCTTTGTGTATACCTTGCATATTATGAGAGAAAAGGCATTAGAATTACTCCAAAAAGCATTCTTATGGATAAAAGCATTATAAATAATAGTAAGAAATCATGATGCTAAATGGACATATCAGCTCCCCCAATCTTAGACATCGCTTGTCCTCAAGCGAAAACCGAAATCGAAAAACATGTCCACATGCTTAGAGAGAGGTGTCTATAAAAACAAAATACGGGCATAGAAGCATCTAGTTCATTATTATAATAGCAACAAGCTTAAACATAAAACTTTTATCACAGAACTTTTATCATAGACTTCTCATGAATAAGTGACAATTCATCACACTATTGAAGTATAAAGCAAAAACTCTATTAGAAACCAAAAAAACTATGTTCTCAGACAACTTTGCAACTACAATTCATCATCTCTTCTAGAAGGATCACGTATCAGAGCCTTTAGGCAAGTCCACATACTCAACCATCATATAGTATTTTGTGATTGCTAACACTCACCGCGTACACATGAGCAAAACATTTCAACCGGACACATAGAAAGATAGGGGCTTATAGTTTCGCCTCCCAACGTATTCACCTCAAGGGTGATGTCAACAATAATAACTCATGCTATCTATATTCAACTGGACATATGTGCCTAGATCTTTCCTCACCACATGATGCTTGCCAAAGGAGAAAAATAAAAAGGGATCGAAGGAATACTTTGACTCTTTGCATAAAACTAAATACATAAAAGTAAAAGATAGGCCCTTCTCAGAGGGAAGCAGAGGTTGCCATGAACTTATTTGTTTGTACGTTCAACCCCTTAGTGCAAAAGAATGTCACGTTGCATTGCCCCTTGTGATAGCGACCTTTATTATGCAGTCTGTCGCTTTTATTCTTCACCATCACATGTTCGTGCAACACTCAATTTTCTCTTACACTAAATGATCTCACACTTTTAGAAGAAATTTTTATTGCCTTTTTGCACCGATGACAACTTACTTGAGGGATCTTGCTCAATCCCTAGCTAGGTATGGTGGACACTTGAAAATAAGATTTGGGTTTAAGAGTTTTGGACGCGCAAGTAGTATCTCTACTTAGTGTGGAATTTTTGGCTAGCAAATATAGGGGGCAAGCACCACATGTTAAAGGATCTATGACAATATGACTTCTATGTGAATATAAACGAACATAAACCATTAAGTTGTCTTCCTTGTCCAACATCAACAATTTTGGCATATAATATTTTGATGAGGGCTCACAATCACAAAAGATTTCTAGGATAGTATATTTATATGTGAATCTTATCTTCCCTTATTAATTCTTTCATGAGTTGCATCATTGACTAATGCTATGTTTGTCAATCTCTAATAAAATTTTCTACTTATACTTTTCCTTATGTGGTGTCATCACCTACCATAAGATTAGTATATGATCTTTTTTCATTTATTTCCTTTCTTTTATTTATTTCTTTTCTCTTATTTGCAACATGGAAGTAAATGCTACCTCTTGAGCACTTGCATTGGTTTTCCCTTGAAGAGGAAAGGGTGGTGCAGCAAAGTAGTGTAAGTATTTCCCTCAGTTTTGAGAACCAAGGTATCAATCCAGTAGGAGTCTACGCGCCAGTCCCTCGCACCTACACAAAACAAATAAATCCTCGCAACCAACGCGATAAGGGGTTGTCAATCCCTACACGGTCACTTACGAGAGTGAGATCTGATAGATATGATAAGATAATATTTTTGTTATTTCTATGATAAAGATGCAAAGTAAAATAAAAGCAAAGTATTGGAAGATTTAATATGGTGAAGATAGACCCGGGGGCCATAGGTTTCACTAGTGGCTTCTCTCAAGAGCATAGGTATTTTACGATGGGTGAACAAATTACTGTTGAGCAATTGACAGAATTGAGCATAGTTATGAGAATATCTAGGTATGATCATGTATATAGGCATCACGTCCGAGACAAGTAGACCGACTCCTGCCTGCATCTACTACTATTACTCCACACATCGACCGCTATCCAGCATGCATCTAGAGTATTAAGTTCATAAGAATAGAGTAATGCCTTAAGCAAGATGACATGATGTAGATGGATAAAGTCATGCAATATGATGAAAACCCCATCTTGTTATCCTCGATGGCAACAATACAATACGTGCCTTGCTGTCCCTACTGTCATTGGGAAAGGACACCGCAAGATTGAACCCAAAGCCAAGCACTTCTCCCATTGCAAGAAAGATCAATCTAGTAGGCCAAACCAAACTGATAATTCAAAGAGACTTGCAAAGATAACCAATCATACATAAAAGAATTCAGATAAGATTCAAATATTGTTCATAGATAAACTTGATCATAAACCCACAATTCATCGGTCTCAACAAACACACCGCAAAAGAAGATTACATCGAATAGATCTCCACAAGAGAGGGGGAGAACTTTGTATTGAGATCCAAAAAGAGAGAAGAAGCCATCTAGCTAATAACTATGGACCCGAAGGTCTGAGGTAAACTACTCACACTTCATCAGAGAGGCTATGGTGTTGATGTAGATGCCCTCCATGATCGATGCCCCCTCCGGCGGAGCTCCGAAACAGGCCCCAAGATGGGATCTCGTGGATACAGGAAGTTACGGCGGTGGAATTAGGTGGCTCTTTATCTGATCGTTTGGGGGTACGTAGGTATATATAGGAGGAAGAAGTACGTCGGTGGAGCAATAGGGGGCCCACGAGGGTGGAGGGCACGCCTGGGGGGTAGGCGCGCCCCCTACCTCGTGGCCTCCCTGTTTGTTGCTTGATGTAGGTTCCAAGTCTCCTGGATCTTGTTCGTTCCAGAAATCACGTTCCCGAAGGTTTCATTCCGTTTGGACTCTATTTGATATTCCTTTTCTTCGAAACCCTAAAATAGGCAAAAAAACAACAATTCTGGGCTGGGCCTCAGGTTAATAGGTTAGTCCCAAAAATAATATAAAAGTGGATAATAAAGCCCAATAATGTCCAAAACAGAAGATAATATAGCATGGAGCAATCAAAAATTATAGATACGTTGGAGACGTATCAAGCATCACCAAGCTTAATTCCTGCTCGTCCTCGAGTAGGTAAATGATAAAAACAGAATTTTTGATGTGGAATGCTACTTGGCATAATTTCAATGTAATTCTTCTCAATTGTGGTATGAATATTCAGATCCGAAAGATTCAAGACAAAAGTTTAATATTGACATAAAAATAATAATACTTCAAGCATACTAACAAAGCAATTATGTCTTCTCAAAATAGCATGGCCAAAGAAAGTCATCCCTACAAAATCATATAGTCTGGCTATGCTCTATCTTCACCACACAAAGTATTTAAATCATGCACAACCCCGATGACAAGCCAAGCAATTGTTTCATACTTTTTACATTCTCAAAACTTTTTCAATCTTCACGCAATACATGAGCGTGAGCCATGGACATAGAACTTTAGGTGGAATAGAGTGGTGGTTGTGGAGAAGACAAAAAGGGAGAATATAGTCTCACATCAACTAGGCATATCAACAGGCTATGGAGATTCCCATCAATAGATATCAATGTGAGTGAGTAGGGATTGCCATGCAACGGATGCACTAGAGCTAGAAGTATATGAAAGCTGAACAAAAGAAACTAGTGGGTGTGCATCCAACTTGCTTGCTCATGAAGACCTAGGGCATTTTCAGGAAGCCCATCATTGGAATATACAAGCCAAGTTCCATAATGTAAAATTCCCACTAGTATATGAAAGTGACAACATATGAGACTCTCTATCATGAAGATCATGGTGCTACTTTGAAGCACAAGTGTGGTAAAAGGACAATAACATTGTCCCTTCTCTCTTTTTCTCTCATTTTTTATTTGGGAATTTTCTATTTTTTATGGCCTGTTTTTTTTGTTTTATTTTTTGTCCGGAGCATTATCCCAACTTATGGGGGGATCATAGTCTCCATCATCCTTTCCTCACTTCGGACAATGCTCTAATAATGATGATCATCACACTTTTATTTTCTTACAACTCAAGAATTACAACTCGATACTTAGAACAATATATGACTCTATATGAATGCCTCCGGCGGTGTACCGGGATATGCAATGATGCATGAGTGACATGTATTAAAGAATTATGAATGGTGGGTTTGCCACAAATACAATGTCAACTACATGATCACGCAAAGCAATATGACAATGATGGAGTGTGTCGTAGTAAATGAAATGGTGAAAAGTTGCATGGCAATATATCTTGGAATGGCTATGGAAATGCCATAATAGGTAGGTATGGTGGCTGTTTTGAGGAAGGTATATGGTGGGTGTATGATACCGGCGAAAGGTGCAGGTATTAGAGAGGCTAGCAATGGTGGAAGGGTGAGAGTGCGTATAATCCATGGACTCAACATTAGTCATAAAGAAATCATATACTTATTGCAAAAATCTACAAGTTATCAAAGCAAAGTATTACGCGCATGCTCCTAGGGGGATAGATTTGTAGGAAAAGACCATCGCTCGTCCCCGACCGCCACTCATAAGGAAGACAATCAATAAATAAATCATGCTCCGACTTCATCACATAACGGTTCACCATACGTGCATGCTACGGGAATCACAAACTTTAACACAAGTATTTCTCAAATTCACAACTACTCAACTAGCGCAACTTTAATATCACCATCTCCAAATCTCAAAACAATTATCAAGTATCAAACTTTTCATAGTATTCAACACGCTCATAAGAGAATTTTATTATTAATCTTGTATACCTAGCATATTAGGATTATTTAAGAAAATTAACATGATATTTAAGACTCTCAAAATAATCTAAGTGAAGCATGAGAGATCAATAGTTTCTATAAAACAAATCCACCGACGCGCTCTAAAAAATATAAGTGAAGTACTAGAGCAAAACTATATAACTCAAAAGATATAAGTGAAGCACATAGAGTATTCTAATAATTTACGAATCATGTGTGTCTCTCTCAAAAGGTGTGTACAGAAAATATGATTGTGGTAAACTAAAAAGCAAAGACTCAAATCATACAAGACGCTCCAAGCAAAACACATATCATGTGGTGAATAAAAATATAGCTCCAAGTAAAGTTACCGATAGAAGTAGACGAAAGAGGGGATGCCTTCCGGGGCATCCCCAAGCTTTGGATTTTAGGTGTCCTTATATTATATTGCGGGTGCCATGGGAATCCCAAAGCTTAGGCTCTTGCCACTCCTTTTTTCCATAATCCATCAAATCTTTACCCAAAACTTGAAAACTTCACAACACAAAACTTAAAGTAGAAAATCTCGTGAGCTCTGTTAGCGAAAGAAAACAAAAGACCACTTCAAGGTACTGTAATGAACTCATTCTTTATTTATATTGGTGTTAAAAATACTGTATTCCAACTTCTCTATGGTTTATAAACTATTTTACTAGCCATAGATTCATCAAAATAAGCAAACAACACACGAAAAACAGAATCTGTCAAAAACAGAACAGTCTGTAGTAATCTGTACCTAGCGCAAGATCTGGAACCCCAAAAATTCTAAAATAAATTGCTGGACGTGAGTAATTTGTCTATTAATCATCTGCAAAAAGAATTAACTAAATGTCACTTTTAAATAAAAATTGCACAGTTCTCGTGGGCATTAAAGTTTCTGTTTTTCACAGCAAGATTAACAAGACTTTCCCCAAGTCTTCCCAACGGTTCTACTGGGCACAACCACTAATTAAACAAAAAAAACACAACCAAAATAGAGGCTAGATAAATTATTTATTACTAAACAGGAGCAAAAAGCAACGAATAGAAATAAAATTGGGTTGCCTCCCAACAAGCACTATCGTTTAATGCCCCTAGCTAGGCATAAAAAGCAAGGATAGATCTAGGTATTGCCATCTTTGGTAGGCAATCCATAAGTGGCTCTCATAATATATTCATAAGGTAATTTCATTTTATATCTAGGAAAGTGTTCCATGCCTTTCCTTAACGGAAATTGGAATCTAATATTTCCTTCCTTCATATCAATAATTGCACCAATCGTTCTAAGGAAAGGTCTACCAAGAATAATAGGACATGAAGGATTGCAATCTATGTCAAGAACAATAAAATCTACGGGCACATAGTTCCTATTTTCAACAATAAGAACATCATTGATTCTTCCCATAGGTTTCTTAATAGTGGAATCCGCAAGGTGCAAGTTTAAAGAGCAATCATCAAAATCACGGAAACCTAACAAATCACACAAAGTCTTTGGAATCGTGGAAACATAGCACCCAAATCACACAAAGAATAGCATTCATGATCTTTAATTTTAATTTTAATAGTTGGTTCCCACTCATCATAAAGTTTTCTAGGGTTAGAAACTTCCAACTCAAGTTTTTCTTCATAAGATTGCATGAAAGCATCGACGATATGTTTGGTAAAAGCTTTATTTTGACTATAAGCATGAGGAGAATTTAGCACGGATTGTAACAAGGAAATACAATCTATCAAAGAGCAATTATCATAATTAAATTCCTTGAAATCCAAAATAGTAGGTTCATTAGCATCAAGAGTTTTGATCTCTTCAATCCCACTTTTATCAAATTTAGCATCAAGATCTAAAAACTCCGTATTTTTGGAATGCCTTCTAGGTAAAGGTGGATCATATTCAGTCCCATCATTATCAAGATTCATATTACAAAACAAAGATTTAATAGGGGATGTCGGTGTCAAAACCGGCAGATCTCGGGTAGGGGGTCCCGAACTGTGCGTCTAGGCCGGATGGTAACAGGAGGCAGGGGACACAATGTTTTACCCAGGTTTGGGCCCTCTTGATGGAGGTAAAACCCTACGTCCTGCTTGATTAATATTGATGATATGTGTAGTACAAGAGTAGATCTACCACGAGATCAGAGAGGCTAAACCCTAGAAGCTAGCCTATGGTATGATTGTATGTTGTCCTACGGACTAAAACCCTCCGGTTTATATAGACACCGAAGAGGGTTAGGGTTACACAAGGTCGGTTACAAAGGAGGAGATATCCATGTCAGTATTGCCTAGCTTGCCTTCCACGCCAAGTAGAGTCCTATCCGGACACGAGACGAAGTTTTCAATCTTGTATCTTCATAGTCTAACAGTCCGACCGAAGGATATAGTCCAGCTGTCCAGAGATCCCCTAATCCAGGACTCCCTCAGGGGACACATCAATAACTTTTAGATCTTCATCTTTATTATCATGGAAACTAGAAGAACACGCTCTTATAAAGGAATCTTTCTTAGCACGCATCCTAGCGGTTCTTTCTTTGCACTCATCAATGGAAATTCTCATGGCTTTGAGAGACTCATTGATATCATGCTTATGTGGAGTAGATCTAAGTTTCAAAGAATCAACATCAAGAGAAATTCTATTAACGTTCCTAGCCAACTCATCAATCTTAAGCAATTTTTCTTCAATCAAAGCATTGAAATTCTTTTGCGAAGTAATAAATTCTTTAATATTAGGTTCAAAATCAGAGGGCATCTTATTATAATTTCCATAAGAATTGTTGTAGGAATTACCATAATTATTAGAGGAATTACTAGGATAAGGCCTAGGATTAAAGTTTCCCCTATACGTGTTGTTACCAAAATTGTTCCTACCAATAAAATTCACATCCCTAGATTCATTATTATTCTCAATCAAAGTAGACAAAGGCATATCATTAGGATCAGAAGAAAGACTTTTATTAGCAAATAATTTCATAAGTTCATCCATCTTTCCACTCAAAACATTAATTTCTTCTATCACATGCACTTTCTTATTAGTAGATCTTTCAGTGTGCCATTGAGAATAATTAACCATAATATTATCTAGGAGTTTAGTAGCTTCTCCTAAAGTGATTTCCATAAAAGTGCCTCCCGTGGCCGAATCTAAAAGATTTCTAGAAGCAAAATTCAATCCGGCATAAATTTTTTGTATAATCATCCACAAATTTAAACCATGTGTTGGGCAATTACGTATCATTAATTTCATCCTCTCCCAAGCTTGGGCAACATGTTCATGATCAAGTTGCTTAAAATTCATAATATCATTTCTAAGAGAGATGATTTTAGCGGGAGGGAAATAATTAGACATAAAAGCATATTTGCACTTATTCCACGAATCAATACTATTTTTAGGAAAAGATGAAAACCAAGCTTTAGCACGATCTCTAAGAGAAAAAGGAAATAGCTTCAATTTAACAATATCATTGTCCACATCTTTCTTATTTTGCATATCACACAAATCAACGAAGCTATTTAGATGGGTAGCGGCATCTTCACTAGGAAGGCCGGAAAACGGATCTTTCATGACAAGATTCAGCAAGGCAGCATTAATTTCACAAGATTCAGCATCGGTAAGAGGAGCAATCGGAGTGCTAATAAAATCATTGTTGTTGTTATTGGTAAAGTCACACAATTTAATGTTGTCTTGTGCCATCGTGACAAGCAAGCAATCCAACACACATGCAAACAAGAAACGGGCAAAAAGAGGCAAATAGAGAAAGAGAGGGAGGATAGATAGAGAGGGCGAATAAAACGGCAAGGGTGAAGTGGGGGAGAGTAAAATGAGAGGCAAATGGCAAATAATGTAATGAGGGAGATAAGGGTTTGTGATGGGTACTTGGTATGTTGACTTTTGCGTAGACCTCCCCGGCAACGGCGCTAGAAATCCTTCTTGCTACCTCTTGAGCTCTTGTGTTGGTTTTCCCTTGAAGAGGAAAGGGTGGTGCAGCAAAGTACCGTAAGTATTTCCCTCAGTTTTGAGAACCAAGGTATAAATCCAGTAGGAGGCTACGGGCCAGTCCCTCGCACCTACACACAAAAAATAAATCCTCGCAACCAACGCGATAACGGGTTGTCAATCCCTACACGGTCACTTACGAGAGTGAGATCTGATAGATATGATAAGATAATATTTTTGGTATTTTTATGATAAAGATGCAAAGTAAAATAAAAGCAAAGTATTGGAAGATTTAATATGATGAAGATAGACCCGGGGGCCATAGGTTTCACTAGTGGCTTCTCTCAAGAGCATAGGTATTTTACGATGGGTGAACAAATTACTGTTGAGCAATTGACATAATTGAGCATAGTTATGAGAATATCTAGGTATGATCATGTATATAGGCATCACGTCCGAGACAAGTAGACTGACTCCTACCTTCATCTACTACTATTACTCCACACATTGACCGCTATCCAGCATGCATCTAGAGTATTAAGTTCATAAGAACAGAGTAACGCCTTAAGCAAGATAACATGATGTAGAGGGATAAACTCATGCAATATGATGAAACCCCCATCTTGTTATCCTCGATGGCAACAATACAATATGTGCCTTGCTGCCCCTACTGTCACTGGGAAAGGACACCGCAAGATTGAACCCAAAGCCAAGCACTTCTCCCATTGCAAGAAAGATCAATCTAGTAGGCCAAACCAAACTGATCATTTGAAGAGACTTGCAAAGATAACCAATCATACATAAAAGAATTTAGAGAAGATTCAAATATTGTTCATAGATAAACTTGATCATAAACCCACAATTCATCGGTCTCAACAAACACACTGCAAAAGAAGATTACATCGAATAGATCTCCACAAGAGAGGGGGGAACTTTGTATCGAGATCCAAAAAGAGAGAAGTAGCCATCTAGCTAATAACTATGGACCCGAAGGTCTGAGGTAAACTACTCACACTTCATCGCAGAGGCTATGGTGTTGATGTAGAAGCCCTCCGTGATTGATGCCCCCTCCGGTGGAGCTCCAGAACAGGCCCCAAGATGGGATCTTGTGGATACAGGAAGTTACGGCGGTGGAATTAGGGTTTTGGCTCTGTATCTGATCGTTTGGGGGTACGTAGGTATATATAGGAGGAAGAAGTACGTCGGTGGAGTAACAGGGGGCCCACGAGGGTGGAGGGCGCGCCTGGGGTGTAGGCGCGCCCATCTACCTCGTGGCCTCCTTGTTGGTTGCTTGACGTAGGGTCCAAGTCTCCTGGATCTTGTTCGTTCCAAAAATCACTTTCCTGAAGGTTTCATTCCATTTGGACTCCGTTTGATATTCCTTTTCTTCGAAACCCTAAAATAGGCAAAAAGACAACAATTCTGGGTTGGGCCTCCGGTTAATAAGTTAGTCCCAAAAATAATATAAAAGTGGATAATAAAGCCCAATAATGTCCAAAACAGAAGATAATATAGCATGGAGCAATCAAAAATTATAGTTACTTTGGAGACGTATCAGTAAACAAAGCAAAAGCTCAAACTAAACTTTATTATATAACTTGCACACGATTACAAGGATAGATCACTAAGAAAACTCTCAAAGAAGAAAGGATTGAACTAACCTTTATTCATCTAAAGCAAAAGATCAGACTAAAATAAATAAAGGAAAAAAGATAGGGGGATGATATGATACCGGGGCACCTCCCCCAAGCTTGGCGGAAGCCAAGGGGAGTGCCCTTACCTGATACTCAATTCTCTTTTGGTGGTGAAGATGATGATGGTGGTGATCAAGCGATCATGTCCTTAAGGATCACGAGATTCTCCAACCGATGGATGACGCTCCGGAGGTGGGTGATATGCTTTTGATGTAGAATATTCTCACGAGTGAGATACTTATTTTGTATGTGAACTATTTCAATGATGCGAAAGGCTTCAATCTTAGCAGGAGCAAGGTGAGTAAGGTAAGGTTTAAGGATATCTTCCACTTCCTCCTCGGCTGGCAGTGCTTGTTCGAAGGTCGGAGGCTGATCTACGATAACCTCCTTGCTCTCGTCTCCCCTGGCGGTTTATGTGGGCTCTTCTCTCTTCAGCTCGATCTCCATCAACCAAGCATCCTCTTCCACATTGTTGGAGGAAGAAGAAGACATGATACCTGACTCAACAGATCTGATCAAAAATAGCAAGAAAAGAGAACAGAAGATTTCTCTGTGATACGGTGGTTAACAGGTTTGGGAAGTATATATAGATTTTTTTTATCTTGGGGCACAAGAAAACGGAAGAAAAACGGAGTCCGGAAGGTGTCCCGGGTGGGCACAACCCACCTGGGCGCGACAGGCTTGTGCCCACCAGGGTACGCTTCCAGGAAGTTTCTTTATTTCCTAATTTTCTAAATATTCCAAAACTGATAAAAAATATTTTTGTGGATTTTTCGGAGTTCGTTGACTTACCGTATCACGTACCTCCTTATTTTCACGATTGGAGTGTTCCGAAAGGACTCTTTTATGTGTTCTTCCGGTGTCATAGTTTGGAATATTACTTTCAACGTTAATGGGCGTACTTGAGATATAATGTTTTATTCGTTGCCCATCGAAAACCTTTAGTTAGTACCTTCGGCATTATTTATTTTGATGGCTCTAGACCGATAAACCTCCTCGATAACATAGGGGCCTTCCCATTTTGAGAGGACTTTTCCTGCAAAGAATCTGCAACAAGAGTTGTACAAAAGAACATATTTTCCGACTTTAAAGTCATGCTTTTGGATTCTTTTGTCATGCCATCTTTTAACTTTTTCTTTGAATAATTTTGCATTTTCATAAGCCTGGGTTCTCCATTCATCTAAAGAGCTAATATAAAATAACCTCTTTTCACTAGCAAGTTTGAAATCATAATTGAGCTCTTTGATGGCCCAATATGCTTTGTGTTCTAACTCAAGAGGCAAATGACAAGCTTTTCCATAAACCATTTTATAGGGAGACATACCCATAGGATTTTTATATGCTATTCTATAAGCCCAAAGTGCATCATCTACTTTCTTAGACCAATTCTTCCTGGACCTACTGATAGTCTTTTGCAAAATTAATTTTATTTCTCTATTGCTAAGTTCAACCTGACCACTAGACTGAGGATGATAAGGTGATGCAATTCTATGGTTAACATCATACTTGGCAAGCATTTTACGGAAAGCACCATGAATAAAATGTGAACCACCATCAGTCATTAAATATCTAGGGACTCCAAACCTTGGGAATATAACTTCCTTAAGCATTTTAATAGAGGTGTTGTGATAAGCACTACTGGTTGGAATAGCTTGTACCCATTTAGTAACATAATCAACAGCAACCAAAATATGTGTATACCCATTAGAGGAAGGAAAAGGTCCCATGTAATCAAATCCCCAAACATCAAATGGTTCAACAACAAGTGAATAATTCATAGGCATTTCTTGATGCTTACCGATATTACCTATTCTTTGACATTCATCACACGATAAGGCGAACTTACGGGCATCCTTGAAGAGATTAGGCCAATAAAATCCAGATTGCGATACCTTGTGATCAGTTCTATCTCCAGCATGATGCCCTCCATAAGCTTCAGAGTGACTGAGGGAGTCCTGGATTATGGGGTCCTCGGGTGTCCGTGCTGTGTGATATGGGCCGGACCGATGGGCCGTGAAGATATAAAGTATAAGGCCTTCCCCCGTGTCCGGATGGGACTCTCCTTTGCATGGATGGAAAGTCTGGAATCTGGATGTATGGTTTCCTTTCTTTTGTAAGCCGACTCTGTACAACCCTAGGCCCCTTTGGTGTCTATATAAACCAGAGGGTTTAGTCCGTAGAGGCAATCAGAATTTACATAGGCTAGACAGCTAGGGTTTAGCCATTACGATCTCGAGGTAGATCAACTCTTGTAACCCCTATACTCATCAAAGTCAATCAAGAAGGAAGTAGGGTTTTACCTCCATTAAGAGGGCCCGAACCTGGGTAAACATCGTGTCCCCTTTGTCTCATGTTACCTTCGATCCTCACACGCACAGTTCGGGACCCCCTACCCAAGATCAGCCGATTTTGACACCGACATTGGTGCTTTCATTGAGAGTTCCACTTTGTCATCTGCAGAAGGTTTGAAGGCTCGTTCAATCATCAACAACGATGTTGTTTCCGGGGAAACCTTCCTCCTCGATCAACATTTTGTGTTCGGAGGCTTCGCTGTGCGCGCCAATTCGATTGATCACCTCTAACAGATCAATAGCTATGCCCCTGGTCATCAGATCAGATTCAAGAGCTTGTATTACGTCGCCAACGTCCGAGGATACTTGATCTTCGAAGGGTTCACGACAGCGACTATTGTTCCTCTGCTCCAAGAAGGAAACTCATCGGACCCATCATCAGGCACCGCTCAAGGACCAACTATCATCCCTGCCCTGACCTTAGATCCAGGGCAGACCATTTCATCCGAAGATGGGTATCTGAAACCCATTGGACACTCTCGTACTATGGAACTTTTCTTCGGAGACCCTGAGGCCACTATGTCTTCGGTGGGCTTGGAAGCAGGACTCTCCCTATCATCGGACAGCCGAACCCAGCTCAGGATGCAAACTCCAAACTCTCGAGGTCTGCATCTGGTGAGCACAACTTGGAATCTATCATGCCTAGCCCTGCAGGTCCTCGGTCCCCCGTCCGGCCTTCGCTCTTAAATGAGGCCATGGACTTAATGCGATCCCTCGCCATTACGGAAGGTCACCTCCTAACTACGCCCATCCCGGACTAGGGGATGAGAGCGGGGAATTTTACGTTCCACCCACCACCCAGTTAATAGCCACTGTCGAGGATTTTACCGACATGCTAGATTACGCCTCCGAAGAGATCGATGGTATGGACGATGATGTCAGAGAAAAACAAAACCAAGACCCACCATTCACCAGGCACTGGACGGCTACCTCCACATATGATGTGTATATGGTGGATACACCCAAAGAGGACAACGACGAAAGCAGGAAAGATCCGATCGATGCCAAACCCGCTCAGGCGCAACCAAAGTGTCGACATGGCGCCGCTCAAAATTGCGTCATGAAAAGGAAAGCGACATCGGTACCGGAGACAATAACACCCCGGGCGATGCCAAAAATCCCGAAGACCCGGTCGAACCTGCGTCCGAGCAGGATGAATGGGAGGAGGGACAAGTCAACCCCGACGAGCCAGTCGGGAATGAGGACTTGGAAGATAGCAACTATCCACTGATCTCCGAGGATGATGTCAGCCTCGGCAACGAAGACTTCATCATGCCAGAGGAACCCCTCAAGCAAGAGCTCTTTAAGCGTCACCTAATTGCAACTGTGCGAAGTCTAAAGAAGAAATAGCAACGGCTCCAAGCCGAACATGATACCCTCAATGACAGATGGACCCAAGCCCTAGCTGTCGAAGAATACGGCCTCGAGCGCCCAACAAAGAGTTATCCGAAGCATCGGCTACTATATACCACAATTTGATGACGAGGCCCTTGAGCCAATATCGTCGAGATATGACCGGGCCGATGAACCAGACCAACCACCACGTGGGCAAGATAAAGCGGTTGCTTATGCTGAACACCAGCCCCTACCACATCGTCGTCAAGGCAAAGAGGAAGCGGCTCCGGGCTACACTTATGACTTACACCAGGACCTGGACAATAGAGCTGGCCAGGCCAAATCAATCTATGGATCAAGGGGGCATGCCCCAATTCAAGACGACGGCCATCAAGCCTAGCGCAACAGGCACAACCTCACCCGGGCCTAAAACCGAATACAGATGTCATCCGAACTCCTCGTGACGTTGCCCGATACAGAGGCGCCGCACACCCTTTATGCTTTACCGATGAGGTAATGCAGCACCAGTTCCCAGAAGGGTTTAAACCCATAAACATTGAAGCATACGATGGAACAACCGATCCCGTGGTATGGATTGAAGACTTTCTTCTCCATATTCACATGGCTCGCGGCGACGATCTCCACACCATCAAATACCTCCCCTTAAAGCTGAAAGGACCAGCACAACATTGGTTAAATACCCTCCCAGAGAACTCTATTGGCAGCTGGGGAGATTTGGAAGATGCCTTTAGAGATAACTTCCAAGGCACATATGTCCGGCCTCCGGATGCCGATGACCTTAGTCATATAGTCTAGCAACCTAGAGAGTCAGCCTGAAAACTCTGGACTAGGTTGTTAATTAAAAAGAACCAAATCGTCGATTGCCTGAATGTCGAAGCCCTCACGGCCTTTAAACATAGCGTCCATGATGAATGGCTTGCCCGACACCTCGGCCAAGAAAAGCCGAAGTCCATGGCAGCCGTTACCGCACTCATGACCCGCTTTTGCATGGGAGAAGACATCTGGTTAGCTCATACAAGCAACAGTACCAGCGACCCTGGCACCTCCGAAACCAGACATGGCAACGGCAGGCCACGACGCAACATACACAAGCGTCGAAACAACAATGAAGATACCAAATACATGGCGGTCAACGCCGGATTCAGTGGCTCTAAACCCGGTCAGCGGAAGAAGCCATTCAAAGGGAATAGGGACGGCCATCCAATTTAAACAAGATACTTGATCGGCCCTGCCAGATTCATGTTACCCCCGACAAGCCTGCAAACCACTCCAATAGAAATTGTTGGGTCTTCAAATAGGTCGGTAAGCTAAATACTGAACACAAGGGGAAAGGGCCGCCAAGCGAGGACGAAGATGAGCCCTGTCGTGGTTCTAACTCTGACAGTGATGTAGGGGGGTATGTATGGAGAGGCGAGGTCTTAGACATGGATAGGTTGTAAGGACGCAAGGTTTACGAGTTCAGGCCCTTCTCGGAGGAAGTAACAGCCCTACGTCTCGGTGCCCAGAGGCGGTCGACTGGATTATGTGTGTATGAGTTACAGAGGTGCGAACCCTTGTCTCGGAGGAGGGGGTGGCTTATATAGAGTGCGCTAGGACCCCAGCCAGCCCATGTTACAAAGGGTTCAATGTACATTAAGGTAGGGCGTTACTGATAACGCTAGTAATAAAGTGCTATGATGACCATAAAAGCTACTTAATGACCGACCGTTAGCGTGCGGAGTGACTTTAGGTCTCCTGGCTGTCGAGTGGTTGGATCTTGGTCGAGTAATTTCTTCTTGGTCGAATGTCTTCGAGTCTGTTGAGTGGAACACCTCCAAGTCAATTGAAAGGTGATTTATTCTAGAAGTGTCCTTGGGTAGGGCAGTTAGGACAGGTCCGTGACCCTACCCTAGGTACATAGCTTCATCATTAGCCCCCTAATGGATCGAGGTTTGAGTGGGGAAGGAGTTGAGGACTTCTCCGACTCGTTTTCTATGCCATGAGCATATCTTGTTTCGGATCAATGGACCTGAGTGATGACAGCAACTCCCTTTTCAGTCGCCTTGATCCATTCTTAATTCTTCGCCGAGTGAGTTTCTTTACTTGTAAGGCTCCGAGTGACGGTGCGGAGGAGATCTTTGGTCTGATAAGTTATTTGCTGCCCGCGGATTTAGTGGGATCCGAATTTTGGGAAGCGCGCGGGACGGGGGAGGCCGAAGTAATCGGACAAGATAGAGCGGAGCCGCCTCGACCCCCGCACCACCTTTTTCACCACGTATCGCTCGTGTGTTCGTTACGGGTTTTGACAGAGCCATCTGGGCCTACCTGTCAGCCACTCGGAAGCGGCCTCATATAAGGCATTGGACCGGAGTCTCCCGAACAGTGCGCCCCATTATCTCTTCTCCTCCTCACGCCTCTTCTCTGCGCTCGCTCTTGCTCCAGCGCCACCGCGCCACACGCGTCTCGTCGGCGACAATGGTGAAGGAGAAGACAGCGGCTCTGGAGCGGGCAAAGAAGGCGACGACGAGGTCAAAGGGGAAAGCGACGAGCCGGGGCGGATCTTCCTCGCGGACTGGCCTGCCGAAGGGTTGGATCCAGGGCGACTGGATCCACTCAAGGATCTCCCAAGAAGACCTCGACGACCTGGCCGAGGGAGGGCTGATCCCCTACGACTCGGCGCGGCTTTCGGGGAAGGAATCCGAGCCGCAACCCCGAGAGGGTGAGCGCGTTCTTCTTGCCACCCACGTCGACCGTGGGTTTTCCTTGCCTCCTCATCCTTTCTTCCGAGGGTTTCTGAACTTCTTTGGGGCTCAACTCCACCACTTTACCCCCAAATCAATCGTTTATCTTGCCGCGTTCATTTCCTTGTGTGAGAACTTCTTGGGTTGTCGACCTCACTGGGGTCTTTTCAAGCATATTTTCACTTGTCGCTCCCAGACAGTGAAAAAGGCTAATCCGAGTGACGAGAGGACCCAAGTGATCCAGATGTGTGGGGGTCTTGGCATCCAGACGAGGGGAAAAAGCTCCTTTCCGGCCATCATTCTTCCCGATTCAGTTCGCGGATGGCAGTCGACCTGGTTCTACTGCAAAGACCAGTCGACGCCAGGGTAATCGACTGGCCTCCCTCCCTTTACCATGGACCGAGTGGAAAAACCCTCCCCTTTGAAGGTGCTCCCGGAGGAGAAGGCGCACGTGAAGGTGTTGGTCAACCGAGTGGTCCAGCTCATTCGTGACGGGGTCACTGGTATGGATCTCTTGGAGGTCTTCCTTCAGCGGCGCATCCAGCCTCTCCATGCCCGAGACCACCCGATGTGGATGTATTTGGGTCTAGAAGACTCCACTCGGATCTACCCGGAGGAGGTCGATGACGACACGCTGGAGAAGTGGCTGTCGAGCATTACCGGGAACAAGGACAAACCCAGAGGAGCCAGGAGAGTTCTCCCATTCGACCAGTCGCGTGCACCAGAGCAGGTCTGATTCTGAGTTTTTGCTTATAATCCGAATTCACTCGCGCAGCTGTCTGTATTGCGTCGACTGACTTTGTTCTCCCTGCTTTCTTTCAGGCCATTACTGAAATGTATTCGATGCCCAACGGGGAGCAAGAGCAAGCTCTGGAAGGCGAGGCGAGTGGTGGCGAAAGTGGCGAGTGGACTTCTGATGGTGAAGGGGATGGTGGAAGTGACGACTCAAGTGATGGGGAAGAAGTCGAGTCGCCTCCTCGCATAGAGAGACGATCCAAGCTTGACTAAGAACGGCTGAGTGCCCGTGACAAGGCAACTGCTCGGGCTGGCCAGTCTTCGAAGCGTCCTCGGGTCTCTTCACCAACCCCAACTGAGAAGGCGCCAAAGCACCCCAAAGTTGCAGAGCCGAAGACTCAGAAGGCGCTGCCAAAGATCAAGATCGATATCCCTGTCGCCTCCGCGTGAGTGTCTCTCCTTGTATTCAGTCGACGCTCCGCGCTGTTTGTTTTTCTTGTTTTAACTGGACGAACTTTGGAATTGTTAGCGCTGCCACTTCCGGGACCTCATCTTATAGGGATGATGATGAGGTGATGGAGGATGCGGTCACTTCTAATCCAGGTATGATTTCCGCCATACTATCTTTCTTTGGTCGATTCAACTACATCGTGCACCACTGGGTGACGTGATTTTGGCAATTTGAACTTTGCACAGCTCCCAACATTATTGACCTCCCTAATGATGATGAAGAGCCCGAGAGGTATTTGACGAGGAAGAGTAGGCGAGCTCCTACAAGTGAGGCGCTACAGTCGACGCCGAGGGCGGAACCAGTCATTCAGGACACTGGTGACGTCAATTGGGGTTCTGTTACCTTCACGGAGCCCCTGTCGAGTGCCTTGCCTTCTTCTTCGACTGCTCAGGCCCCTGTCGACCCGCCTTCTGTTTTTGCGACCCATCATGTCCCAGAGGGCAAGGTGAATGCTTCTAGGGAAGCCATACGCCAGGCGGGCATTATGATGGAGAAGATGAAGATGGTGCGGGATGCCAGCCAAGCCGCCTATGATGCCAGCTCGGCTCTCCAAAGCAACGTTCAGGTTAGTCGGCTATCTGAAGATTCTTTCCGAAAATCTTTGCGTTTGTACACCTACTGGGTGCGTCGATTGATGTTTTGGACTAGTGGAGACTACGGCGGGTTGCTGGCAGTCGACTGCAGTCTTTGTATTTTGCCGAATGTATAAACCAAACTGGTAGTTTGTCTCTTCCACTCGACTCCGGCGGGCCGGTCGAGTGGGATCAGAACCGGTGGGGGCACGCTAAGTGCACCCACTGGGTGTAGTCCCCGAGACTATGGTGGACTGCTGGCAGTCGACTGTAGTCTGAGTTCTACTTTCTTTCTCTCTTTTTTTTCTTTTTGAACTCGACTTCGGTGGGCCGGTCGAGTGGGATCAGAATCGGTGGGGGCACGCTAAGTGCACCCACTGGGTGTAGTCCCCGAGACTATGGTGGACTGCTGGCAGTCAACCGTAGTCTTAGTATTTATTGCCTTTGTTGTTGTTTTTTTGCTGTAACGATAACTTCTCCCCTTTGATTTCAGAAATCTTGCGATCTTGGAGCTCGCTTTGCTGACTTGGAGAAGCAGCAGATTCAACTGAACCTTGATCTGGAGCTGGCCAGGACAGAGATGCAAAAGGTCAGAGACGGCGCCGCAGGTAAGATGATTTTGTTGACTGGTTAGTTTTTAGGCTTGGGTACCCTTCTACTATTTCCGAATCAATCATCATTTCTTTGCACAAAAACTGAGAGAAGCTCTGGCGAAGAAGGATCAGGACTTGGCTGCTGCCCGTAAGGAAGCTGACGACAAGACCGCTCTGGCCGAAAAGAAGTTGGCTTCGGTCGGCCAGTTAGAAGAAGAGAATACCAGGTTGAAGACCGCTCTGAATGAAGCCAATAGGGAGTGTACACGTTGGAAGAAGGATAACCTCAACCTGAACGAAAAGATGGAAGGCATCGCTCGCAGGAGGGACGATCTGGAGAGCTACTTGAGGAGCCTCACCAAGAAGTTGTACATCAAGCTTGAAGGTGCACATTCAGTTCCGACTGGTGTTTTTTTTGTGTCGACTCAGTGTATGAAAATTGACTTATCCTTGGATCGTTAATGCAAAGTTTTGTCAGAACTTTGAAGAGGAGACTGGGCAGATCGAACCAGGTTTGGATCCAATCAACTCTCCCGTGAAAGATGAAACTGCCATGAATCTGCTCCGACTGGAATCTTGCATCGACGGTGTCGTGGACTACTTGGCTCGACTGAAGGTCGCCATGTCACGGATTGACCCGGCACTTTGGCCAGAGGCTACGCTCCAAAATGATCTCGAGTCTCTGATGACTCGACTTAACGGAATCCCTGACCGAGTGCAGGAGTGGAAGAAGTCTTCTGCTCGGTGTGGCGCTGATGTGGCTCTGTCCTTGGTTCGTGTCCACTGCAAGGAGGTGCGACAAGACAAGCTGGCAGCAATCAAGGTCGCCAACACCCAGAAGCATGACTTCCGAACCTTTATGGAGACTTTCATCGCTGCAGCCACTCGGATAGCCGACGGCGTCGACCTGGATGAGTTTGTCGAGCCTGCCAACCCTCCTCCCGCGGAGTGAACAAACTCTTATGTCCCACCTTAAATTTGCCTCGGAATGCCGAGTGGTTTTTGTAACCGTTAAACTTTTTCGGGCTGCATGCCCGAGTACTTTGATCTGTGGTCTGGAACCTTTGGATCTTATCTGAACTTGATTTATCGTTGAATATCTTCATGAATTATCTGTCGAGTGGAACTTGTTCTTCACTCGAAATAACTTTGTATTTGTGGTGCAGCTCCGAAGGAGAAGGTAGCAGTCGATTTGCACCTCGTCGTCCTTGCGGGTTGGGATATGTTCCGTACTTAGGCGAGCACTGGGCTACAGCTAAGCCCCCGAGTGGAAGGTCTGCTCTCCACTCGGTAGGATTTTTAAAAACTTAGGTGAGTACTGGACTGCAGCTAAGCCCTCGAGTGGGAGGTCTGCTCTTCACTCGGTAGGATTTTTTCAAACTTAGGCGAGTACTGGACTGCAGCTAAGCCCCCGAGTGGGAGGTCTGCTCTCCACTCGGTAGGATTTTTAAACACTTAGGCGAGCACTGGGCTGCAGCTAAGCCTCCGAGTGGGAGTCGGGCTCACCACTCGGTAGGATTTTTAAACACTTAGGCGAGCACTAGGCTACACCTAAGCCTCCGAGTGGGAGTCTAGCTCACCACTCAGTAGGATTTTTAAACACTTAGGCGAGCACTGGGTTGCAGCTAAGCCTCCGAGTGGGAGTCTGGCTCGCCACTCGGTAGGATTTTTAAACACTTAGGCGAGCACTGGGTTGCAGCTAAGCCTCCGAGTGGGAGTCTGGCTCGCCACTCGGTAGGAATTTTAAACACTTAGGCGAGCACTGGGCTGCAGCTAAGCCTCCTAGTGGGAGGTCTGCTCTCCACTCGGTAGGATTTTTTTCAAACTTAGGCGAGTACTGGACTGCAGCTAAGCCCCCGAGTGGGAGGTCTGCTCTTCACTCGGTAGGATTTTTTCAAACTTAGAGGAGTACTGGACTGCAGCTAAGCCCCCGAGTGGGAGTCTGGCTCACCACTCGGTAGGATTTTTAAACACTTAGGCGAGCACTGGGCTGCAGCTAAGCCTCCGAGTGGGAGGTCTGCTCTTCACTCGGTAGGATTTTTTGAAACTTAGGCGAGTACTGGACTGCAGCTAAGCCCTCGAGTGGGAGTCTGGCTCACCACTCGGTAGGATTTTTAAACACTTAGGCGAGCACTGGGCTGCAGCTAAGCCTCCGAGTAGGAGTCTGGCTCGCCACTCGGTAGGATTTGTAAACACTTAGGCGAGCACTGGGCTACAGCTAAGCCTCCGAGTGGGAGGTCTGCTCTCCACTCGGTAGGATTTTTAAACACTTAGGCAAGCACTGGGCTGCAGCTAAGCCCCCGAGTGGGAGTCTGGCTCACCACTCGGTAGGATTTTTAAACACTTAGGCGAGCACTGGGCTGCAGCTAAGCCTCCGAGTGGGAGTCTGGCTCGCCACTAGGTAGGATTTTTACAAACTTAGGCGAAACGGATTCACAGCTAAGCCACCCACTGGGGGATTTCACACGCAAACAAAAGCAACAACAATTATATGAAAATTTGTAACACTCTTGTCTTTGATAAATAGACTACAGAAGTTTTTCTTATTACATCTCATCCGAGTGAGAATTCAAGTGTGAAAGGGGCGGAGCAGTTCTGCATTCCAAGCTCGTGGCTCATCGATCTGGCGATCGACATTATAAAGGTGATACGCTCCATTGTGGAGGACTCTGGTGACGATGAAGGGACCTTCCCAAGTAGGAGCGAGCTTGTGTGGTTTCTGTTGATCCACTCAGAGGACCAAATCTCCTTCTTGGAAGGCTCAACTCTTCACATTTCTGGCATGGAATCGACGCAACTCTTGCTGATAAATGGTCGATTGGATCATAGACATTTCTCTTTCTTCTTCCAGGAGGTCGACTGCGTCTTGCCGGGCTTGTTCTGCTTCATCTTCGGTATAAAGCTCGACTTGGGGTGCATTGTGAAGTAGATCACTCGGCAGGACTGCTTCCGCTCCGTAAACCAGAAAGAACGGAGTTCTTCCAGCCGACCGATTCGGGGTAGTCCTCAATCCCCACAGAACCGATGGAAGCTCGTCGACCCAAGTGCCTGCCGCGTGCTTGAGATCACGCATCAGCCAAGGCTTTAGTCCTTTGAGAATCAGACCATTTGCCCTTTCTGCTTGTCCATTCGACTGGGGGTGGGCGACCGATGCGTAGTCGACTCGTGTGCCTTGAGAGGCGCAAAAATCTCTGAACTTGTCTGAATCAAAGTTTGACCCATTGTCGGTGATGATGCTATGCGGGACTCCATATCTGAATGTTAACTCTCTGACGAAACTGATAGCAGTGCAAGCATCAAGATTCTTGATAGGCTTAGCTTCAATCCATTTGGTAAACTTGTCGACTGCCACAAGCACATGTGTGAAACCGCTCCTGCCTGTTCTCAATGGGCCAACCATATCCAGTCCCCAAACAGCGAAGGGCCAGACGAGTGGAATGCTCTTCAGGGCTGATGCAGGCTTGTGCGACATGTTGGAGTAGAACTGGCACCCTTCACACTTGTCGACTATCTCTTTTGCCATTTCATTCGCTCTTGGCCAGTAAAATCCCGCTCGGTATGCTTTAGCCACAATGGTCCGAGAGGACGCATGATGACCACAGGTCCCCGAGTGGATATCATCAAGGATCATCTGACCTTCTTCTGGTGTTATACACTTCTGACCGACTCCAGTCGCGCTTTCTCTATACAACTGTCCCTTTATGACTGTAAAGGCCTTGGATCGATGGACGATCTGTCGAGCCTCTTCTTCATCCTCCGGGAGTTCCTTTCTTAGGATATACGCGATGTACGGTATCATCCAGTCAGGGGTGATTGCCAAAACTTCCATGATTAGGTCGACCACTGCCGGAATTTCAACTTCAGTCGGATCTGTGGCACTCTTTGGCTGCGGGGCTTCATCTGTAAAAGGATCTTCTTGGACTGATGGCGAGTGGATGTGTTCCAAAAACACATTGCTGGGGATGGCTTCTCTCTTGGAGCCTATCTTGCCAAATCATCAGCCGCTTGATTTTTCAGTCGGGGGATGTGATGAAGCTCTAACCCCTCGAATTTCTTCTCTAACTTTCTCACTGCATTGCAATAACCAGTCATAGCTGGACTTCTGATGTCCCATTCTTTCATCACCTGATTAACCACCAAATCTGAGTCGCCATAGACCATGAGGCGACGGACGCTGAGTGAAATGGCCATGCGCAACCCATACAAAAGTGCTTCATATTCTGCTTCGTTATTGGAGGAATCAAAGTGAATCTGGAGAACATATCTGAGCTTATCTCCTCGGGGGGAAACCAATACTACCCCAGCACCGGAACCATTCAGCATCTTAGATCCATCGAAGAACATGGTCCAGTGCTTTGAGTGAACTTGAGTCGGAAGTTGCTGTTCGATCCACTCGGCGACGAAATCTGCAATTGGTTGGGACTTGATAGCTTTCTTTGCCTCAAACTTGATATCTAGGGGAAGAAGTTCAATCGCCCATTTGGCCACTCGACCAGTTGCATCTCTGTTGTGCAAAATCTCTGATAGTGGAGTGTCGCTGACGACTGTAATGGAATGATCAAAGAAGTAATGTGCAACCTTCTTTGTGGTCATATAAATCCCATATACAAGCTTCTGGTAATGAGGATATCTTTGCTTTGAAGGAGTCAAAACTTCAGAAACATAATATACTGGGCGCTGAACTTTGAAGGCCTTTCCTTCTTCTTCCTGCTCGACCGTAAGTACTATACTGACAACTTGTCCTGTGGCTGCAATGTAAATCAGCAAAGGCTCCTTGCTGATTGGGGCAGCAAGCACCGGCTGGGTGGAGAGCAGAGCTTTGAGCTCTGTAAACGCTGCATCAGCTTCTGGAGTCCACTCGAACTTGTCGGACTTCTTCATCAGTCGGTAAAGAGGCAATGCCTTTTCACCGAGGCGAGAGATGAATCGACTTAAAGCGGCCAAGCATCCTGTAAGCTTCTGGACGTCATGCACACGCACAGGATGTTTCATCCGGAGTATAGTACCAATTTTTTCAGGATTGGCGTCGATTCCCTGTTCGGAAACGAGAAAACCGAGTAACTTCCCACCTGGAACTCCGAACGTGTAGACGGATTGAGCTTGACATCATACCTCCTGAGGTTGGCAAAGGTTTCAGCAAGGTCAGTCAGCAGGTCGGAACCCTTCCGTGAATTGACCACAGTATCATCCATGTATGCCTCCACATTCCGACTGACTTGAGTGAGCAAACACTTCTGAATCATCCTCATGAACGTGGCTCCGGCATTCTTGAGGCCGAAGGGCATGGTGACATAACAGAAGCACCCGAATGGAGTGATGAAAGCTGTTTTGATCTCGTCGGGCCCGTACAGACGGATCTGATGGTACCTGGAATAGGCGTCTAGGAAAGACAAACGCTCACATCCCGCAGTCGAGTCGACTATCTGGTCGATGCGGGGGAGAGGAAAATGATCTTTTGGGCAGGCCCGATTGATATGCTTGAAATCGATGCACATGCGAAGTGACTTGTCCTTCTTGGGTACCATGACAACATTGGCGAGCCACTCGGAGTGGTAAATTTCTCGGATGAACTCCGCTGCTAAGAGCCGAGCCACCTCCTCGCCAATGGCCTTCCTCTTCTGGACGGCGGACCATCGAAGATGTTCTTTCACAGGTTTAACTTTTGGGTCGACTCGTAGGCGGTGCTCAGCCAGCCCCCTGGGAACTCCAGGCATGTCAGTAGTCTTCCATGCGAAGATGTCCCAGTTCTCACGGAGGAACTGGATGAGCGCTTCTTCCTATTTGGAGTCGACCGTCGTTGAGATGTGAGTCGGAGCAGCGTTTGGATCGGTCGGGTGAATGTGAACTGCCTTCGTTTCACTGGACGACTGAAAAGCTGATTCTGAAGCAGGCTTCTTAGCTCGTAGCAACTCACTCGGATCTGCAGTCTTCTGATACTCTTGCAGCTCGACCACCGCCATCTGAGCGTCAGCAATCTTTGAGCCTTTCTGAAAACACTCTTCTGCTTTCTTCCGATTGCCTGTAACAGTGATCACACCTTTGGGACCAGGCATCTTCAATTTGAGATACACATAACATGGTCGAGCCATGAAGCATGCATAAGCTGGCCTGCCCAAAATAGCGTGATAAGCACTTTGGAAATCCACAACTTCGAATGTCAACTTTTCCTTGCGGTAATTCTTGGAATCACCGAAAACCACATCAAGAGCAATTTGGCCGAGTGACTCGGCTTTCTTCCCATGAATGACTCCATGGAAACTCATGTTACTGGTGCTGAGCCTGGACATCGGAATGCCCATCCCTTTCAATGTTTCTGCATACAGTATGTTCAAACCGCTGCCTCCATCCATCAGGACTTTGGTCAATCGAGTGCCTTCGATAACTGGGTCGACCACCAGAGCTTGCCTCCCAGGGGTGGTAATGTGCGTAGGGTGATCAGACTGGTCGAATGTGATGGCAGTCTGGGACCACTTCACATAATTGGGTGTTGCCGGAGCAACCATATTCACCTCACGGTTAATAACCTTCAGTCGACTTTTGCTCTCAACATCAGCAAAAAAATCATCAGGGTGGAATTGACCTGGGGGTACCCATCGTCACTATCTTCCTTGTCCTCAACTTTGTCTGACTCCTTTTCCTTATCTTTGGACTGCTTGCCCTGAAACTGCTGGATCAGAAGCCGACACTGTCGAGTGGTATGCTTTGGGTAAATGAGTTTACCCTCTTCATCTTTCTTGGTGTGGATGTGATACGGTAGATCCAAAACATCATTTCCATCTTGGTCTTTAACTTTCTTGGGGTTCCAAGGTCCTTTGGGTTTTCCCTTAAATTTTCCCTGGGTTACGGCCAGGGCCTCCCCAGGAGCGGCTGGCTCGGCTTTCCGCTTCTGTTTCCGACTGGAATTTCCTCTGGTTTCCTGGGCGACTGCTTTATGCTTGCCACTCCGGAGTTGATCCTCATCTTCACCATTAGCGTATTTGGTGGCAATCTCCATCATCCGATTCAGAGACATCTCTCCGGTTCGACCGAACTTCAGATTCAATTCTCTGTACTTAACGCCTTCTTTAAAGTCACAAACTGCTTGATGATCTGGTACATTTTCAACTCTGTGATGCAATGTGATGCACCTCTGGATGTAATCCCTCAGAGTTTCATTCGGTTTCTGCACACAAGACCGCAATTCCGTAAGGCCTGCATGTCGCTTGCATGTTCCTTCAAATGTGGTGACAAACACTCGGGAGAGATCCTCCCAAGTGTAAATGCTGCTGGGTGCTAACTGATTTAGCCACGCTCTGGCTGAGCCTTCTAACATGAGAGGCAGGTGCTTCATGGCTACCTCATCATTCCCACCGCCAATCTGGACAGCCACTCGGTAATCTTCGAGCCAAGTATCGGGCTTGGACTCACCGGTGAACTTACTAACTCTAGGCGCCAACCTGAAGTTGGGAGGAATTACAGCGGCTCTGATGGCTCGACTGAAACACTCCGACCCTGAAACATGTACTCTGCTACTGGTAGGTGCATCTCTGTCGTGGCCTTCTCGGTGAGCTCTATTCCTGTCGACCAAACCTTGAACGAGAATGGATCTCGCATAAAAGCCTGGTTCCCTGGGGTCGACTGGAATCCTCCGCCCAACACTATGAGGGAGTCTGTACGCCTGCTGTCGAGGCACATATGATCCACTCCTCGGGGGAGGGGTTGGCACTCGACGTCGATCATCATGATCGAATCGGTGATCATACTGCTCATTCCTTCTGTACTGATCATGCCGGTCTCCATGTCCCTCACGCCTCGGAGGCGATCTTGGGCTGTGAGCCGACTGGACTGTATCTGCTGCAATGGATCGACTGTGGATCCTGTTCCGCGACTGAGAAACAACAGAATTCTGGTCTCCCGCTGCCCGAAGCAACGCTCTGATTTGCAACAAGCCTCTGCCAGCCTTTGACTGGGAGGGCTGAATCGACTCTGCTATACGGGCCGCAGCCGCCAAATTCTGAATCGGAGTACGATATACCTGCGGGGGCGGAAAGAGTTGACGTCGACTGGATTCTGGAGCCCATTGACGCGCTCGCCCGTCGAGTATTCGCTGGAGATTCTCCAGTCGAGTGCGCTCGGCCAAGTTAGCCAAGCGCGCGTCCTCTAAGGCTCGGGCCTCGGGGGTTTCTCCAACGATAGGAGTGTGGAGTGCATCCATGTTCCGGCGGTGAAGTTCCTCCCGCTGCAACGACGTGAGAGGCTCGGGGAGATACTCCTCGTGAGGACGCGACGGGTCGCCCCCATCCGCGCCTCCGTCAGCGCGGGGGAAACCGGGAGGACTGTGTGGCCCATCGATCACCAGAACCTCTACAGCTGGGTCACTGCTGTCCCATTCGGATGCGGTCTCTGCGGAGCCAGTCGATAGGTCGAACAGGCCGTAGAGGGATTCGTCGGTCTCGATTGCCGCGACTTGTGGGGTGGCCGACTGGCGGGCCACCGCATGCCTCACCCACCTCTGAAGCCTCGACCGACCGGAGCGCTTGCGCCGGTGAGAAACAGGGCGGGGAGATGCCACGGGAGCCGACCGATACTGGGTCGACGGATGCCGCAGGAGGACACCACGGACGCATGCACGAAAGTGCGTCGCCCCACGGACGGGGAACGCGTCGACGTCGAGTGGAGCCTCCTGCAGCCAAGCGGAGTCGTCGGTGATGAACGTGAGCGTGCCGAGACGGATCTCGCGGCCCTCCACCAAAGCTCCGCCCGAAACCATGATCAAGGAGATCGGAAAAAATCGCAACTTCTCAAACTAGGCGCTAAGACTCCTAGCCCCACGGTGGGCGCCAACTGTCGTGGTTCTAACTCTGACAGTGATGTAGGGGGGTAAGTATGGAGAGGCGAGGTCTTAGCTATGGAGAGGTTGTAAGGACGCAAGGTTTACGAGTTCAGGCCCTTCAAAGAGGAAGTAACAGCCCTACGTCTCGGTGCCCGGAGGCGGTCGACTGGATTATGTGTGTATGAGTTACAGAGGTGCGAACCCTTGTCTCGGAGGAGGGGGGTGGCTTATATAGAGTGCGCCAGGACCCCGGCCAGCCCACGTTACGAAGGGTTCAATGTACATTAAGGTAGGGTGTTACTGATAACGCTAGTAATAAAGTGCTATGATGACCATAAAAGCTACTTAATGACCGACCGTTAGCGTGCGGAGTGACTTTAGGTCTCCTGGCCATCAAGTGGTTGGATCTTGGTCGAGTAATTGCTTCTTGGTCGAATGTCTTCGAGTCTGTCGAGTGGAACATCTCCAAGTCGATTGAAAGGTTATTTATTCTAGAAGTGTCCTTGGGTAGGGCAGTTAGGACAGGTCCGTGACCCTACCCTAGGTACATAGCTTCATCAAGCCCCGCCCACCGAACACAGGGGGCAGAAGAAATTCCCCCATGAGCTAAAAATAGTGAATATGATATATGTCACTCATATCCCCAAGAGGGAGCACAAGCGCGCACTAAGGAACGTCTACACCGTAGAGTCGGTCGCCCCAAAATTCAACCCCTGGTCAGTTAGTCCGATCACCTTCGATCGTAAGGATCACCCGACCAGTATCCGTCAAGGAGGTTCGGCAGACTTGGTCCTTGATCCAATCATCGATGGATTCCATCTCACCCGAGTCCTCATGGACGGCGGCACTAGTCTTAACTTGATTTATCAAGACACGGTCCGCAAAATGGGTATTGACCCATCAAGAATCAAGCCTACTAACACCACCTTTAAAGGAGTGATACCCGGCGTGGAAGCCCGCTGCACGGGCTCAATAACATTGGAAGTAGTCTTCGGTTCACCAGATAACTTCTGAAGCGGAGACTTGATCTTCAACATCGTCCCCTTCCGTAGTGGTTATCACGCACTGCTCGAACGAACTGCCTTCGCTCGCTTCAATGCGGTCCCGCATTATGCTTACTTGAAGCTCAAAATGCTCGGGGCCCACACCGTTATGACAGTCAATGGAAACACGGGGCGCTACCTCCGCATTGAGGGGCATACCGTGGCCCATGCCGCCGAAGTGCAGAGCGACCTCCTTAGGTCGAACACCTCATCGGCCATCAAGCCCCCGGACACTGTCAAACGCGTCCGGTCTACTCTGCATGATGAAGACTTGGCGACTCCAGAGCTAGACTAGCAGTTTCGCCTCCATCGATCGCCACACTCATCTGCGGCATATGTACGGCGTGTGCATAATTACGCACTCAAAATACCCTGGGCAACGACGGAGGCACAATGCAGATAGGTCTATAGTGCGGCTCGACCCTATGTGACCTTGATATTTTTCCTTCAATCTTTTTTTCAATACCACAGGTACATTAAAGCCTAGCTACTCACGGTCGTGAAAGGACTCTTTATAGGCCTGTTTTCATATAAATGACCATGGACCGTTGCTCTCAAGGAATCTCTCCCGCAAAGGCGAAAGGGACACAGACGTGCGGCGGGGCATCAATGAGATCTTCAAGACCATCCTTTTTTGTAGGCCCCATATATAGCTTTCCCTTGTGCACAAATTTTGGCATGTAAAATAGCCTTGGCACTATCTGTAATAGCACACCTCGACGTATCAAACAGATTACAAAGAAAATATTTTTTACCAACCCTCATTCGGTTTTGGTTTGTTTCATAATCTGCATTCCTCTTTTGTGCTAAGATTGCCACATATACATTCTGGTATAGCTTCAATACCAGGGGCTCTATTCGGTCACACATATTTCCAAAAACTAGAAGTCTGAATACTTTTAGAGTACACTTCGACATCCTGAACAATGCATTATATGCATCAGCTCTGAATCATGTCGTTGGTCAATAGTTGGGTTGCCCGGTTCCTGTGGTTGCTACCTTACGTTCCCCTTGTTCGGCTAAGGTGGTAAAGGGAGAACTACTACGATTGTGTTTCTGGTTCTTCCAGTCAAGCACCTTAGTAGAGAAAGCCGAAAACTGACTGTCATGATACGGCGAGAGCTGGTCAGCGATTCAGTGACTTACCATAAATCTCTTGCGATTTCTTCTGTACTATACGAAGGACTGGCCTTCATCCAGTCACGCGCCTAAGGCATCCATGTTTGGATAGCTGCACACGCATCAAGGGCTAGTTCCTAGTCCCATTGTCAAACTCCTATGGCTAAGTGAAATTGATAAAGCCGCATAGTCTGATTGCCTAGTTTGTTGCGCAGACACCTCCTTTACGGACCAAGACGTTGGGTCAAGTGTGGTCGTGCGCCATTACCGAACACCCCCATAGCATCTACATGGGGGCTGAAGCCGATGACTGGTAAACTCTCAGAAATAAAAACAGCCAAACAGGAGGAAAATAATTTCAGATAAAGGCATAAATATATTACAAAGCCTTGGTTCAAAAAATAACACCGGGACAACTAGGATACATTCATACAAACATGATATCCTTCGAGCATTGGCCCTGTACTATCCGGGCACCCTCCAGGACGTCATCAAAATACCACTCTGACTTGCGGTGCTCCTTGCCTTCGGGCGGGCCCTCGGTCATGATGACGGTGGCCTTCATCTTCACCCATTGCATCTTGACGTGGGCGAAGGCCATCCGTGCACCCTCGATGCACGCCGAGCGCTTAACAACTTCAATTCAGGCCAGCGCGTCAGGGAGCCGCTTCACCGGTCTGAAGTAACTGGTAGGAATGGGTTCGGTTGGCCAGAGCCGGACTATGGCGTCCTTCGTTACCAAACCGGACATCCTATGCAGCTCCGCTAGCTGCATTATCTGGTTGTTCAACAGCGCCGGACGCTCTGGCGCCAGGTACTGTGACCAAAAGAGCTTCTCCGTGGTGTTCCCCTCCTGGGCCCGAAAGTATTGTGTGGCATTGGCTGCACTCCTCGGAAGATCCACAAACACGTCTAGAGAACTCCATAGTCAATTAAGCAAGGCATATCTGACCGCCAAATATACTCTGCAAAAGAAAGGGCTTACCAACCACTATCTGTCCGGCCTGCTTGATCTCCTTACAAGTCGCCCGGGACTCGGTCCGCTCCTCCTTGGCCTCCTGGAGAGCCTTGGTGAGATTGACAACTTGGGCCTTATTCTTCTCCTCCAAGGCCTCGCACTTGCTGGTGGCATCCTTGAGATCTTGCTCCACTTCGGTCACCCGCTCCTCATACTAGTGGCGGGTGACCTGCTCGGCCTTTAAATCCGCAGCCGCTTTGTCAGCGGCCGCTTGGCTCTCACTGATACGTCCATTTTGCATCATGTTTTCTTACTATTATTTATAATGTGTTTTCCATAATAATGCTTTTTGGAGTAATTCTAATGCCTTTTCTCTCATAATATGCAAGGTATACACCAAGAGGGAGAATTCCGGCAGTTGGAAATCTAGACCTGAAAAAGCTACATCAGGCTACCTATTCTGCACAACTCCAAATGAGCTGAAACTTCACGAGGATTTTTATTGAATATATGAGGAATATTGGAGCCAATAAGTACTATAGGGGGGCCCACCAGGTGGGCACAACCCACCTGGGCATGCCATGGAGCCCAGGTGTGCCCTGGTGGGTTGCGCTCACCCAGACCCACCTCCGATGCCCATCTTCTGGTATTTAAGTCATTTTGACCAATAAAAAAATAAGGAGAGGACTTTCAAGATGGAGCGCCGCCATCTCGAGGAAGAACTTGGGCAGGAGCACTTTTGACCTCTAAGGGGGTCCTGGATTAAGGGGTCATCGGGTGTCCGACCTGTTGGACATGGGCCGGACTGATGGGCCGTGAAGATACAAGACAGAAGACTCTCTCCCGTGTCCGGATGGGATTCATATTGGCGTGGATGGCAAGCCTGGCGTTCGGATATGAAGATTACTTTCTCTGTAACCGACTTTGTACAACCCTAGCCCCCTCCGTGTCTATATAAACCAGAGGGTTTAGTCCGTAGAGGCAATCACAATCATACAGGCTAGACTTCTAGGGTTTAAGCCATTACGATCTCGTGGTAGACCAACTCTTCTAACCCCCATACTCATCAATATCAATCAAGCAGGACGTAGGGTATTACCTCTGTCGGTGTCAAAACCGGCGGATCTCGGGTAGGGGGTCCCGAACTGTGCATCTAAGGCGAATGGTAACAGGAGGCTGGGAACATGATGTTTTACCCAGGTTCGGGCCCTCTTGATGGAGGTAAAACCCTATGTCTTTCTTGATTGTTCTTGATAATATGAGTAGTACAAGAGTAGATCTACCACGAGATCAGAGAGGCTAAACCCTGGAAGCTAGCCTATGGTATAATTGTTGTTCTTGGTCCTACGAACTAAACCCTCCAGTTTATATAGACACTGGAGGGGGCTAGGGTTACACAGAGTCGGTTACATGGAAGGAGATCTACATATCCGTACTGCCAAGCTTGCCTTCCACGCCAAGGAGAGTCCCATCCAGACACGGGACGAAGTCTTCAATCTTGTATCTTCATAGTCCAACAGTCCGCCCAAAGGATATAGTCCGGCTGTCCGGATACCCCCTAATCCAGGACTCCCTCAGTAGCCCCTGAACCAGGCTTCAATGACGATGAGTCCGGCGCGCAGATTGTCTTCGACATTGCAAGGCGGGTTCCTCCTCCGAATACCCCATAGAAGATTTTGAACACAAGGATCGTGTCCGGCTCTGCAAAACAAGTTCCACATACCACCGTACAGAGAATAATATTTCCACAAATCTAATCTGCTGACGTACTCCGTAGTGTGACACCGCACCACAGCCAGGTCTTTATTCGAATTGTTTTTCATAACCAATCTCAGCGTGTTTCGCGAGGCGGTTTCCTTGGCATGTCTTGTTGAAGCAGAGATCGTGTCCCCAACCGTGCCTATGGGTAGGACTCCTAGATCTTAGTCAAGTCCCAAACGGCCACGAGGAGGACGCTTGATATTCACCCTCTTTATAAAGGGGACAAGGCTTTTTCTTTTTTTTCCCTCTCGTGCTCAAGCAAATCCCTCCCCCGCCTCGAGTTCTAACACCCAAAACTCGGGTCAGGTGCTTCGGACCTTCAAATATGTCCGGATCCAACCTTCAAGGTCGGTGGATGCCTTCCTTTGTCACGGAGGAGGACATCAAGAAGTTGAGAGGCCAGATATCTGACCGCCGAAATTTCGCATCGGCTGCCTGCCCGAGGGCAGGTCGTCCCTACTCCCGAACCCAACGAGAGCGTCGTGTTCGTCTCCCACTTCCTCCGAGGACTAGGCCTCGCTCTGGATCCCTTTGTTAGGGGTCTTATGTTCTATTATGGGCTAGATTTTCACGATCTGGCCCCGAATTCCCTTCTTCACATCTCGTCGTAATTTATTGTCGTATGTGAGGCCTTCCTCCGCATTGCCCCTCACTTCGGCATGTGGCTCAAGACCTTCGATGTGAAGCCTAAGATGATCGAGGGGCAGCACGCAGCGTGCGGAGGCACTTTAATAAGCAAAATCGCTGATGCTCCATGGCCTGAGGGTTGCTTCCCAGAGGTGTCCGGATTGTGGCAGCAGGAGTGGTTCTACATCACAGCTCCCCGAAGTGCCAAGTGGGCAGCTGCCCCCATCTTTCGCTCAGGCCCCCCACCACAACTGATGTAATGGATCAGCAGGGGGCTGAGCTGGGATCCAGCCAAGGACGTGCCAATACTGCAAAGCCGTATCCGAGATCTCTTTGAGAGAGATTTCAGTCTGGTTATGGTAGTGCAAGTTATGCTAGTTTGTCGAGTCTATCCTTGCAAACGTCGGCCCCTTCGCATGTGGGAATTCAACCCGGAAGGACCGCAAGCTATTCAACATTTCCTCGGCATGACGCACGAAGAGATGTACAAATTGTTCTTCGGACCACAAATAATGCGTCCGGACATCACTAAGGATGCAGGTCTGAGCTGCAATTGCCCGGATACCCAAGTAAGTAACCCTGTATCCGAACACACTGTCCATTTATTTATCGCAACATTTCCCTAAAAAAGCCGCTCTTTGACCATGATTGGATAGCGAAGGCAAAATTGATCAGGTGTCCGGCCCCCCTCCCTGAGACCTCACCAAATCCTGTGCTAACCATGATGCTGGAG
This sequence comes from Triticum urartu, assembly GCF_003073215.2. Taxonomy (NCBI): domain Eukaryota; kingdom Viridiplantae; phylum Streptophyta; class Magnoliopsida; order Poales; family Poaceae; genus Triticum; species Triticum urartu. Next base: position 598,228,068 of record NC_053023.1, on the reverse strand, counting down.
ATCGCGCCTTATCAAGCGCCCTTGGGAGAAGATAAAGGGGGGAACAAGGAGGCTAGCGCCTCGGCGAAGGAGGTTAACTGGGGAGGAGGAACTGAAACTTCCTCTCCCCAGGGAAGGAAGAGAACCGCCTCTGAGGACCCGGAGACAATGGTCTCCAAACGGGGGAAGAAAACTTCACCGGAGTGTCCTGCTCAGGGGGATACTCCGGCCGCACTATGCCCTCAAGGGGATCAGCCCTCCACCGAGCTATAAGTAAAAGGGTACTTAATAATGAAAATACCTCGCTTTACTTTTGAGGAAAATAATCGAAGCATTTATCTTGCAATTCGGATCTTAGCCCTTCTCAGCAGAGCTCGTCTTCAGGGGATCTTCTTCCAGAGATGATGGAGAGCGAAACGCCTCCCCCTGCCATACCGCCTCACGAGGTGGGCGACCCCGAGGTGTCGTCGCGGAGAGTTTCTCCTGATCCGGTAAGGCCAGAAGGTAATCCTATGGCCACCCGAAGTCCTCAGTATCCGGCTCTTGAAGAGAGCAATCAAAAGATTCCGGCACCGTCTGGTGTGCGGTCGGACGTACTGAGGGATCTGCTAGAGCAAGCGGCTATCTCAGAAGAGCACCACACGTTGATGGGTACGGTGATTGAAAGGATTTCGTCCGCAGAAAGCGGGTTGCATGAAGCCTTTATGAGTCTACTGACGGGTTTTGAGGTACGTGAAATGATGTACATTTTTGACAGTACCGCACATTTTTAGATGTGCCCTGTGTAGATAGTAGCCCCTGAGACTCTGGGTGCCATCGAAGACGACGGCGCACAGAGGATCATAGTCGCAGGAATAATCATGCCGCCTTAATATGCAGGTGGCGGAGGGTCCGGTGGCCAGCCGGAATGATGAGTTTGCCGAGCAAAAGCGGCAGCTGGATGCGGCAGACGCCGAAATCATGCTTGTTAACAAGCGGCTTGACGAGGCACAGGGTAAGTGATTTTTCTGTTGATTGTCACATAATAAGAGCAGCATGATGCCAGTATCTTTAATATGTTGTGACTGCAGATGGAGCTGCCACCGTGGAGACCCTTCGGGCGGAGCTTGCCCGAGCCAAGGAGCAAGCAAGGAGTAGCAATGTGGCTGCTTTAAAGGCGGCCGAAGAGTTAAGGGCCGAACAGGCCGCGCATTGCGAGAGTAAAGAAAAAATAGCCAAGATGATGGTAGAGTTAAAAGATGCTGCTGACCGTTACCAGCTTCTTGAAGAAGAAAACCGGGCGAAGGCGACGGACCTAGAAAAGGCCCGGGTGGCTGCCAAGGAAGCCCGCTCCAAAATTAGAGCGACGAAGAAGGAGCTGCATCAAGGTGCGGATATTGTATCTGGGAAGCCCTTCTTGTTCCAGACTAAGTTCGGGGATCCAAAGTATGCACCTATGGACCGGCTATGGAGTTCTACGGACGCCTACATGGATTTGTCTACCAGTGCTGCTGATGCAGCCGAGTACTTCAAGGATCGAAAAGAGCACGAAGTGAAAAAACTATTTTGGTCACAGTTTCATGCTCCAGCCCGTCCGCTGCTGTTAAATGAGCAAATGGACGAGTGGGCCGAGCTCCATAGATTATCCGGACTTGCCATGAGGTCCGTTGTGGATCATTTGTGGCCGGGAGGGCCAAGGCCGAATAGCTACTTTGGCTTAGTGCAACAGTTCCTTGGTGCTGTGCCACGCATCGATGCTGTAAAGAGGTCGGCATGCATAGAAGGCTCGCAGATGGCCCTTGCCCGTGTCAAAACATACTGGGCGGAGATGGATGCCACCACTGTTGCGGTACAGGGTTCGGCCATAGGCTGAGTGGCTGCCGAGCACTACTTTGAAGAAGTTCTTGAAGGCGCTCGTTCGATATAGGCTCAGTGCTCGAAGAATATTATGTTTGAGTGACATGTATTCCCATTGTAAAAACAATGTTTTATTGAGTTTATCAAGGCTGTATTTATACTTTTGCTCGAAAGTACTATGATGCCTCTTGTGCGGCCGTTTATGTATATATGTATATAACATGAAAGATGGCAGTCGTCGGCTTCAGCCCCCACGCATATAATGCGGGGGTGCTCGCAGAAGACGCATGTTCACACTTGATCCAACATCTTGGTCCATTAAGGAGGTGATAGCGCAGCGAACTAGGCAACCGGACTATAATTCTTTAACACTTTCACTTAGCCATAGGAGTTTGATAGTGGGGCTACTATATAGCCCCTGGTGGCTCCGCGCTCACCCGAATTCGGGGCGCGTACATGCCTGGCCGGGAAACGACCCTTCGTTAAGGCGGAGGAATCCCGAAGATTCCGCTAGGTCATCGAGTGGTTGACCAGTCTCGCGCTATATCATGACAGTCAGTTTTCGGCTTTCTCTACTGAGGTGCTCGTCCGGATGAACTAGGGCACAATCGCAGTAGTTCTCCTGGTGCCGCCTTAGCCGATAGAGCGGAACGTAAGGCAGCAAAACACAGGAGCCGGGCAAACCCAACATTTGACCAAAGACATGATTCGGAGCTGATGCATATAAGGCCAAACTCGCGACGCCGAACACTCCCTAAGGTATTCGGTCTTTATGATGTAAACCGTGCTAAGGAGTGCCCTTTGTAATAAGCCCCTGGTGTCCAGGTACGTGCAGTATTCTGACGTGGCCACATGCCAATACGTCAGCATCCTTCTCAATTGTACTGAGAATCCGGGGGATGTGTATCAACAAGAGACAGTAAAAAGGTTTACGCAGGGTCTTAATCTAAAAAGAATCCTTAGAACGGGTCCCTGCTGCATGTCTGCGCCTATGTCTCCATTGTGCCGTATCCTGGACGGGTCTAGCACGATGGTCATCTGTAAAAGAGAGGAACTTAGTTGAGAAATTGCCGTGCAAAACGTAGGTTATACTAAATAAACCATGTACAATTCAAGATGAGTAAAGTTGAGCCTAACTGTCACTTGTTTACACGCGTTGAGCCCCTTGTATTGTTATAGGGGTATAGCCACCAAACCTGTATCAATTATATATAGCAACACTGGACTCGTCTAACTGTGTCTGTGGTCTTAACGACCTGTCAGATGCTTTAGTTGGTGAGGCCGTCTATTGTGCTGCTGCCAAGGCAGCCGCACGGTCTTCCGCACACAAGGCGCGCTCAATATTTCCATTTACTGTAATGATGCCACGTGGACCGGGCATCTTAAGCATGAGAGAAGCGTAATGCGGTATTGCATTAAAGCGAGCAAAAGCTTCGCATCCAAGTAGCGCTTGAAAGCCACTTTGGAATGGAGCGATGTGGAAGGTTAACTTTTCGCTGCGGAAGTTATCGGGAAAACCGAATATTACCTCTAGTAGCAGGGAGCCCGTACAATGGGCTTCTTGGCCTGGCGTTACTCCTTTAAAGGTAGTATTGCTATGGCTGATTTTTGTTGGATCTATCCCCATTTTGCGGACTGTGTCCTGATATATCAGGTTTAAACTGCTATTGCCGTCCATCAGGACTCATGTGAAGTGGTATCCGTAAATTATCGGGTCCAACACCAAGACAGCCCATCCTGCATGGCGGATACTTGCCGAGTAATCCCGATGGTCAAAGGTGATCGGTTGGGACGACCAGTGGCCGAACTCCGCGGTGATAGGCCCTGGGGCATGTGTCTCTAGGAGTGCCGCTTTGTTTCTCCCCTTCATCACGTGCAACAAGTTTACTGTTTTGACTTTTGGTGGGAATTTCTTTTGTTCCCCAGTGCTTTGCTTGTGAGGCTTGTCCTCGTCTTCGCTTGGTATATCCCGCCCCTTGTGTTCGGCATTGAGCTTGCTGGACTGCTTGAAGACCCAACATTCTCTATGGGTATGATTTGTAGGTTTATTGGGGGTGCTGTGGATCTGACATATTTTGTCCAGAATCCTGTTTAGGCTGGACAGTTCGTCTCTGTTGCCTTTGGAGGGCAGCTTTTGTTGACCTGGCCGAGAGCTTCTGAGTCCGGCGTTTACCGCCGTGCTCTAGGGGCTGTCTTCTTTATTCTGGCGCTTGTTTTTGCTGCATCGTGGCTTCCCGTTTCCGTCCCTGACTTCGGATGTACTTGGGTCGCTGGTGCTACATCGGGCTAACCAGCTGGCCTCACCCGCGCAAAAGCGGGTCATGAGGCTTGTTAATGCTGCCATTGTTCTCGGCTTTTCTTGGCCGAGGTGTCTGGCAAGCCATTCGTCTCGAACGCTGTGTTTGAAAGATGCTAGGGCTTCGGCGTCCAGACAGTCGACTATTTGGTTCTTTTTAGTGAGAAACCTGTTCCAAAGCTTTCGGGCTGACTCTCTGGGTTGTTGAGTTATATGACTTAAATCGTCTGCATCCGGTGGTCGGACATAGGTCCCTTGAAAACTTGCCCGAAAAGCGTCCTCGAGCTCTTCCCAGCTTCTAATGGAGTTTTCGGGGAGGCTTTTAAGCCAGTGCCGAGCTGGCCCTTTGAGCTTGAGGGGTAAGTACTTGATGGCATGGAGATCGTCTCCTCGAGCCATGTGGATATGGAGGATGTAATCCTCAATCCAGACCCCAGGGTTTGTCGTTCCATCGTACGCCTCTATGTTTACGGGTTTGAATCCCTCTCGAAATCCATGGCCCAGCACCTCATCGGTGAAACATAGGGGGTGTGCGGCACCCCTGTATTTGGGTGTACCATGGTGTTCGGATTTTTGTTGTGTTGCATTGCGTGCTGGAGCGCGCTTGCTTGGCCCATAGATGGATCTGGTTGCGCCATCCTTTTGATGCGCGTCCTCACGTGGATCGCTTACTGGCTTGTGTGCGGCGTCGTTTGCCGCTCTATGTTGGCCACAAGGTTGTCTATCCGACCGGATGGCTGTTTTGTTTTTTGATTGTGGGGGCTCTAAGGCCTCATCATCAAATTCAGGTAGCAGCTTTCCCTTCGGGTATCTCTTGGTGTGGCGATTACTGTCGTACTTCGCTTCAGTGTTGAGTACTTCACTCCATCTGATTCTGAGTGTGTCTTGTGCAGCCCTGAGCCTTTGCTTCTGCTTTTTCGGACTCCTCGCAGTGGCAACAAGCCTTTTATGGGTATTCTGTTGCTCGGGGTGCCTGTACGATGTGATGTTTTCCAAAACTGCTATCTTCAACGGAGTCGGGTTGTTCGGTTTGATTCTCCGTGTTGCCGTGGTCGGACGATGGTTCAATGCTGTGTTTGTCGTCCGCTGGCTCGCCTTGCTCTATCGCTGGGTTTATATGATCGCTTCTTCTGCCGAGGCGGGATTTTGAGTGGCGCTTACACCGCCGCTTTGACTGCTTCTCGAGGGAACAACCCTTCCCTGCATCCTTCCGTTCTTCGTCGTCGGTTTCTTTGGGTGTGTCCACCATGTATACATCATATGATGAGGTGGCTGTCCAGTGCCCTGTGGGCAGTGGTTCCTCTTCGTCACCCGCATCGTCGTCCATACTGTTGATGTCTTCGGAGTCGAAGTCGAGCATGTCGGTCAAATTGTCGACGGTGGCTACTAAGTGGGTGGTGGGTGGGCGGCGAATTTCTTTGTCATCCGCATCCCAATCCTGCCGAACATAGTTCGGCCAGGACTCTCCTGATAGGGAGAGAGACCTTAATGAGTTCAACATTTTGCCGAAGGGCGAGTGCCGAAAGATATCTGCGGAGGTAAACTCCATGATCGGCGCACAGTCGGATTCGATAGGCATGGGCGCAGGCGGTTCGGAGTCCGTGGCCGGGGAAGAATTCAGCAATTTTGCGTCACGGCTCTCGTGAAGGGTAAGGTCGATATTCGGCTCGATCGCCGCTGAGAATGCGGCCTCCGTGGTGGGGTCTATCCCCTCGTCCGTGGATGGCGCAATCGGCTCCGAATTGAGGGTCGGGGCGGTTGCCGGTGCGATCTCCTGAACACTATCCGATGGTAGAGCTAAATCATGCTCATCGTGACCGTGCGGCGCACTCGGCAAGGGCTCGAATCCGTCGAAGATCAAGTCTCCGCGGATGTCGGCCGTGTAGTTTAAGCTTCCAAACCTGACCTGGTGGCCAGGGGCGTAACTCTCGATCTGCTCCAGATGGCCAAATGAGTTGGCCCGCAGTGCGAAGCCGCCGAATACAAAGATCTGTCCGGGGAGGAAAGTCTCACCCTGGAATGCATGCTATCGATGATCGAAGGAGCCATCAAGCCTAACGGTGATGACACAGAGGAACTCTCAATGAAAGCACCAATGTAGGTGTCAAAACCGGCGGATCTCGGGTAGGGGGTCCCGAACTGTGCGTCTAAGGTTGATGGTAACAGGAGACGGGACGAAGTCTACAATCTTGTATCTTCATAGTCCAACAGTTCGGCCAAAGGCTATAGTCCGGCTGTCCGAATACCCCCTAATCCAGGACTCCCTCAACCTCCATCAAGAGGGCCCAAACCTGGGTAAAACTTTGTGTCCCCTGTCTCCTGTTACCATCAACCTTAGACGCACAGTTCGGGACCCCCTACCCGAGATCCGCCGTTTTTGACACCGACATTGGTGCTTTCATTGAGAGTTCCACTGTGTCGCCGTCAGAAGGTTCGATGGCTCCATCCATCATCTACAACGATGCGGCCCTAGGGGAGGTTTTTCTCCCCGGCCAAATCTTCGTATTCGGTGGCTTCGCAATGCGGGCCAACTCGCTTGGCCATCTAGAGCACATAGACAGCTACGCCCCAGGTCACCAGATTAGTTTTGGAAACTTGGATTATGTCACTGATATCCGACGAGACTTGATCTTCCAAGGATTCACGACCCCAACCTCGGCTCTGGCCCTAGATCTGGAGCGTATCGCCAGGTCCGAAGATGGGCTCCCTGAGCTCGCCGGACTATAGGTGGCCAAGGAATTCCCTTCCCACCATGCTCGACAGACTCTTTTCTCCCTTGACAAACCTCGCCTTTAAGCGGGCTCGGGACTTGATGCGGTCCCTCGTGATTACAGAGGAGAAACGTCCGAACTATGCCCAACCCGGACTAGGGGCTGAGAGCAGGGAATTTTACGTCCCACCCACCACCCACTTTATAGTCGCTGTCAAGGACTTAACAGACATGCTCGATTACAACTCCAAAACACATCGACGGTATGGACGACGATGCCGGAGAAGAGGAGGTCGAAAACCCGCCGTTTACCGGATGCTGGACGGCCACCTCTTCGTATGACGTGTACATGGTGGATACACCCAAGGAGGGTGACAGTGATAATGAGAAAAATCCAGTAGAGGATAAACCTCCCGAGATACAACCAACAAGCACTGACGACACCACTCTAAATCACGCCGCAGCAAAGATAGCAATACCGGCACGAGAGACAACAATACTCCGGATAATGCCGAAGACCAAGAAAACCCCGTCGAGCAAAACTCTGAACAAGACGGTCGGGAGGATGGGCAAGTTAGCCCTAATGAACAGGCTGTAAACGAAGACTCAGAGGACAGTAACTATCTGCTGCTTTCCGAGGATGAGGTGAGCCTTGGCAACGAGGATTTTATCGTGCCTGAGGAACCTCTCGAGCAGGAGCGCTTTAAGCGCCGGCTAATAGCCACTGCAAGGAGCCTGAAAAAGAAGCAGCAGCAGGTTCAAGCTGATCAAGATCTGCTAAACAATAGATGGACTGATGTCCTGGCAGCCGAGGAATACGGCCTCGAGCGCCAAACAAAAAGTTACCCGAAGCGCAAATTGCTACCTCAATTCGACGACGAGGCACGGGAGCCCGTACCATCATCGTGTAATGCGGCTGATCGACCACCACATGGCCGGGACAAAGCGGCAACTCAAGTCGAACACCAGCCCATCCTACCTCGCTGTAAAGGCAGATACACAACAACTCGGGGATACACATATGACATGCGGCAGGACCTGATGAATAAAGCAGGTCCGGCCAGATCGATCTACGAATCGCGGGGGCGTGCCACGACGCGCGACGACGGCCGTCAAGCCGAACATGACAAGCACAATCATGTTCGGGCCGAAAACCGCAAACTGACTCCATCCAAACTACGTCGCGATCTGGCCCGATATAGATGCATCGCACACCCCCTCTGCTTCACTTATGAAGTAATGGAACATGAATTCCCAGAAGGGTTCAAACCCGTGAATATCGAATCATATGATGGAACAACAGATCCCGCGGTATGGATTGAAGACATTATTCTCCATATTCATATGGCCCGCAGTGATGATCTTCATCCCATCAAATACCTCCCCCAAAAACTCAAGGGACCGGCCCGGCACTGGCTGAACAGCCTGCCTGAAAACTCTGTTGGTAGCTGGGAAGACCTAGAAGACGCCTTCCGCGACAACTTCCAAGGCACATACGTTAGACCTCCGGATGCAGATGACTTAAGTCACATAGTTCAACAGCCCGGAGAGTCGGCCAGGAAATTCTGGACCAGGTTCTTAACTAAAAAGAACCAGATCATCGACTGCCCGGATGTTGAAGCCCTGGCATCCTTTAAGCACAGCATCCACGACGAATGGCTCGCCCGACACCATGGCCAAGAAAAGCCGAAGTCCATGGTAGCCCTCATGGCACTCATGACCCGCTGTTGCACGGGCGAAGACAGGTGTCTAGCCCGTAGCAATAACAATGCAAGCAAACCTGGCACCTCTGAAGCAAGAAATAGCAATGGAAAGCCCCGATGCAACAGACACAAGCATCGAAACAACGATAACAACACTGATGACATGGCGGTTAACGCCGGATTCAGTGGCTCTAAGTCCGGTCAGCGTAAGAAGCCATATAAAAGGAATAATTCGGGCCCTTCCAGTCTGGACCGCATACTCGACCATCCATGTCAGATCCACGGCACCCCTGATAAACCAGCCAATCATACCCACCGGAGTTGTTGGGTTTTCAAACAGGCCGTCAAGTTAAATGCCGAACATAGGGAGAAGGGGTCGCAAAGCGAGAATGACGACGAGGAACCCCGTCCGCCGAACACGGGGGGACAGAAGAAGTCCCCCCAAGGTTAAAACGGTGAACATGATATACGTTACCCATATCCCTAAAAGGGAGCGCAAACATGAGCTCAGGGACGTCTATCTGATAGAGCCAGTCGCCCCAAAATTCAACCCATGGTCGTCCTGCCCGATCACGTTCGATCACAGAGACCATCTGACCAGTATCCGTCATGGCAGTTCAGCTGCACTAGTCCTTGATCCAATCATCGATGGATTCCACCTCACGCGAGTCCTCATGGACGGTGGCAGCAGCCTCAACCTGCTCTATCAGGATACAGGGCGCAAAAATGGGCATCGATCCATCAAGGATCAAGCCCAACAAAACTACTGAGGGACTCCTGGATTAGGGGGTCTCCGGACAGCCGGACTATATCCTTTGGCCAAACTGTTGGACTATGAAGATACAAGATTGAAGACTTCGTCTCGTGTCCGGATCAGACTCTACTTGGCGTGGAAGTCAAGCTAGGCAATACGGATATGTGTATCTCCTCCTTTGTAACCGACCTTGTGTAACCCTAACCCTCTTCGGTGTCTATATAAACCGGAGGGTTTTAGTCCGTAGGACAACATACAATCATACCATAGGCTAGCTTCTAGGGTTTAGCCTCTCTGATCTCATGGTAGATCTACTCTTGTACTACCCATATCATCAATATTGATCAAGCAGGATGTAGGGTTTTACCTCCATCAAGAGGGCCCGAACCTGGGTAAAACATCGTGTCCCCTGCCTCCTGTTACCATCCGCCTTAGATGCACAGTTCGGGACCCCCTACCCGAGATCCGCCAGTTTTGACACCGACATTGGTGCTTTCATTGAGAGTTCCTCTGTGTCGTCGCCGTTAGGCTTGATGGCTCCTACTATCAGCGATAGCGATGCAGTCCAGGGTGAGACTTTTCTCCCCGGACAGATCTTTCTGTTCGGCGGCTTTGCACTGCGGGCCAATTCGCTTGGCCATCTGGAGCAGATTGAAAGTTACGCCTCTGGCCACCAGGTCAGGTTCGGAAGCTTAAACTACACGGCTGATATCCGCGGAGACTTGATCTTCGACGGATTCGAGCCTCTGCCTTGTGCGTCACGCGGTGACGATGCGTACGATTTAGCTCTACCATCAGACAGTGTTCAGGAGATCGCACCGGCATCCGCTCCGACCCTCAATTCGGACCCAGTTGCGCCGTCCATGGACGGGTGGATGGACCCTGCCACGGAGGCCTTACCCTCAGCGGCGATCGAGCCATACATCGACCTTACCTCGCACGAGAGCCGTGCTGTTAAACTGTCGGATCCTTCTCCGACCACGGACTCCGAACCGCCTGCGCCCGTTTCTATCGAATCTGGATGGGCGCCGATCATGGAGTTTACCTCTACAGATATCTTTCAGCACTCGCCCTTCGGCGATATACTGAACTCATTAAGGTCTCTCTCCCTGTCAGGAGGATCCTGGCCGAACTATGTCTGGCAGGACTGGGATGCGGATGACGAAGAAATTCGTCGCCCACCCACCACCCACTTAGTAGCCACTGTCGATGACTTAACCAACATGCTCAACTTCAACTCCGAAGACATCGACGGTATGGACAACGATGCAGGAGACGAACAGGAACCACTGCCCACAGGGCACTGGACGCCCACTCCATCACATGACGTATACATGGTGGACATACCAAAAGAAGACGACGACGAGGAACGGAAGGACGCAACGAAGGGTTGTCCCCTCGAGAAGAAGTCAAAGCGGCGGCGTAAGCGCCGCCCCAAATCCCGCCTCGGCAGAAATAACAATCATATAGACCCAGCGCCAGAGCAGGGTGAACCACTGCCGGACCACGGCAACGCGGAGAATCAAACCGAACAACCCGATTCTGTCAAACATAATAGTCTGGATGACATAACACCGGACAGACACCCGGAGCAACAGAATACCCATCAAAGGCTTGTTGTCACCGCGAGGAGTCTAAAAGAGCAGAAGCAAAGGCTCAAGGCCGCGCAAGACACACTCCAAATCAGATGGAGTAAAGTACTCAACACGGCAGCGAAGTATGGCGGTAATCGCCCCACCAAGAGTTACCCGAAGCGGAAGTTGCTACCTGAATTCGATGAGGAGGTCTTGGATCCCCCGCAACCAAAAATTAAAACGGCCACCTGGCCGGATAGACGACCTGACGGCCAACATAGAGCGGCAAGCAATGCCGCACATAAGCCAATACGCGATCCACGCGAGGGCTCGCATCAAAAGGACGGCGCAACCAGATCCATCTATGGACCACACAGGCGCGCTCCAGCATACGATGCAACACGCCAAACATCCGAACACTACGGTACACCCAGATACAGGGGTGCCGCACACCCCCTATGTTTCACCGACGAGGTGCTGGACCATAAATTTCCAGAGGGATTCAAACCCGTAAACATAGAGGCTTACGACGGAACAACAGACCCTGGGGTCTGGATTGAGGACTATATCCTCCACATCCATATGGCTCGAGGATATGATCTCCACGCCATTAAGTATTTACCCCTCAAACTCAAAGGGCCAGCTCGGTACTGGCTTAAAAGCCTCCCCAAAAGCTCCATTGGAAGCTGGGAAGAGCTCGAAGACGCTTTTCGGGCAAATTTTCAAGGGACTTATGTCCGACCTCCGGACGCGGACGATTTGAGTCATATAACTCAACAGCCCGGAGAGTCAGCCCGAAAGCTTTGGAACAGGTTTCTTACTAAAAAGAACCAAATAGTCGACTGTCCGGACGCCGAAGCCTTGCCAGCTTTTAAGCATAGCGTCTGTGACGAATGGCTTGCCAGCCACCTCGGCCAAGAAAAGCTGAGAACAATGGCAGCATTAACAAGCCTCATGACCCGCTTTTGCGCGGGTGACGATAGCTGGCTAGCCAGATGCAGCACCAGCAACCCAAGTACATCCGAAGTTAGAGGTGGAAATGGGAAATCACGGCGCAGCAATGGCAGTAAACGCCGGAATAAAGAAGACAGCCCTAAGAGCACAGCAGTAAACGCCGGATTTAGAAGCTCTCGGCCAGGTCAGCAAAAGCCGCCCTCTAAAGGCGCCAAAGACGAACTGTCCAGCCTCAACAAAATTCTGGGCCAAATATGTCAGATCCATAGCACCCCTGGTAAACCCGCTAATCATACCCACAGAGAATGTTGGGTCTTCAAGCAGTCCGGCAAGCTCAACGCCATACAGAAGGGGGAGGATACACCAAGCGAAGACGAGGATGAGCCTCTGAAACAAGACACCGGGGAACAAAATAAATTTCCACCAGAAGTCAAAACAGTAAATGTGTTACACGTGATCAAAGGGAGAAACAAAGCGGCACTCCCAGAGAAATACGCCCAAGGGCCTATCACCGCGGAATCCTGCCACTGGTCGTCTCAACCAATCACTTTCGACCATCGGGATTACTCAGCAAGTATCCAGCGTGCAGGATGGGCTGCCTTGGTATTAGACCCAGTAATTGATGGATACTACTTCACACGAGTCCTGATGGACGGTGGCAGCAGTCTAGACCTGATATATCAGGACACAATCCGCAAAATGGGGATAGACCCAACAAAAATTTGCCACAGCAATACTACCTTTAAAGGAGTAACGCCAGGCCCAGGGGCTCATTGCATGGGCTCCCTGCTACTAGAGGTTATATTCGGCTTCCCCGATAACTTCCGTAGTGAACATTTAACCTTCCACATTGCTCCATTCCAAAGTGGCTATCAAGCACTACTTGGACGCGAAGTTTTCGGTCGCTTTAATGCAATACCGCATTACGCTTCCCTCACGCTCAAGATGCCCGGTCCACATGGCATCATTACAGTGAATGGAAATATTGAGCGATCTTTGTGCGCCGAAGAGAGCGCGCCTGCCTTGGCAGCCGCGCACTAAAAACAACCTCACCAACTAAAGCATTTGATAGGTCGTCAAGACCACGGACACGGTTAGACGAGTCCGGTGCAGCTATATGTAATTCATACAGGATTGATGGCCACACCCCTATTACAAATACAAGGGGCTCAACGCGCGCAGACAAGTGGCAATTTTTACTCATCTTGAATTATACATGGTTTCCTTAAAACTACCTTTTTGCATGACAACTTTTCACCTAAGTTCCTCTCTTTTACAGATGACCATCGTGCTACACCCATCCAGGATACGGCACAACGGAGACACAGGCGCAGACGTGTAGCAGGGACCCGTTCCAAGGATTCTTTTTAGATTAAGACCTTGCGTAAACCTTTTTTACTGTCTCTTGTTGATACACATCCCTCGGATTCTCAGTACAATTGAGAAGGATGCTGACGTCTTGGCATGTGGCCACGTCAGAATAATGCACGTACCTGGACACAAGGGGCTTCTTACAAAGGGCACTATTTAGGCCTGGTTTATACCATAAAGACCGAATACCTTAGGGACTGCTCGGCGTCGCGAGTTTGGCCTTATATGCATTAGCTTCGAATCATGTCTTTGGTCAAATGTTGGGTTTGCCCGGCTCCTGTGTTTTGGTGCCTTACGTTCCACTCTATCGGCTAAGGCAGCACCAGGAGAACTACTGCGATTGTGCCCTGGTTCATCCGGACGAGCACCTCAGTAGAGAAAGCCGAAAACTGACTGTCATGATATAGCGCGAGACTGGTCAACCACTTGATGACCTATCAGAATGTTAGAATTCCTCCGCCTTAACGAAGGGCCGTTTCCCGGCCAGGCATATACGCACCCCGAGTTCAGGAGAGTGCGGAGCCACCAGGGGCTATATAGTAGCCCCACCATCAAACTCCTATGGCTAAGTGAAAGTGTTAAAGCATTATAGTCCAATTGCCTCGTTCGCTGCGCTATCACCTCCTTAATAGGACCAATACGTTGGGTTAAGTGTGAACACGCGTCTTCTGCGAGCACCTCCGCATTATATGCATGGGGGTTGAAGCCGACGACTGCAATCTTTCAGGTTATATACATATATACATAAACGGCCGCACATGAGGCATCATATTACTTTCAGGCAAAAGTATAAATACAGCCTTAATACATTTCATAGAAACATTGTGTTTACAATGGGAATACATGTCACTCAAACATAATATTCTTCGAGCACTGGGCCTCTATCAAACAAGCACCCTCAAGAACTTCTTCAAAATAGTGCTCGGCAGCCACTCGGCCTATGGCCGAACCCCGTGCCGCAACAGTGGTAGCATCCATCTCCACCCAGTATGCTTTGACACGGGCAAAGGCCATCCGCGAGCCTTCTATGCACGCCGACCTCTTCATCGCATTGATGCGCGGCACCGCACCAAGGAACTGCTGCACTAAGCTGAAATAGTTGTTCGGCTTCGGCTTCTCTGGCCACAGATGATCTACGACGGACCTCATGGCAAGTCCGGACAATCTATTAAGTTCGGCCCATTCGGCTAGCTGATCAGTCAAGGGAAGCGGGCGCTCTGGAACGTTAAATTGCGACCAAAACAGCTTGTCCACTTCACGATCTGTCTAATCTCGGAAGTATTCGACCGCATCGACAGCGCTTGCTGCCAAGTCCATATATGCGTCTGCCGAACTCCACAGCCGATCCAGAGGGGCATACCACGGATCTCCAAACTTCCTCTGTAGCAGAAAGGGCTTCCTAGCCGCAATATCCCCGGCTTCACGCAGCTCCTGCTTCTTCGCCCTCATAGCAGAGCGGGTGTCTTTGGTCGCCACCGTGGCCTTTTCAAGGTCCGCTGCCTTCACTCGGTTCTCTTCTTCAAGGAACTGGCAACGGTCGGCAGTGTCTTTTAATTTTACGCCTATCTTGGCCATCTTCTCTTTGCTTTCGTAATGCGTGGCCTTCTCGGCTCTTAACTCTTTGGCCGCCTTCAAAGCACCCGCATTATTAATTCTTGCTTGTTCCTTGGCTCGGGCAAGTTCCGCCCGAAGGGTCTCCACGGTGGCAGCTCCGTCTGCAGTCACAACATATTAAAGATACTGGCATCATGCTGCTCTTACTATGTGACATTCACCAGAAAACATTACTTACCCTATGACTCGTCAAGCCGCTTGTTAACAAGCTCGATGTCGGCGTCTGCCGCATCCAGTTGCCGCTTTAGTTCGGCAAACTCATTAGTCCGACTAGCCACCGGAGCTTCCATCACCTGCACATAAAGGCAGTCTGGTTATTACCTCGGACTATGATCCTCTGTTCGCCACCGTTTTCGACGACAACCTGAGTCTCAGGGGCTACTATCTACACAGGGCACACCTAAACATGTGCGGTACTATCAAAAAGTATATCATTTCACGTACCTCAAAGCCCGTCAGTAGACTCATAAAGGCTTCATGTAATCCGCTTTCGGCGGACGAAATTCTTTCCATCACCGTATGCATCAACGTACGGTGTTCTTCTGAGATGGCCGCTCGCTCCAACACCTCCCTCAGTACGTCCGACCGCATACCAGATGGTGCCGGACTCTTTTGTTTCTCTCTTCGGGAGCCGGAAGCTGGGGACTTCGGGTGACTATAGGATTATCTTCTGGCCTCATCAGAATCGGAGAGGTCCTTCGTGAGGACACTTCAAGGGCGTCCGCTTCTTGAGCGAGGGAGTCCGGGGGAGGCGTTTCGCTCTCCATCATCTCCGGAAGAAGATCCCCCGAAGACGAGCTCTGCTGAGAGGGGCTAAGGTCTGAACTGCAAGATAACGGCTTCGGTTATTTTCCTCAGAGGTAAGGTAGTATATCTTCACTATTAAAGTACTTTTTGATTACTTACAGCTTGTTGGAGGGCTGACCCCCGCGCGGACTTTGTGCGGCAAGAGCACCCTACAAGGCAGGACCCTCTGGTGGAGCTTTCTTCTCCCGTTTGGAAACATTAATTTCCGGATCTTCAGAGGCAGTCCTCTTCCTTCCCCGAAGCGAGGGAAGGTCGGATTCTTCCCCTTGGTTATCCTCCTTCACGGAGGCGCTCATTCCCTCGGTTGGAATTGGTAGCGATGGGGCCCGCTCTTGCCCTCGTTATTCCCCCCTTTATCTTCCTTTGAGGGCTCCGGGCAAGGTGCCAGCTCGAGCATCTTTTCCAATACCGGATTTTCCAAACCCTCGGGAAGGGGGGCCGAACACCGAATCATCTTCGCCTTTGTTAGCCAGTCCTGGTCAAAGAGCAATTTCTCAGAATGACGTCATGATAAATAAAAGACGGCGTGTTCGGCTAGAGGATTATTTACCTGTTCGGCGGTGCGGTTGCTGCTCAGGCCCACGTCCTCGGTAGTATCTGGACACTCTATTTGGGGTCTAGAGAATGATTTATACATCTCCTCGTGCGTCAGGCCGAGGAAATTCTGAATAGAGCGCGGTCCTTCTGGGTTGAACTCCCACATGCGGAGGGGTCGGCGTTTGCATGGCTGGATTCGTCAAACCAGCATAACTTGCACCACCATGACCAGACTGAAATCTCCTTCGAAGAGATCTTGAATGCGGCTCTGCAGTACAGGCACGTCCTTGGCTGGACCCTAGCTCATCCCTCTGCTAATCCATGACATCAGTTGTGGTGGAGGGCCCAAGCGGAAAACAGGGGCAGCCGCCCACTTGGCACTTCTGGGAGCCGTGATGTAAAACCACTCCCGTTGCCATAATCCGGACACCTCTGGAAAGAAACCCTTTGGCCATGGAGCTCCAGCGATCTTGCTTATTAATGCGCCTCCGCACGCTACATGCTGCCCTTCGACCGTCTTCGGCTTCTTGTCAAAGGTCTTGAGCCACAGGCCGAAGTGAGTGGTAATGCAGAGGAAGGCCTCACACACAACAATAAATGCCGAGATGTGGAGAAAGGAGTCCGGGGCTAGATCATGGAAGTCTAGCCCGTAATAGAACATAGGACCCCTTACGAAGGGATCCAGAGCGAGGCCTCGACCTCGGAGGAAGTGGGAGATGAACACGACGTCTTCGTTGGGTTCAGGAGTAGGGACGACCTGCCCTCGGGCAGGCAGCCGATGCGAAACCTCGGCGGTCAGGTATCTGGCCTCCCTCAACTTCTTGATATCCTCTTCTGTAACGGAGGAGGGCATCCATCGGCCTTGAAGGCTGGATCCGGACATGATTGAAGATCCGGAGCACCTGACCTGGGCTTTGGGTGTTAGAACTCGAGGCGGGGGAAGGATTCGATTGAGCACGGGAGGAAAAAAAGTAAAAGCCTTGTCCCTTTATAAAGAGGGTGAATATCAAGCGTCCTCTCTGTGGCCGTTTGGGACTTGCCTATAATCTAGGAGTCCTAGACGCGGTTGGGTTACCCACGCCCGTATTGATGAGAATCCCGTGATAAGGGGACACGATCTCTGCTTTGACAAGACGTGTCAAAAAACTGCCTCGCGTTATGTGCAGGGCTAGTTAAAGGAAATGGTTCGAATAATCACCGGGCCGTGACATAATGTCGTGTTGCCAAAACAAGTCAGCAAATTAGAGTTGCAGAAATATTATTCTCTTTGCGGTGGTATGTGGAACTTATTTTGCAGGGTCCAACACTACCCTTGTATTCGAATTCTTCCGTGGTATATTCGAAGGAGGAACCCGGCTTGCAATGCCGAAGACAATACTGCGCGCCGGACTCATCATCATTGAAGCCTGGTTCAGGGGCTACTGAGGGAGCCCTGGATTAGGGGGTCTCCGGACAGCCGGACTATATCCTTTGGCCGGACTGTTGGACTATGCAGATACAAGATTGAACACTTCGTCTCGTGTCCGGATCAGACTCTACTTGGCGTGGAATGCAAGCTAGGCAATACGGATATGTGTATCTCCTCCTTTGTAACCGACCTTGTGTAACCCTAACCCTCTCCGGTGTCTATATAAACCGGAGGGTTTTAGTCCGTAGGACAACATACAATCATACCATAGGCTAGCTTCTAGGGTTTAGCCTCTCTGATCTCGTGGTAGATCTACTCTTGTACTACCCATATCATCAATATTAATCAAGCAGGGCGTAGGGTTTTACCTCCATCAAGAGGGCCCGAACCTGGGTAAAACATCGTGTCCCCTGCCTCCTATTACCATCCGCCTTAGACGCACAGTTCGGGACCACCTATCCGAGATCCGCCGGTTTTGACACCGACAACTACCTTCAAAGGAGTTATACCAGGTGTAGAGGCCCGCTGCATGGGTTCAATCACACTGGAAGTCGTCTTAGGATCTCTGGACAACTTCTGAAGCGAGGACTTGATCTTCGATATCGTCCCCTTCCGCAGTGGCTATCACGCACTACTCGGACGAACTACATTTGCGTGATTCAATGCGGTGCCACACTATGCTTATCTCAAGCTCAAGATGCCCGGACCATGCAGTGTCATAACAGTCAATGGAAACACGGAGCGCTCCCTCCGTACTGAGGAGCACACCGCGGCCCTGGCAGCACAAGTACAGAGCAGCCTTAACAAGCAGAACCTTAATTCGGCGGCCATGCTCCCGGACACTGTCAAACGAGTCCGGAATACTCTACAGCAGGACAGTCCAGCTCGTCAGGAGCTCGACTAGCAATTCGGCCTCCGTCTCAGTCCCGACCAAGTAGCGGCATATGTACCGCGCGTACATAACTACGCACTAAAAATACCATGGGCAGAGACGGAGGCATAACCATACTATGGTCCACAATATGTCTCGACCTTCCCTGGACACACATACTCTTACTTTTCTTTTTTATCCTTTTCAGGTTTCTTTTCCACAGGCCCCTCTCAACGGCCTGATAATCGATCCTTTCGAAGGACGGATACACCAAGGTGGCAAGTAGCACAGACGTGTGGGGGAATCTCTAGATGTTCTTCTTAATGATCATTCTACCTGCTTTCAGGACCCGTACGTAGCTCCCCCTTGGTCTTGGCATGTTAAATAGCCACTGTTGCTTATCGCACTATTTGTACAAATATGCTTTGACGTACTAATCAAAATCATAATGGAAACAGTTTGCGGCCCAACTTATATGGCACTAGCTTACTACTTCATTTTATTTCTCTATTCTTATTGATTGCATCCATACACTTTGGTACGCTGTAGTTCGCCAGGGGCTTTATTGCGCCCCATACTACGGCAACAAGTCCGAACACTTTTATAGTATAGTTCAGCCCCTGAATTTAGCATTATATGCATCGGCTCCGAATCATGTCTTTGGTCAATAGTTGGGTTGCCCGGCTCCTGTGCTTACTACCTTACGTTCCGCTCTATCGGCTAGGGTAGTAAAGGGAGAACCACTGCGATTGTGTCCTAGTTTATCCGAATGACCACCTCGGTAGAGAAAGCCAAAAACTGAATGTCATGATGCGGCGTGAGCCGGTCAGCTCTTCGGATGTTAAAATCTCTTGTGATTTTTCCCGCATTATGCGACGGGTCGGCCTTCACCCGATCAGGTGTCTACAACATCCTAGTCCGGACTAATGAATACTAGGGGCTGCACCTACATTTCTATTGTCAAACTCCTATGGCTAAGTGAGGGTGATAAAGCCACATAGTCCGATTGCCTGTTTCGCTGCGCTAAACACCTCCTTTAAGGACCAAAAAATTGGATCAAGAGTGTTTAGGTTTCAACTCGAACACCCCCATACTACCTACATGGGGGCTGAAGCCGATGACTGGCCAACTCTCGGATTTAATAAAACGGTCGCATAGGAGGTAAAATTCCAAAATAAACAGCAAGCATTATATTACATATTAGTCTTGTTTTCATCATACTGGGCGGGATAACATGAAGGTACTCAGGAACACTGGCCCTCTACAATGCGGGATCCCTTGAGGACATCACCAAAACACCGCTTCGACGTGCGATGCTCCTTGCCAGCGGGCGGTCCCTCGGTCGTGAGCTTGACGGCGTCCATCTTCTCCCACTGTATCTTGTCACTGGCGAAGGCCATCCGCGCACCTTCGATGTAGACCGACCGCTTGAAGACGCCAAGCCGGGGGCAGGCATTGACCAGCCGCTTCACGAGCCCGAAGTAGCTGCTGGGTATGACTTGGGAAGGCCATAGCCGGTTTATTAAATCCTTCATAGATAGTTCACCCACCCTATGCAGTTCCACTAGCTATTTTAGCTGATCGCTAAAGGGCACCGGATGTTCTGGCGCAAGGTAGCTTCTCCGTTGAGCTCCCCTCTTCGGCTCGGAAGAACTCCGCAACATCGGCAACGCTGCGCGGCAGATCTGCAAACGCTCCTAGAGAACTCCAAATCCGGGTCAGTAAGAGAAATCTTCTTTTTACATACTTGCTCTACATAATAAAGGCCTTACCCCCGCGATTTTTCTGGCCTCCTGGATTTCCAGGAGGTCGCCCAGGGCTTCAATCCAGGCATCGTGTGCGCTCTGGCGGGCCTTGGCAAGTTCGGACTCTTGATCCGCAATATTGCGCTCCAAGGACTCGCATTTCTACACAGTGTCCTGAAGCTCCTAGTGGACTTCACCAACCCTGGCCTCGTGTTTCTCACAAGCGTCTTGTTCCTTTGTCGCTCTCTCCTGGGCTTCGGCCAGTGCCTTCTTGAGGGCTTCCACCTCGGTCGCCGCTCCTAACAAATATTATGGCACTATGGTTAGCACAAATCATTCATCCCTTCTGGATCTACAAAAGGTCATTGCATACCTTGATGATCCTCCAGCTGTTTTTTCACGCGGTCGAGCTCTTCCTCGGTCTGCTCCAGACTCTGCTTCAGTCCAGATACCTCAGCAGCATGAGAGGTCACAGCCAGCAAAGACGCCTGCTTATTCACATAGACACATATGGTTAGTCTCCTGCGAAAATTAATTGATCCTCTGTCTGGCTTTTCTTTTCGAACATCGGACAGTGTCCCAGGGGCTACTGTCTATATTATGACATTCTTTTTATACAATTGCGTCGCTTACCTCAAAGCCTGTTAGAGGGCTTGTGCAAGCTTCGGTCAGTCTGCTCTTGGCGGACTGAATACTCTCAACCACCGTACCCATAAGGGTACGGTGTTCCTCAACAATGGAAGCACTTCGCAGCGTTTCCAGTAGAGTATCCGGTGCCTCTGGATGGATAGAGGTCACCGGTGGAATCGGTGCGCCTCCTTCTTTTGAAGGAGGCTGCTTGCCGGATTCCAGAGTCGTATAGGTCTCCGGGGCTGTATTCGGCTGGGGGCCAAATTGGATATGACCCCCATCACCAGTATCCATGGGGATCTGCTCCCCCATGTGTCCGGCGGCCGAGGTATCATCCTTTGGCGCCACCGTCACGGCCTCCTGTGCCCTCCCCCTAGACCGGGAGGGTCCTTCGGGATAGCACTTCAGCGTCTTCCATAGCCTTGGGAGAGGAGGCCCTTGGAAGGGACCCGCTGTCCATCACCTTTGGATCCAGCGAATTTCCCGAAGATGAGGATCGCTCAAGATCGAAACGAGTCGGACTGCAAGTGCATGATTTAACATGTCAAAATTATGATGTAAAGAGCATGGGTATTTGTGTGCGTCTTCGAGTACTTACGATTCAGCCAGGGACTTATCCCTACGGCGCCACTCGGAGCTGCTATCAACCTCCCACGTGCAAAGTTGTCCGCGGCGGAGGCCTTCCGCCTCTGCCTCCAGATGCGTGGAGGCCGCCCTTTTCTTCCTTCCCCCCTTAGGGGAAGAATTGCTTTCCTCCTCTTCCTCATCGTCAGTGGCGGGAGGGGAGTGGGTTTCGGCGTCTTCGGACGTCATGTCCGAAGTGCCCTTATGGCGCAGACCATCCCTGGTCCCCTTGGCCTTCTTCTCCGGCGCTTGATAGGGCGCCGGAACCAGCATCTTCGCCAGAAGCGGGATAGCTGGTTCTTCGGGTAGCGGAGCCGAACACCGAATCTGCTCCGCCTTCTTTGTCCAGCCCTAAAAAAACAAATAGGGAAGCTTAGACATCTTCCTTGAGTATACAAGTAAAGGATACACCTTGAAATACGGAAAACTAACCGCACTAGTGGGATGGGCCAGGTCATGCCCGCGGTCCTTGATACGTCTCCAACGCATCTATAATTTTTGATTGTTCCATGCTATTATATTATCCATCTTGGACATTATTGGGCTTTATTATACACTTTTATATTACTTTTGGGACTAACCTATTGACCCAGAGCCCAGTGTCAGTTCCTATTTTTTCCCTTGCTTCAGTGTTTTGAAGAAAAGGAATATCAAACGAAGTCGAAACGAAATAAAACCTTTTGGAGAAGTTATTTTTGAAAGGAAAACAACCCGGGAGACTTGTAGTCCATGTCAAGGAAGCTTTGAGGAAGCCACGAGGTAGGGGGCGCGCCCACCCCCTAGGCGCGCCCTCCACCCTCACGGGCCCCTCGTGACTCCCCTGACGTATTTCTTCGAATCACGGTCGACCCTATATAAGGCCCGATGGGATGTTCCCACGAAACCCACCCGACTGATGCAAAAGAAAAGAAAAGAAATATCCCACCCACCCACCCGCTCCCCGCGATCCCCTCCCCTACCTCCCCGATCCAACATTTGCCCTCGCCAGCCCGAGTCGCCGGCAGCCCTGCCACCAACAGCACCGCCGCCGGCCCCTGCTTCCAACGGCGCCGCCGCCGGCCGCTGCAACCAACGGCGCCGCCGCCAGGCCCGCCTCCAACCACGCCTCCGCCGGCCCCTGCAACCAACTGCGCCGCCGCCAGGCCCACCTCCAACCGCGTGTCACCGAGGCACGACCTCCAACCGCGCCACCACCGAGGCCCGACCTCCAATCGCGCCGCCGCTGGCCCCCGACAACTAACCACATTGCTGCTCGAATCCTACCTCCATTCACGCCGCCGTCGGGCCATAACAAAGAAAACTGCGGCCCTCCGGGCAACCACCGCCTCCGCACCTGCCTCGTGCGCCCTCCGGCCAATCTCCGGCTCCCCGCCCCACCCCGCTCGTCTCCCGACCAACCACTGCCTCCCCATCCCTCCGGCCTCGACCTGCTGCTGTAAGAGGTCTTGACCTGCAGCTCGTCACGCGCGTCGCTCTGACCCGCTGCCACCAATTACAGACGGGTCCGCCCCCCTGTCCATTCCCTCCCGACCTTCCTCTTCATCTGCAGTGCGTGCTCCTGTGAGCAGTAAGCTACCGTCTGTGTCACCCTCGGCCACGCTGGAGCTTGCAGGATAGGCGTACACATACATGCCGATGTACAGCTGAAGAAGTTCAAACAGGGCGTGCGGAGCAGTAGAATGGAGGTGAGCAAGGTGTAGTTGTAGGGGACGACAGACAAAATCAAGCCCACGAGACATGAGTATGTGTGCGCCTGTGATCTGCATCAATGCCTGATGCGAGGGATTACTTTAATTGTGCACATATGGAGCAGTCACGTTGGTGGCTTGAGCAGCTGTAATGTTGTTGGAGAGGAAATCTGAAGTTAACTGAAGTCCAGCTATTACGTTGGACAAGGTTCATCTACTTCGTGGCAGGCAAAATCTCTAATAGCTCCATTATCAGATGAAAACACACATCGATCTCCTCAGATACTACACAATATTGCACCCCGTCTGATGGAATGGATTCGTCGTGAGGGAAGCAACAAATTTTGTGTTTAGGTTGTGGCGAATCAAGGCCTTAATAGCCTGGCAGCAAAGGTGAAATCGTTGGGGGCAAATCAACTCTGTTTGTGCTCTGTAGGTTGAAGATGACCGTGAGCGGACATGGGCTACACGAGACTAGGTTGCTGGGTTGGGCCAACAAGTTTAAAAAAATGGAAAACTGGGTAGTTACTTTTTGGTGTTCCATGGTACGACGTGAAATCCCCCTCTATTTTTTTGAAAAGGTACTATTAGGATTAGTTCACGTTGCTTTCCCTCAATGTGTTAGTCCAACCTAATTACAAGTATAAGTGAGGAAGTTCAGAAAAGGTAAAAAAAATAACAATTAAATAGCAAACACATGAAGTTCATCATTGATAAATTAATAAGTCCAAACGAAATACGAGAACAAAGGTGAAATCAATAAAAACCGTTGAAGTTCAAATTTAAAAAATTGAGTAGGTCAGAGTTCATAAAAAATCACAGTTTAATACTACGACTATTGCATACATCCCAGCAGAAAAACTGAATTGCAAAATTTATGTGTACACCAACAACTCAATATGCTCATTCAATTATGGAAAAATTTCTCGCATCGCATCTATCATGTATATTAGCTACAGAACAATCAAATGTACAAAAGAAAACTACTCTTATATGTGCTCGACACAATAATTTTTGGGGGAAAATAGCAACACAATCAATTTGTGGAAGTTCATAAAAAGGGAAAACTAGTTTAGGAAACAAACCTAAGATCTACATCCTCAAAGAATTAAAAAATGAGATTTCTCTAGCTACTAAATGAATAAATCAAGAAGTTCAAATTAACGACCTAGAAGTTCAAATTGAAATAATGGGGGAGTTCGATGTTTATATACCAAGAAGAGAACAAACCTAACGAGAAAAATGTTAACTCTGGAAGTTCAAATTTAACAAATTGAAGAGTTTACAAATAGAGATAAATGAGATACACATATATTTGTAGAAAACAAAGATGGATAAATTAAAATAAGAGAGCTTTTGAATGAATTTTCTACTCTCTTTTTTAAATCTAGAAGTTCAAATTGAAATAACAGAGAAGTTCAGAGTTTCTTAAAACCTAGGATTTACCTGTTGAAAAAATAAAAAACAAAGTGCCATTTTTTGCACTTTTAAAAATAACTCAAACGAAAAGAATTGTTGCTAGAAGTTCAATTGCTCGGCGAGGAAAAGTTTAAAAAATTCTTGTGAGAGAGGTTCACCGTGTATTTTAGATGTCCATAATACATAAAATAAGATGTTGTTTTTATAATTCTCTCAAACCAAAGAGAAGTTCAAAAATGATAACAACCGGAAGTTCACGTACTACATGGTGTGTATATCATTTAAGAAAAATACAATAAAGTGAAACAGAGTGAAGTTCAAATAGACATGTCCCAGAAGTTCAACTACTTCACGCAGTGTGAAAACAGCACGTCAAAAAATAGCACGTCAAAAATAGAGTGAAGTTCAAACAGACATGCCCGATAAGTTCAACTACTTCACGTAGTGCATTTCTATTCGCGATGAAGGTAGATATCATGATCTCGTCATTTTCTAATTTACTTCAAAACGGCAGGAATATCATTTGTGTAAGTTCACGTCCTCGGTCGGAGAAAGTTAAAAAAAATATTGTGAGAGAGGTTTGTACAAAAAGAATATCATTTGTGGATGAGAAAATTACAAACGAAAATATGTCACCGAAGTTCAACGTGAAAACAATAGGAAGTTCACCAACTACACTAAATAAATTTCAGATGAAAAACTTATAAAATCATCGCGGGTATGAAAAAATGATTAACACGGGAAAGTTGCATGTTTACAGCAGCTTTCCATCGGTATATTACTTGCTCAATTCCGGTGAGTGGATGGAGAGCTACGAGCAGTGGATCGAGAGTTACGAGCAAAAAAGCACGTGAAAAACAGAGTGAAGTTCAAGTACACGCGCCAAGAAGTTCGCATTCTTCACGCGGTGCATTTTTGAAGAATCTGTTTCGCGATAAAGGCAGAATGAATGATCCCCTCGTTTTCGCAATTACTTGAAAATGGCTAGGAATCAGAGAAAACAATCAATATGAAAAAGTTTCGCATTTTCTCTAGCTATTCAATGGTATATTATTTGCCCCATTCCGATAAAGTTTGTAGAAATTACGGTGAAAATACATTTATAGCCATTTTCAAAACTGACTTAAATCAGTAAGAAATTGGGAGAAACAATATATACAAAAAAGTTTCACATTTCCTAAAGCTTTCCGACGCCATATCATTTGCTACATTCGGACGTACGGTTAAAGAATTAGTTCGAAAATACGAACTCGGTGCAACTTGGACCGTTTGATAAATCACTTTTAAACCGTTCAAAATTAGAAAAAAAAGCAATCAACATGAAAAAGTAGCGCATTTTCATAAGCTTTCAAACGCCATATCACTTGCCTCAATTGGATTAGCCGTTTAGAAATGACATCGAAAATACGAGCTCGGCTGTTCGGTTTGCAAAATTTTACGATTTTCCAAATTACTCTTTAACCGCAGCGAATTAGAGAAAAACTTTCAACATGTGGAAGGAGCGGTTTTGCAGCAGCTTTCCAACGCAATATTATTTGTCTCATTCCGATAAACGGTTTTAAAATGCGATCAAAAATACGATTCACGTTTTTTGTATAAAAAAACGATTTTCAAAACTGCTCTTAAACTGCTTACATTTTGCCAAAAATTTAACTTGGATCATGATACTGGTGTCCATAGCTTTCCAACGGTATATCGCAAGACCCATTTGGGCAATGTTGGCGGAAGTTCAAGCTAGCACTAGGAGAAGTTCAGGTCGAACAACTCAGGAAGTTCAGGTCGAAATACACAATGAAAAAAGAATGAAAATGCAAAGGCTAAAAGTTTTGTTGCTAGAAGTTCAAGTGCTCGCCTTGAGAAGTTAAAAAATTCTTGTGAGAGAGGTTGAACAAAAATACATGACAGAAGTTCAACGTGAAAACAACGGGAAGTTCAACTAGTACACGGAATGCATTTCAGGTAAGAATATAAGAATAGAAAACTAAAAGCTTAATATGAGAAAAATGAAATAAAGGCAAGGTCCAATTTTTTTGTTGCTATAAGTTCAAGTCCTTGGTCGGAGAAAGTTAAAAAAAATATTGTGAGAGAAGTTTGTACAAAAGGAATATCATTTGTGTAACACCGACGAAAATGGATGCGAAATTACAAACGAAAATACGTCACCGAAGTTCAACGTGAAAACAATAGGAAGTTCAACTACTACACTGAATGAATATCGAGATGAAAAACTTCTACAATCGTCGCGAGTATGAAAAAACGATTAACACGGGAAAGTTGCGTGTTTACGGCAGCTTTCCACTGGTATATCACTTGCTCAATTCCAGTGAGTGGATGGAGAGCTACGAGCAGTGGATGGAGAGCTACGAGCAAAAAAATCACGTGAAAAGCAGAGTGAAGTTCAGGTACACGCGCCGATAAGTTCAGGTTCTTCACACGGTGCATTTTCGAAGAATCTGTTTCGCGATAAAGGTAGAACGAATGATCTCGCCATTTTTGAAATTACTTGAAAACGGTCAGGATTCAGAGAAAACCATCAACATGAAAAAGTTTCGCATTTTCCGTAGCTTTTCAGCGGTATATTATTTGCCCCATTCCGATAAAGTTTGTAGAAATTATGGCAAAAATACATTTTTAACCATTTTCAAAACTGACATAAAACCGTAATGAATTAGGAGAAACAATATATACAAAAAAGTTTCGCATTTCTTCAAGATTTCCAACGCCATATCATTTGCTAGATTTGGACGTACGGTTAAAAAATTAGCTCGAAAATACGAACTCGGTGGAACTTGTACCGTTTTCTAAATTAGTTTTAAACCATTCAAATTAGAAAAAACTTTTAACATAAAAAAGTAGCGCATTTTCATAAGCTTTCCAACGCCATATTATTTGCCTCAATTGGATTAGCCGTTTAGAAATGGCGTCGAAAATACGAACTCGGGTGTTTGGTTTGCGAAATTTTACGATTTTCCGAATTACTCTTTAACCGTAGGGAATTAGAGAAAACTTTCAACATGTGGAAGGAGCAGTTTTGCAGCAGCTTTCCAACGCCATATTATTTGCCTCATTCCGATAAACGGTTTACAAATGTGATCGAAAATATGATTCACGTTTTTTATATGAAGAAAAAACGGTTTTCAAAACTGCTCTTAAACCGCTTACATTTTGCCAAAAATTTAACTTGCGTCATGATACTGATGTCCATAGCTATCCAACGGTATATCGCAAGCCCCATTTGGACACCTTTTAGCTGAAGTTCAACCTAGTACTCGGGGAAGGTCAGGCGCGTTACTCGGGAAGTTCATGTTGTGATCAGAATATTATTCTGATCCCGTAGCCACCGAAAACCAATCTAGACCCGTTCCGGTACCCTGTCGGAGAGGGAATCCTTCTTCGGTGGCTATCTTCATCATCCCGGTGCTCCCCATGACGAGGAGGGAGTAGTTCTCCCTCAGGGATGAGGGCATGTACCAGTAGCTATGTGTTTGATCTCTCTCTCTCTCTCTCTGGTGTTCTTGAGGTGGCACGATCATGATGTATCATGAGCTTTGCTATTATAGTTGGATCTTATGATTTCTCCCCCTCTACTCTCTTGTAATGGATTGAGTTTCCCCTTTGAAGTTATCTTATCGGATTGAGTCTTTAAATATTTGAGAACACTTGATGTATGTCTTGCCGTGCGTATCTGTGGTGACAATGGGATATCACGTGATTCACTTGATGTATATTTTGGTGATCAACTTGCGGGTTCCGCCCATGAACCTATGCATAGGGGTTGGCACACGTTTTCGTCATGATTCTCCGGTAGAAACTTTGGGGCACTCTTTGAGGTTCTATGTGTTGGTTGAATAGATGAATCTGAGATTGTGTGATGCATATCGTATAATCATACCCATGGATACTTGAGGTGACATTGGAGTATCTAGGTGACATTAGGGTTTTGGTTGATTTGTGTCTTAAGGTGTTATTCTAGTATGAACTCTAGGGCTGTTTGTGACACCTATAGGAATAGCCCAACGGATTGATTGGAAAGAATAACTTTGAGGTGGTTTCGTACCCTACCATAATCTCTTCGTTTGTTCTCCGCTATTAGTGACTTTGGAGTGACTCTTTGTTGCATGTTGAGGGATATTTATATGATCCAATTATGTTATTATTGTTGAGAGGACTTGCACTAGCGAAAGTATGAACCCTAGGCCTTGTTTCCTATCGTTGCAATACCGTTTATGCTCACTTTTACCATTAGTTACTTTGCTGTTTTTATATTTTCAGATTACAAAAACTATTATCTTCTATCCATATCGCACTTGTATCACCATCTCTTCGCCGAACTAGTGTACCTATACAATTTACCATTGTATTGGGTGTGTTGGGGACACAAGAGACTCTTTGTTATTTGGTTGTAGGGTTGCTTGAGAGAGACCATCTTCATCCTATGCCTCCTACGGATTGATAAACCTTAGGTCATCCACTTGAGGGAAATTTGCTACTATCCTACAAACCTCTGCACTTGGAGGCCCAACAACGTCTACAAGAAGAAGGTTGTGTAGTAGACATCAAGCTCTTTTCTGGCGCCGTTGCCGGGGAGGTGAGTGCTTGAAGGTATATATTTAGATCTTGCAATCGAATCTTTTTGTTTCTTGTTTTAGCACTAGTTTAGTTTATAAAAGAAAAGTACAAAAAATGGAATTGAGAGTACCTCATATGCTTCATCTTTTTAATATCTATCATGAAAATAAGGATTCCGATAATTGTGCTCAAGTGCTAGAAGAAGAATGCATTAGAATGTTTGGAATTGAATATTTGAATGATGAGCATGATTGCAAGGTTGTTAGTATGAATTCCTTGAATATCTATGATGCTAATGATATGCAAAGGCACAATCTTGGGGAAGCTATGTTTGATGAAGATGATATTTTTTTATCGCCCAAGTTTTGATGAGCAAATTTATTATGATGAAAGCATGCATCCTATCTATGATGATTATTGTGATGACACATATGCTTTAAAGAATAATGATAACAATGAAACTTGTCATCTTGATTTCAATTTTCAATCTCATGATAGTTACTTTGTTGAGTTTGCTCCCACTACTATTCATGAGAAGAAATTTGCTTATGTGGAGAGTAATAAAAATTCTATGCTTGTAGATCATGAAAAGAATGCTTTATGTGATAGTTATATTGTTGAATTCATTCATGATGCTATTGAAAATTATTATGAGGGAGGAATATATGCTTGTAGGAATTGCAATAATACCAAGTTTCCTCCCTATGTGCTTAAAGTTTTGAAGTTATGCTTGTTTTACCTTCCTATGCAAGATGATTCTTGTTCCCACAAGTTGTTTGCTCACAAAATCCCTATGCATAGGAAGTGGGTTAGACTTAAATGTGCTAGTCATATTCTTCATGATGCTCTCTTTATGTTTCAATCCTTATCTTTTATGTGAGCATCATTGAAATCAACATGCCTAGCTAGGGGCGTTAAACGATAGCGCTTGTTGGGAGGCAACCCAATTTTATTTTTGTTCCTTGATTTTTGTTCTTGTTTGGTAATAAATAATTCATATAGCTTCTGTTTAGATGTGGTTTTATGTTTTAATTAGTGTTTGTGCCAAGTAGAACCTTTGGGAAGACTTGGGTGAAGTCTTTTTGATCTTGCTGTAAAAACAGAAACTTTAGCGCTCACGAGAATTATTGCCATTTTTATTTGGAAAGTGATATTTAGTTAATTATTTTTGAAGATGATTAATAGACAAATTCCTCAGGTCCACCAATTTTTTTTAGAATTTTATGAGTTCCATAAGTGGTCGAAACCTACAGATTACTACAGATTGTTCTGTTTTTGACAGATTCTGTTTTCATCGTGTTGTTTGCTTATTTTGATGAATCTATGAGTAGTATCGGAGGGTATGAACCATAGAGAAGTTGGAATAGAGTAGATATTACACCAATATGAATTTAGAATGATTTCATTACAGTACCTTATGATGGTGATTTTCTTTCTTATACTAACGGAGCTTACGAGTTTTCTGTTATGTTTTGTGTTGTGAAGTTTTCAAGTTTTGGGTAAAGATTCGATGGACTATGGAATAAGGAGTGGCAAGAGCCTAAGCTTGGGGATGCCCAAGTAACCCCAAGGTAATATTCAAGTATAACCAAGAGCCTAAGCTTGGGGATGCCTCGGAAGGCATCCCCTCTTTCGTATTCATTCATCGGTAACTTTACTTGGAACTATATTTTCATTCACCACATGAAATGTGTTTTGCTTAGAGCGTCAATTTATTTTGTTAAGATTTTCTTTATGTTATTTATAACAATGTTTTGCATATTTTATTTCAATAAAAGTGGTATTGATAGCCTTTACTATGCCTATTTTACATGTCTTCATGTTGCTGTTTGAAAACAGAAAGTTTACCGCTGTTGCAATAATTCCCTAAAAAGTAAGAATTTGATAAAATGTTGAAACCTTTTGCATATTAAGCTCTGATAAATTTACTACAGTGGGAATGTTCTTTCATAATTTTTGGAGTTAGGGAAGTATGGATTTTGCTGCACTCTTTACAGACTGTCCTGTTTAGGCAGATTGCTGTTATGTTTGCATTGTTTGCATATGTTTGCTTCTTTAATGATTCTATTTGAGGATAGGACTACTAAATATGCAGATGGATTTAGTATGCAATGTTGAATAATAATTTTAGTGATTTGCTACAGTAGAGTATGATAAGGTTTTTGCAATGGTTTATACTAACTTATCTCACGAGTCCTTGTTGAGTTTTGTGTGGATGAAGCTTTTGAGATTTAGGGAGACCGTGATATGAGAGGAATTAAGGAGACACAAAAGCTAAAGCTTGGGGATTCCCAAGGCATCCCAAGATAATATTTCAAGAAGTCTCAAGCGTCTAAGCTTGGGGATGCCCCGGTTGGCATCCCACCTTTCTTCTTCAACAACTATCGGTTAGTTTCGGTTGATCCTAAGTTTTTGCTTCTTCACATGATGTTTGCCATTCTTAGAATGTCATTTTATTTTGATTTTCTTGCTGTTTGAATAAAATACCAAGATCTGAAATTCTTAAATGTTAGAGAGTCTTCACATAGTTGCAAAATTATTCGACTACTCATTGATCTTCACTTACATCTTTCGGAGTAGTGTGTTATTGCTCTAGTGCTTCACTTATATCTTTTAGAGCACGGTGGTGGTTTTGTTTTATAGAAACTATTATTCTCACATGCTTCACTTAGATTAGTTTGAGAGTCTTAAACAGCATGGTAATGTGCTTAATCCTAATATTCTAGGTATTCAAGACTAGTAAAAACTTTCTTATGAGTGTGTTGAATACTAAGAGAAGTTTGATGCTTGATGATTGTTTTGAGACATGGAGGTAGTGATATTAAAGTCGTGCTAGTTGAGTAGTTGTGAATTTGAGAAATGCTTGTGTTGAAGTTTGCAAGTCCCGTAGCATGCACGTATGGTAAACGTTGTGTAAAAAATTTGAAACATGAGGTGTTATTTGATTGTCCTCCTTATGAGTGGCGGTCGGGGACGAGAGATGGTCTTTTCCTACCAATCTATCCCCCTAGGAGCATGCGCGTAATACTAGGTTTTTGATGACTTGTAGATTTTTGCAATAAGTATGTGAGTTCTTTATGACTAATGTTGAGTCCATGGATTATACGCACTCTCACCCTTCCATCATTGCTAGCCTCTTCGGTACCGTGCATTGCCCTTTCTCACATTGAGAGTTGGTGCAAACTTCGCCGGTGCATCCAAACCCCGTGATATGATATGCTCTTTCACACATAAACCTCCTTATATCTTCCTCAAAACAGCCATCATACCTACCTATTATGGCATTTCCATAGCCATTCCGAGATATATTGCCATGCAACTTTCCACCATTCCGTTTATCATGACACGTTCATCATTGTCATATTGCTTAGCATGATCATGTAGTTGACATAGTATTTGTGGCAAAGCCACCGTTCATAATTATTTCATACATGTCACTCTTGGTTCATTGCCTATCCCGGTACACCGCCGGAGGCATTCATATAGAGTTATACTTTGTTCTAGTATCGAGTTGTAATCATTGAGTTGTAAATAAATAGCAGTGTGATGATCATCATTTTCTAGAGCATTGTCCCAAGTGAGGAATAAAAAAAGAGAAAGGCCATAAAAAGAGAAGGCCCAAAAAAATAAAAAATAAAAGAGAAAGGCCATAAAAAAGAGAAGGCCCAAAAAAAGAGAGAAAAAGAGAGAAGGGATAATGCTACTATCCTTTGCCACACTTGTGCTTCAAAGTAGCACCATAATCTTCATGATAGAGAGTCTCTTGTTTTGTCACTTTCATATACTAGTGGGAATTTTTCATTATAGAACTTGGCTTGTATATTCCAACAATGGGCCTCCTTAAGTGCCCTAGGTCTTCGTGAGCAAGCAAGTTGGATGCACACCCACTTAGTTTCTTTTGTTGAACTTTCATACATTTATAGCTCTAGTGCATCTGTTGCATGGCAATCCCTACTCCTTGCATTAACATCAATCGATGGGCATCTCCATAGCCCAGTGATTAGCCTCGTTGATGTGAGACTTTCTCCTTTTTTGTCTTCTCCACATAACTCCCATCATCATATTCTATTCCACCCATAGTGCTATGTCCATGGCTCGCGCTCATATATTGCATGAAAGTTTATAGGTTTGAGATTACTAAAGTATGAAACAATTGATTGGCTTGTCATCGGGGTTGTGCATGATGAGAGCATTCTTGTGTGACGAAAATGGAGCATGACTAAACTATATGATTTTGTAGGGATGAACTTTGTTTGGCCATGTTATTTGAGAGGACATAATTGCTTAGTTAGTATGCTTGAAGTATTATTACTTTTATGTCAATATGAACTTTTATCTTGAATCTGTCGGATCTGAGTATTCATACCACAATTAAGAAGAATTACATTGAAATTATGCCAAGTAGCATTCCACATCAAAAATTCTGTTTTTATCATTTACCTACTCGAGGACGAGCAAGAATTAAGCTTGGGGATGCTGATACGTCTCCAATGTATCTATAATTTTTGATTGTTCCATGCTATTATATTATCCATCTTGGACATTATTGGGCTTTATTATGCACTTTTATATTACTTTTGGGACTAACCTATTGACCCAGAGCCTAGTGCCAGTTCCTATTTTTTTCCTTGTTTTAGTGTTTCGAAGAAAAGGAATATCAAATGGAGTCGAAACAGAATGAAACCTTCTGGAGAAGTTATTTTTGGAAGGAAAGCAACCCGGGAGACTTGGAGTCCACGTCAAGGAAGCTTCAAGGAAGCCACGAGGTAGGGGGGCACGGCCACCCCCCTGGGCGCGCCCTCCACCCTCGTGGGCCCCTCGTGGCTCCCCTGACGTATTTCTTCCGCCTATATATATATCCATATACCCTAAAACGATCGGGGAGCACAATAGATCAGGAGTTCCGCCGCCAGAAGCCTCCGTAGCCACTGAAAACCAATCTAGACCCATGGCGGCACCCTGCCGGAGGGGGAATCCTTCTCCGATGGCTATCTTCATCATCCCGATGCTCTCCATGAAGAGGAGGGAGTAGTTCTCCCTCGGGGCTGAGGGTATGTACCAGTAGCTATGTGTTTGATCTCTCTCTCTCGTGTTCTTGAGGTGGCACGATCTTGATGTATCGCTAGCTTTGCTATTATAATTGGATCTTATGATGTTTCTCCCCCTCTACTCTCTTGTAATGGATTGAGTTTCCCCTTTGAAGTTATCTTATCGGATTGAGTCTTTAAAGATTTGAGAACACTTGATGTATGTCTTGCCGTGCGTATCTGTGGTGACAATGGGATATCACGTGATTCACTTGATGTATGTTTTGGTGATCAACTTGCGGGTTCCGCCCATGAACCTATGCATAGGGGTTGGCACACGTTCTCGTCGTGATTCTCCGGTAGAAACTTTAGGGCACTCTTTGAGGTTTTATGTGTTGGTTGAATAGATGAATCTGAGATTGTGTGATGCATATTGTATAATCATACCCACGGATACTTGAGGTGACATTGGAGTATCTAGGTGACATTTGGGTTTTGGTTGATTTGTGTCTTAAGGTGTTATTCTAGTACGAACTCTAGGGCTGTTTGTGACACCTATAGGAATAGCCCAACGGATTGATTGGAAAGAATAACTTTGAGGTGGTTTCGTACCCTACCATAATCTCTTCGTTTGTTCTCCGCTAATAGTGACTTTGGAGTGACTCTTTGTTGCATGTTGAGGGATAGTTATATGACCCAATTATGTTATTATTGTTGAGAGGACTTGCACTAGTGAAAGTATGAACCCTAGGCCTTGTTTCCTATCGTTGCAATACCGTTTATGCTCACTTTTACCATTAGTTACTTTGCTGTTTTTATATTTTCAGATTACAAAAACTATTATCTTCTATCCATATTGCACTTGTATCACCATCTCTTCGCCGAACTAGTGCACCTATACAATTTACCATTGTATTGGGTGTGTTGGGGACACAAGAGACTCTTTGTTATTTGGTTGCAGGGTTGCTTGAGAGAGACCATCTTCATCCTACGCCTCCTACGGATTGATAAACCTTAGGTCATCCACTTGAGGGAAATTTGCTACTATCCTACAAACCTCTGCACTTGGAGGCCCAACAACGTCTACAAGAAGAAGGTTGTGTAGTAGACATCAGTCCTCAGTCGTCGCCGGCCACGTCTCGTTGGCCTTGAAGAGCACCTTCCAGATGTCTTCGTGCGTAGTGCCGAAGAACTGTTGCAGGGCATGGTGCTTGGTCGGATCGAACTCCCACAAGTGGCAAGTCCGGCTTGGGCACGGCAGGATCCGGCGAGCGAGCATCACCTGGATCACATTCACAAGCTTGCCGTTATTGTCCACCATGCGCTTGATGCGCTTCTGAAGCCCTATCAGCTCGTCCGACGAACATCATTCCAGGCCCTTCTCTAGCCAGGAGGTGAGCCGCATCGGAGCGTCGGACTAGAATTCAGGAGCCGCAGCCCAAGTGGTGTCACGAGGCTTTGTGACATAGAACCACTGATGTTGCCATCCTTTGACGGTCTCCACGAAGGTACCTTTGGGCCATGTGACATTGGGAAGCTTGCTCACCATGGCGCCTCCGCACTCTGCATGTTGGCCATCCGCCATCTCCGGCTTCATGTTGAAGATCTTCAACCACAGTACGAAGTGGGGTGGGATACGGAGGAAGGCCTCGCACATGAAAATAAATGCCGAGATATTGAGGAAGGAGTTGGGGGCCAGATCGCGGAAATCCAGCCCGTAGTAGAACATGAGTCCGCGAACGAATTGGTGGAGAGGAAATCCCAACCCGCGGATGAAGTGGGGGATGAACACGACCCTCTCGTGGGGCTCCGGAGTAGGGATGATCTGTCCCTTGGCCGGAAGCTGGTGGGCGATTTCCTTGGCTAAGTACCCGACCTCCCGGAGCTTGGTGATGTCCTTCTCCTTGACGGAGGAAACCATCCACTTGCCTTGTGCTCCGGATCCGGACATGGCTGGAGTGCTTCTTTGAGGCGGAAAGGATGGAAGCTTGGGAGCTGGAGCTCAAGAATGGATGGGCAGAGAGAAGGAAGGCATGGGTGAAAGAGGTGAATCCTTATCCCTTTATAAAGACAGTGAATATCAAGCGCCTCCCAACTCGCCTTAAAACCGCTTATTCCCCAAGGGTCGTGCAGGCGGCGCGGTTGGATTACCCATGCCCGTATTGATGAGGATCCCGTAATAAGGGGACATGATCTCTGCTTTGACAAGACGTGCCAATAAAACTGCATCTTGAAACATGGAGCGGGAGGCTAAAAAATATTGGGCGAAAGAAGTACCAGAGGGGGGCCACCCACCGTTCATGAGGGTGGGGGCACGCCCTACCCCCTGGTCGCGCCCCCCTGCTTCGTGGCCCCCCTGGCAGCCCTCTGATTCCCATCTTTATCTATATGGAGTCTTTTGTCCTGGAAAAAATCATAAGCAAGCTCATGGGACGAAACTCCGTCGCCACAAGGCGGAACCTTGGCGGAACCAATCTAGGGCTCCGGTGGAGCTATTCTGCCGGGGAAACTTCCCTCCGGGAGGGGGAAATCATCACCATCGTCATCACCAATAATCCTCTCATCGGGAGGGGGTCAATCTCCATCAACACCTTCACCAGCACCACCTCATCTCAAACCCTACTTCATCTCTTGTATCCAATCTTTGTCCCAAAGCCTCAGATTGGTACCTGTGGGTTGCTAGTAGTGTTGATTACTCCTTGTAGTTGATGCTAGTTGGTTTACTTGGTGGAAGATCATATGTTCAGATCCATTATGCATATTAATACCCTTCTGATTATGAACATGAACATGATTTGTGAGTAGTTACTTTTGTTCCTGAGACATGGGAGAAGTCTTGCTATAATTAGTCATGTGAATTTGGTATTCATTCGATATTTTGATGAGATGTATGTTGTCTTTACTCTAGTGGTGCCATGCGAACGTCGACTACATGACACTTCACCATTTATTGGGCCTGGAGGAAGGCATTGGGAAGTAATAAGTAGATGATGGGTTGCTAGAGTGACAGAAGCTTAAACCCTACTTTATGCGTTGCTTCGTAAGGGGCTGATTTGGATCCATATGTTTCATGCGATGGTTAGTGACCTTACGGGACGAAACTCCGCCGCCACGAGGCGGAACCTTGGCGGATCCAATCTAGAGCTCCGGCAGAGCTGTTCTGCCGGGGAAACTTCCCTCCCGGAGGGGGAAATCATCGCCATCGTCATAACCAACGCTCCTCTTATCGGGAGAGGGCAATCTCCATCAACATCTTCATCAGCACCATCTCCTCTCAAAACCCTAGTTCATCTCTTGTATCCAATTCTTGTCTACAAGTCCGGGATTGGTGCTAGTAGGTTACTAGTAGTGTTAATTACTCCTTGTAGTTGATGCTAGTTGGTTTAATTGGTGGAAGATCATATGTTCAGATCCTATATGCATATTAATACCCCTCTGATTATGAACATCTTTATGCTTTGTGAGTAGTTATGTTTGTTCCTGAGGACATGGGAGAAGTCTTGCTATTAGTAGTCATGTGAATTTGGTATTCGTTCGATATTTTGATGAGATGTATGTTATCTCTCCTCTAGTGGTGTTATGTGAACGTCGACCACATGACACTTCACCATTGTTTGGGCCTAGAGGAAGGCATTGGGAAGTAATAAGTAGATGATGGGTTGCTAGAGTGACAGAAGCTTAAACCCTAGTTTATGCATTGCTTCGTAAGGGGCTTATTTGGATCCATATGTTTCATGCTATGGTTAGGTTTACCTTAATACTTTTGTTGTAGTTGCGGATGCATGCAATAGAGGTTAATAATAAGTGGGATGTTTGTCCAAGTAAGGGTAGCACCCAAGCACCGGTCCACCCACATACCAAACTATCAAAGTACCGAACGCGAATCATATGAACGTGATGAAAACTAGCTTAACGATATTCCCATGTGTTCTCGGGAGCACTTTACATCATATAAGAGTTTTTCCAGGCTTGTCCTTTGCTACAAAAAGGATTGGGCCACCTTGCTGCACCTTATTTACTTTTGTTACTTGTTGCTCGTTACAAATTATCCTATCACAAAACTATCTGTTACTACTTATTTCAGTACTTGCAGAGAATACCTTGCTGGAAACCGCTTATCATTTCCTTCTGCTCCTCGTTGGGTTCGACACTCTTACTTATCGAAAGGACTACGATAGATCCCCTACACTTGTGGGCCATCAAGACTCTTTTCTGGCGCCGTTGCCAGGGAGTGAAGCGCCTTTGGTAGGTGGAATTTTGTAAGGAAAAATTTATATAGTGTGCTGAAATTTACTGTCACTTGATACTATGGAAAGTAATCCTCTGAGGGGCTTGTTTGGGGTATCTTGACCCAAAGATAAAGAGTTGCTCCTCAACCTACTGAAAATGAAAATGTTCCCTTTGAAATTCTTTCGGGTATGATAGAAAAACGACTAGCTAATCCTTTTTTTAGGAGATGGAACAAAACATCCTAATGAGCATTTGATATATGTGGATGAAGTTTGTGGATTATTTAAGCTTGTAGGTGTACCCGGAGATGTTGTTAAGAAGAATGTCTTCCCTTTATCTTTGAGGGGAGATGCATTGACATGGTATAGGCTATGTGATGATATGGGATCATGGAACTATAAACGATTGAAATTGGAATTTCATCAGAAGTTTTATCCTATGCATCTTGTTCATCGTGATCGTAATTATATATATAATTTTTGGCCTCGCGAAGGAGAAAGCATAGCTCAAGCTTGGGGGAGGCTTAAATCAATGTTATATTCATGCCCCAATCACGAGCTCTCAAGAAAAAAATGATTATTCAAAATTTTTATGCTCGGCTTTCTGATAACAACCGCACCATGCTTGATACTTCTTGTGCTGGCTCTTTTATGATGAAGACTATTGAATTAAAATGGGATTTATTGGAAAGAATTAAACGCAACTCTGAAGATTGGGACCTCGACAAAGGTAAGGAGTCAGGTATGACACCTAAGTTTGATTGTGTTAAATCTTTTATGGATACCAATGTTTTCCGTAAATTTAGCATTAAATATGGACTTGACTCTGAGATAGTAGCTTCTTTCTATGAGTATTTTGTTACTCATGTTGATCTCCCCAATGAGAAGTGGTTTAAATATCATCTTCCCATAGAAGTAAAAGTAGCTGCACCTATTAAAGTTGAAGAAAAGATTGTCACTTATAATGATCCTATTGTTCCTACTTCTTATGTTGAGAAACCACCTTTTCCTGTTAGGATAAAGGATCATGCTAAAGCTTCAACTGTGGTTCGTAAAAGCAATATTAAGACTTATACACCTCATGAGCAAATTAAAGTTGAACCTGATATTGCTATTGTTAAAGATCTCTTGTTTGATAATATTGATGGGCATGTTATTCATTTCCTTGATGAGACTGCTAGAATTGCTAAACCTTGTACTGAAGATAAAAACAGACATGTGGTAGGCATGCCTGTTATTTATGTTAAAATAGGAGATCATTGCTATCATGGCTTATGTGATATGGGTGCTAGTGCTAGTGCAATACCTTATTCCTTATACAAAGAAATTATGCATGATATTGCACCTGCTGAGATAGAAGATATTGCTGTTACAATTAAACTTGCCAATAGCGACACTATTTCACCAATGGGAATTGATAGAGATGTTGAAGTCTTGTGTGGGAAGACTAAATATCCTGCTGATTTTCTTGTTCTTGGTTCCCCACAAGATAGCTTTTGTCCCATTATATTTGGTAGACCCTTCTTAAACACTGTTAATGCTACCATAGATTGCAAAAGGGATGTTGTTACTATTGGTTTAGATGATATGACTCATGAATTTAATTTCTCTAAATTTAGTAGACAACACCGTGAAGAAGAATTACCTAGTAAGGATGAAATTATTGGTCTTGCTTCTATTGCCGTACCTCCTAGTGATCTTTTAGAACAATATTTGCTAGACCATGAAAATGATATGTTTATGAATGAAAGAAGAGAAATAGATGAAGTATTCTTTAAACAGGAACCATATTCTGAAACACAATTTGCCTATTGAAATCCTAGGGGATCCTCCTCCACCCAAGGGTGATCCCGTGTTTGAGCTTAAACAGTTGCCTGATACTCTTAAATATGCTTATCTTGATGAGAAAAAGATATATCCTGTTATTATTAGTGCTAACCTTTCAGAACATGAAGAAGAGAGATTATTGAAAACTCTGAAGAAGCACCGTGCTGCAATTGGGTATACTCTTGATGATCTTAAGGGCATTAGTCCCACTCTATGTCAACATAAAATTAATTTGGAAGAAGATGCTAAACCAGTTCGTGATCATCAACGACGGCTGAATCCTAAAATGAAAGAAGTGGTAAGAAAGGAGATACTAAAGCTCCTTGAGGCAGGTATAATTTATCATGTTGCTGATAGTCAGTGGGTAAGTCATGTCCATTGTGTCCCTATGAAGGGAGGTATTACTGTCGTTCCTAATTATAAAGATGAATTGATCCCTCAAAGAATTATTACCGGTTATAGGATGGTAATTGATTTCCGCAAATTAAATAAGGCTACTAAAAAGGATCATTACCCCTTACCTTTTATCGACCAAATGCTAGAAAGATTATCTAAACTTACACATTTTTGCTTTCTAGATGGTTATTATGGTTTCTCTCAAAAACCTCTGTCAGCTAAAGATCAATCAAAGACTACTTTTACTTGCCCTTTTGGTACTTTTGCTTATAGACATATGCCTTTTGGATTATGTAATGCACCTGCTACCTTTCAAAGATGCATGATGGCTATATTCTCTGACTTTTGTGAAAAGATTTGTGAGGTTTTCATGGACGATTTCTCCGTCTATGGATCTTCTTTTGATGATTGCTTAAGCAACCTTGATCGAGTTTTGCAGAGATGTGAAGAAACTAATCTTGTCTTGAATTGGGAAAAGTGCCACTTTATGGTTAATGAAGGTATTGTCTTGGGCATAAAGTTTCTGAAAGAGGTATTGAAGTTGATAAAGCCAAGGTTGATGCTATTGAAAAGATGCCATGTCCCAAGGACATCAAAGGTATAAGAAGTTTCCTTGGTCATGCCGGTTTTTATAGGAGGTTCATTAAGGACTTCTCAAAAATCTCTCGGCCTCTGACTAATTTATTACAAAAATATATACCATTTGTCTTTGATGATGATTGTGTAGAAGCATTTGAAATACTTAGGAAAGCATTGATCTCTGCACCTATTGTTCAGCCACCTGATTGGAACTTACCCTTTGAAATTATGTGTGATGCTAGTGATTATGTTGTAGGTGCTTTCCTAGGGCAAAGAGTTGATAAGAAACTAAATGTTATTCAATATGCTAGTAAAACACTAGACAATGCTCAGAGAAATTATGCTACTACTAAAAAGGAATTCTTAGCAGTTGTATTTGCTTGTGATAAATTTAGACCTTATATTGTTGATTCTGAAGTAACTATTCACACTGATCATGCTGCTATTAAATATCTTATGGAAAAGAAAGATGCTAAACCTAGACTTATTAGATGGGTTCTCTTGCTACAAGAATTTGACTTACATATTGTTGATAGAAAGGGAGCTGAGAACCCCTTTGCAGACAACTTGTCTAGGTTAGAAAATGTGCTTGATGACCCACTGATAACCCACAAGTATATGGGATCGCAACAACTTTCGAGGGTGGAGTATTCAACCCAAATTTATTGATTCGACACAAGGGGAGCCAAAGAATATTCTCAAGTATTAGCAGCTGAGTTGTCAATTCAACCACACCTGGAAACTTAGTATCTGCAGCAAAGTGTTTAGTAGCAAAGTAATATGATAGTGGTGGTAGCGGAAACAAAAGGAAAGACAGCAAAAGTAATGTTTTTGGTATTTTGTAGTGATTGTAACAGTAGCAGCGGAAAAGTAAATAAGCGAGAACCAGTATATGGAAAACTCGTAGGCACCGGATTAGTGATGGATAATTATGCCGGATGCGGTTCATCATGTAACAGTCATAACATAGGGTGACACAGAACTAGCTCCAATTCATCAATGTAATGTAGGCATGTATTTCGTATATAGTCATACGTGCTTATGGAAAAGAACTTGCATGACATCTTTTGTCCAACCCTCCCGTGGCAGCGGGGTCCTATTGGAAACTTAGGGATATTAAGGCCTCCTTTTAATAGAGAACCGGAACAAAGCATTAGCACATAGTGAATACATGAACTCCTCAAACTACGGTCATCACCGGTAAGTATCCCGATTATTGTCACTTTGGGGTTAACGGATCATAACACATAATAGGTGACTATAGACTTGCAAGATAGGATCAAGAACTCACATATATTCATGGAAACATAATAGGTTCAGATCTGAAATCATGCCACTCGGGCCCTAGTGACAAGCATTAAGCATAGCAAAGTCACAGCAACATCAATCTTAGAACATAGTGGATACTAGGGATCAAACCCTAACAAAACTAACTCGATTACATGATAAATCTCATCCAACCCATCACCGTCCAGCAAGCCTACGATGGAATTACTCACGCACGGCGGTGAGCATCATGAAATTGGTGATGGAGGATGGTTGATGATGACGACGGCGACGAATCCCCCTCTCTGGAGCCCCGAACGGACTCCAGATCAGCCCTCCCAAGAGGTTTTAGGGCTTGGCGGCGGCTCCGTATCGTAAAACGCGATGATTTCTTCTCTCCTATTTTTTTTCTCTCCGAAAGCGAATATATATAGTTGGAGTTGGCGTCGGAGGGTTTCTAGGGGGCCCACAAGGTAGGGGGGCGCGCCCTAGGGGGGGCGCGCCCCCACCCTCGTGAGAAGGGTGTGGCCCCCTGGTCTTCATCTTTGGCGAGGATTTTTTATAGTTTTTTCTAAGATGTTCCTTGGAGTTTCATGTCATTCCGAGAATATTTGTTTTGTGCACATAAAACAACACCATGGCAATTCTGCTGAAAACAGCGTTAGCCTGGGTTAGTTCCATTCAAATCATACAAGTTAGAGTCCAAAACAAAGGCAAAAGTGTTTGGAAAAGTAGATACGACGGAGACGTATCAACTCCCCCAAGCTTAAACCCTTGCTTGTCCTTAAGCAATTCAGTTGACAAACTGAAAGAAAGAAAGAAA
Source organism: Triticum urartu (assembly GCF_003073215.2). Classification (NCBI taxonomy): domain Eukaryota; kingdom Viridiplantae; phylum Streptophyta; class Magnoliopsida; order Poales; family Poaceae; genus Triticum; species Triticum urartu. Next base: position 598,184,832 of record NC_053023.1, on the reverse strand, counting down.
AACTTTTACAAACTCTGTTTGCTCTTGTTGTTGTAACTATGTCAAGCCAGCATTCAAGTTTTCGGCATAGATCATAACTAACCACATTTGCAATAATTCTCAGGTCTCATAATTACTCATATCAATAGCATAATCAACTAGCAAGTCATAATAATAAATCTCGGATGACAACACTTTCTCAAAACAATCATAATATGATATAACAAGATGGTATCTCGCTAGCCCTTTCTGAGACTGCAAAATATAAATGCAGAGCACCTTTAAAGATCAAGGACTGACTAGACATTGTAATTCATGGTAAAAGAGATCCAATCATAGTCATACCCAATATAAATTAACAGTGATGAATGCAAATGACAGCTGTGCTCTCCAGCTAGTGCTTTTTAATAGGAGGGTGATGACTCAAGATAAAAGTAAATGGATAGGCCCTTCGTAGAGGGAAGCAAGGATTTGTAGAGGTGCCAGAGCTTGGTTTTGCAATAGAGATAAATTGTATTTTGAGCGGTATACTTTCATTTTCAACATAACAACTAAGAGATGGCGATATCTTCCATGCTAAACACATTATAGGCGGTTCCCAAACAGAATGGTAAAGTTTATACTCGCCCTCCACCAACAAACATCAATCCATGGCTTGCTCGAAACAACGAGTGCCTCCAACATACATCAGGTCCCAGGGGGAGTTTTCTTTGCAGTTAATTTTGATTTAGTTTGCATAAAGCATGGGACTGGGCATCCCGGTGAGCAGCCATTTTCTCGTGAGTGAGGAGCGGAGTCCACTCCTCTTGAGAATAACCCGCCTAACACGGAATATAAGGATAACCTTGGTTGATACATGAGCTATTCGAGCATACAAAACAGAATGTTTATTTGAAGGTTTAGAGTTTGGCACATACAAATTTACTTGGAACGGCAGGTAGATACCGCATATAGGAAGGTATAGTGGACTCATCTAGAATAACTTTGGGGTTTAAGGGATTGGATGCACAAGAAGTATTCCCACTTAGTACAGGTGAAGGCTAGCAAAAGACTGGGAAGCGACCAACTAGAGAGCGACAACAGCCATGTACATGCATTAAAATTAATAAACATTGGATGCAAGCATGAGTAGGATATAATCCACCATGAACATAAATATCGTGAAGGCTATGTTGATTTGTTTCAACTACATGGGTGAACATGTGCCAAGTCAAGTCACTTAAATCATTCAAAGGAGGATACCACCCCATCATACCACATCATAATCATCGCAATAGCATGTTGGCACACAAGGTAAACCATTATAACTCATAGCTAATCAAGCATGGCACAAGCAACTATGATCTCTAATTGTCATTGCAAACATGTTTATTCATAATAAGCTGAATCAAGAATGCGGGACTCATCATATTTACAAAAACAAAAGAGGTCGAGTTCATACCAGCTTTTCTCATCTCAGTGTAACATCCCAAATTTTCAATTTGGAATGTTATACACTAGATCATATGCATATCATATTTTCTTGCATTTTGGTTGATCCTAGAAATTTCACGCAACTCAAGGACCTTCGGAGAGAGTTGGAGATTTCGTTATTTTCATATTTGAGAGTTTTCTCGAATTTTGAAAATAGGATCATTTGATTTATTTATTTTATCTTCAATAATTTTTCCGGTGTCAAAAATATATGAGAGAGGGAATAATATGACTTTCCCAAATTTAGGAAAAATGAAGATTTAATAAATAGATCAATTTTTGTTTGCCTGAGTTTTATTTGCATTTTATTTGGATAGGGAAAAAATGCGCGTTTTCAAAAATTGCATTTTAGGTCCGGAGAAAAGTTCATTTTGTTCGGCTCATTTTTAGGAGTCGGGGAAAATTTAATTTAGATTTTTCGGAGTTCGTTTAGATCTCTTTTTGTTTTTTTTTCTCTGCACGCTGAACCGTTTATATAAAAAAAAAGAAAACAAAAAAAAAACTGGACCAAGGCCGGCCAGGCCAAGGCCCAGCCGGGCCAAAGGCCACCGCCCCCAGGGAGCCGTGCGCGCGCTTGCCAGGCGCAAGGCCGCCGCCTCTGCCTCTTAGCCGAATCCTTTTTGGATTCTAGGCTTTAGCCCCTCCCCTTTCCTTATTCCGTTTATTTTCTAGATCTTTCCTACTCCTATTCTAATTCCTTGCCCTCTACCCAAGTAAACCCCTCCCCTCCCCAATATAAATACCCAAGCACCCCCCTCTAAACACATCAAATCAAAGCCGCAACAAGCAGCAGCACGCAGCTCCACCCCGCGCCCTACGCCGCGCCACCCTAAGCCGCCGCCCGCGCCTTGCCTACACCGCCGCCGCCCCTCACCCACGCCGCCGCCGCCGCCCAACGCCGCCGCCGCCGGAGCCCCGTTCGCCAAGGTTGCCCCGCGCTACACCTATTCTTTTCCTCGGATCGCTTTCTTCTAATCGTTCCGATTCTTTTCTTCTCTAAACCGTTCCGGTTTTCTAGATCGGTTTTTCGTTCGGTTTTCTTCTCTGAAACCCTAGATCGGATTCATTTTCTTCTCCGATTTAGTTGCCTGTGGACCGTTCGCCGGACCGTTCGTCCTAACGAACGTGAACACCGGATTCTTCTAGGTTAACGACGTCCGTTCGTTTAACCGTTCTTATTTTTCTTCTCGTCGGATTTATTCCGCGATCGTGATCTCAGATCCGATCTTCTTCCTAGTCTTTCTTTTCGCTCGTTTATCGGAATCAGGTGATTCAAGCGCCTGGAGTTTCGTCTCGAAACCGCCGTTCCGTTTAATCAACTTGAACAAGTTTTTGCTACAGTAAAATTTTGACCTAGATTCAACTTGCTAGAACTGAGTTGTTTTCTTCCGCCGTTTGTTTTTCGTTCTTTCTTTGCAACCGGAGTTCTTAAGTTGAACTACCTGGTTCGTTCTCTTGTTCGAGTTTTACCTGTGCGTTAGATGAGTACTTATTGTATGCTTGTTGTTTGTCTGCGATAGATTACCCGGATTGCGCCGCCTGTTACTTCGAAACCCTAGGACTCGCGGATCATCAGCAAGGCAAGTAACACTTTGATCATACCTTTTCTACAACCCATGTTTTAATGCATTAGATCAATCCTCACACATTGCATGATTAGGATCTAATTAAATTGTGGGATGGGAAGTAGATGAGGTAGTACCTATTACCTGTTTATTATGAAACCTTTGGGAGTTACTTCTACGTTTGCTTATTATGCCATGCTATGCTAGTAGACGTGGATTGGGTGAGTGATATCCATGACAGATGTGAGTTGATAATTTTAATGGTTTATCTAAGGTGGCAACTTAAACACACATCTGGGTGGATTGAGGCACCTGATGTCTATCAGTACTTGCTTGTTTTTTTTTGGACCGCCACCCAGGCTCAAAGGGATCATATGATCTTTCATGCTAGAAACTTCCGTGTGCAGCCACATGCTACTATGGGCTCTGGCATAGTTGACTAAGTTGTACGAACTCTTACGGGGTGGACTAGCAGATGTAGGGGATGTAGGTGTACCGGTCTACCCCACAAGTAAGGTGCTAGTGCTTCTGAAAGACTATGTCTCGGTCATCCGTTTCTCAAACACCATGTAGTGCGAGAAAACAAACGGAGGCGATCGAGTCATGTGGGGAAAAGTGTGCAAACCTCTGCAGAGTGTACAAACTAATCATGATTAGCCGTGTCCCCGGTTATGGATAACTTGAGTATCTAGTATTTGAATATCGAGTGAATCTGAACATGTTACTTCTAATTAATGTTGTTGGGTTTTAATTGTACTTTTAATTGGGATTGAGAATGCTGTCAACCATTCTCAATGTTTCACAACCACCATGATAGTTAAATAAAATTTATTCCTTTGCAGTAGGAAAAAACTGGCTTTACGCAAAACTGTAACCATAGAGCTTTCCACCAGCCATATATGCATATAGTATAGCTGTTTCATTCCATTACTCTCTATGTGTTACATTGCCAGCATATTCCATGTGCTGACCCGTTTTCGGGCTGCAACGTTAATGTTGCAGACTTTTCAGACGACGATTGAGGTGCGTTTAGGTCGTGGCCCTATACTCAGTGATGCCGCTGGAGTTGATGGACCCATTTATCTTCCGAGTCTTCCGCTGTTATCGATATTAGATGGCCTTCAGCCATATTTATTGTAATAAGTTCTTTTTGAGCCATCGATGTAATAAGTGTGTGATTGCAACTCTGCTCTAAAACCTCGATGCACTGTGTGGTGTTAGCATTACTGATCCAGGTATGACACCGTAGCACAGTAGACGTGATCCATTCGGGTCAGGTCGCTACAGAGATGGTATCAGAGCACACGCTGACTGTAGGACACGACCACTAAGTTAAAGCCATAGATCACCCTTCTCTTCTCATTTTCTAACTCCTCATCTTTTCTACTCTATTAGGATGAAGGACGCGAAGATTAAGTACGCTCAACCGGATGAAGGCACACCTTTTGGATTTCACCTGAAGGAAGTCACCAAGTACCTGAACATTGGATTACCAAGCTTCACGGGAACCTTCAACGCCACTCTGCCTGAAGAGGAGCGCTGGAAGATTCAAGCTCACGTTCCGGGAAGGACATTCGCGCCAATCACGAAGCCTATAGATAGTGTTTTCAATGCACCAACCTGGAGTCTAGGAAGGAGCATGGCCGCTCATATCACCATAGGACGCATTGGAGAAGTTTACCAAGAAGACCTCAAGGACACTATCTACCAGATTTGCGGACGCCGTGATGAACAATGGGAGTTAGTCAGCACCAAGAAGGATAGATCCATTGCATCTTTCATCCAGAAGTTAAACCAGCACATTCGATGCCACGAGAACCAGATGTGCAATGATATGATAGAGTTGAAGAATGCAAAGGCAAGGATCATTGAGCTAGAAGGAGAATTGAAGTCTACACGCAAGGACTACATGGACGAGATCGTAGCTCTAGCAAGGCACAATTGCGATCTTAAGCAGGAGATTGAAGAACTCAAGAGGAAGTTAGCATCCAAGGAAGAAGACGAGTACGTCGCATGCCCGGACAACTACATCATCATCGACGACACCGATTCGGATCCAAGTGAACCTGACTTCGAAGATGAAGCTGGAGCAGATATCATGGAGTCTTCCACCGGTTCAAAATTCTAGATGACCACCAGATAGTAGTAGTATTCCCCCATGTAAACATTATAGTCAAGCACTTTTGCGATAGTTTTAGACCGTTTGTAAGCCCTTGTTTGATTGATTGAAGTGATTTTGTGTGCATTTGCCTCATGTGCATATGGGTAGTGTTTTCTCTTTAGACCCCACTCTATTCTTAATTCTCGTCTTTTCTAAACCCTCAGATGCCTCCGAGGCGTGATAATGGATTTCCACCGGAGCTCACTCAGTTGATCCAGCAGCAGAATCAATTGATGCAGATGTTAGTCCAGAACCAGCAGAACAACAACAACAACCCACCACCACCACCACCACCTGTTGACCACTTAGCCCGTTTCCTTAGGCTGAATCTGCCGGTGTTTTCCAGTAGCACCGAGCCAATAGTAGCAGACGATTGGCTCCGTAAGATAGGAAGGGAGTTGACCACTGCAGGATGCACGGATGGTGAGAAAGTGAAGTTTGCCGCACACCAGCTTGACGGACCCGCGGCAGCATGGTGGGAGAATTTCACAGCCACTTACCCAGTTGACACTGTCACATGGGATCAGTTTCAGCAAGCTTTCCGCACTGCCCATGTTTCAGCAGGAGCTATGGCCATAAAGAAGCGTGAGTTTCGTAACTTACGCCAAGGAGGAAGGACTGTTGGCCAATATGTGGAGGAGTTTAGTAAGCTAGCCCGTTATGCCCCAGATGACATTGCTACGGATGCAGCTAAGCAGGAGAAGTTTCTGGAAGGATTAAATGATGAGCTAAGCATGCAGTTGATGGTAGCAAATTTCAACAACTACCAGGAGTTGGTAGATCGTGCCATCATGATTGAAGGGAAGCAACAGCAGATTGAGAACCGTAAGAGGAAGTATGGACAGGGGAAGTATAACTCTGGAGCCCAGCAGAAGCCCCGTTTTACCCCTAAACCGGGATTTCAGTTTCAGCACACCCATGGAGGAGGTAGCTCGCACAACCATAATGGCCACAAGAATGGTAATGGGAATGGAGGAAGCAACGGCCAGAACTGGACCACCCCATCGACCCCGACCAAGAGAGACCTGAGTCAAGTCACCTGTTTCAAGTGTTCGAAGACCGGACATTATGCCAATGAATGTCCCGAAGGCCAGAATGGAAATGGCAATGGAAGCTCTGGGAAGAAGCCGAACCCTTTCAATAGGGGACAGGTGAACCACGTTAATGTGGAGGAAATTGAAGATCAGCCCGATGCAGTAATAGGTAAGTTTTTGGTTAAGTCATTTACTGCACTCGTTCTTTTTGATACTGGTGCATCGCATTCATACATATCAAGGGGATTTGTGGAAAAGTATAGCCTGCCCACTAGGATTCTTAAAACACCTATGCTAGTAAGCTCGCCAGGAGCAGAATACATGGCTAGACAAGGATGTTTCCAAGTACCATTGAGTATAGGAAGGCATGTATTCCCAACGGATTTAATTATTCTGGAATCCCAAGGGTTGGATGTGATTCTTGGTATGGATTGGCTGTCGATGTATGGAGGAAACATCGATTGCACCAGTAAGACAATTTTGCTTACCACACCAGAAGGAAGAAGGATCAAGTATGTATCCCGGCATGTGCCAAACAGGACACAAGTGAATTGCCTAACAGGAGTTGTGCAGGAGGAAGTACCAGTGGTAAAGGATTTTCCTGATGTATTTCCTGAGGAATTACCAGGCATGCCACCGGATAGAGACATTGAGTTTTTGATTGAGTTATTGCCAGGTACAGGCCCAATATCGAAGCGACCGTACCGGATGCCAGCAAAGGATTTGGTGGAAATTAAGAATCAGATTAAGGAGTTATTGGATAAAGGTTACATTCGCCCAAGTTCTTCGCCTTGGGGATCACCCGTACTTCTAGTGGAAAAGAAGGATGGATCATTAAGGATGGTTGTAGATTATCGGGGATTGAATGAAGTAACCATCAAGAATAAGTACCCACTGCCAATGATCAACGATCAGTTTGATCGATTGCAAGGAGCTAAAGTGTTTTCCAAGATCGATTTGTGATCAGGGTACCATCAGTTGAAGATTCGAGAGCAGGACATACCTAAGACAGCATTCACCACAAGATATGGACTGTATGAGTATACCGTTATGTCATTTGGATTGACTAACGCACCTGCCTATTTTATGAACCTGATGAACAAAGTGTTTATGGAGTTTTTGGATAAGTTCATCGTAGTGTTCATTGATGACATCCTAGTTTATTCGAAGAATGAAGAGGAGCATAAGGAACATTTGCGTTTGGTTTTGGAGAAACTAAGGGAACATCAGTTATACGCCAAATTCAGCAAATGTGAGTTTTGGTTGAAGGAAGTTGGATTCCTCGGACACGTTATATCCGGAGAAGGTATAGCAGTTGACCCCACAAAGGTTGAGACCGTAACCGAATGGGAAGCACCAACAATAGTTGGAGAGATCCGGAGTTTTCTTGGACTCGCAGGATACTACCGGAGATTCATTGAGAACTTTTCAAAGATTGCAAAGCCTATGACTGAATTGTTGAAGAAAGATACAAAGTTCAAATGGACTGAGGAGTGTGAGGCTAGTTTCTAGGAGTTGAAGAAACATTTGGTTACCTCACCGGTATTGATTTTGCCAGATCAGACCAAGGATTATGAGGTGTATTGCGACGCTTCACGTCGAGGACTTGGAGCAGTGCTTATGCAGGAAGGGAGAGTTGTTTCGTATACATCACGACAACTGAAGCCTCATGAGTTGAATTATGCCACGCATGATTTGGAGTTAGCAGCCGTAGTGCATGCGTTGAAAACGTGGAGACATTTCCTCATTGGAAATCATTGTGAGGTGTACACGGATCATAAGAGTTTGAAGTACATTTTCACTCAGAAGGAGTTGAACCTCCGACAGAGGAGATGGTTGGAGCTCATCAAGGATTATGACATGAGATTGCATTATCATCCCGAAAAAGCTAATGTAGTAGCTGACGCATTGAGCCGTAAGAGCCTTGTCAATACCCTAGTGACGGGAGAAATACCAAAGGAATTAGCAGAAAACCTTCGTGAGCTATGTTTGGAAATAGTTCCGAGAGGCTATGTAGCAGCATTGGAGATTCAGTCAACATTGATGGATAAGATCAGAGAAGCTCAGAAATCTGACAAGGAGATTGCTTCTATAAAAGAGAGAATGAGCGAAGGAAAAGCAAATGGATTTCGTGAGGATGAGCACGATACCTTATGGTTTGAGGACCGTGTTTATGTGCCCAATGACCCGGAGATCAGGAAGATGATTTTGCAAGAGGCACATGATTCACCATATTCGATTCACCCAAGGAATACCAAGATGTATTTGGATTTAAAGGAAACATTTTGGTGGACCGGAATGAAAAAGGATATTGCAGCATATGTAGCAGTTTGTGACGTATGCCAGAGAGTAAAGGCAGAACATTAGAAGCCAGCAGGATTGTTACAACCATTGCCAATACCCGAATGGAAGTGGGATAAGATAGGCATGGATTTCATCACCGGACTACCCAGGACGAAAGCAGGCTATGACTCGATATGGGTAGTAGTTGATCGTTTGACAAAGGCAGCACATTTTATTCCAGTCAAGACCACTTACACCAGTGCTAAGTTGGCAAAGATATACATGACTAGAATCGTTTGTTTGCATGGATTTCCGAGGAGTATCATATCAGATAGAGGAACCCAATTTACCTCAAAGTTTTGGAATCTGTTGCATGAAACTTTAGGAACCAGACTAGAGTTCAGCACAGCTTTTCATCCGCAGACAGATGGACAGACAGAGAGAGTCAATCAGATTTTGGAAGATATGCTGAGAGCTTGTGCACTAGATTATGGATCAAGTTGGGACGAAAACTTGCCATATGCGGAGTTTTCTTATAACAACAGTTATCAAAGCAGTTTGAAGATGGCACCTTTCGAAGCTTTATACGGAAGGAGGTGCAGGACACCGTTGACATGGAACGAAGTTGGAGACCGTCAATTCTTTGGACCAGATTTGATTAAGGAGTCTGAACGGAAAGTTAAGTTCATTCGCGATAGGCTCAAGGTAGCCCAGTCCAGGCAGAAGAGCTACGCAGATTCAAAACGCAAGGAGATAGTTTACGAAACTGGAGACAGAGTTTATCTCCGAGAATCCCCACTTCGAGGAGTTAAGCGCTTTGGAGTTAAGGGAAAGTTAGCACCGCGTTTCGTTGGACCGTTTAAGATTTTGAAACGCATGGGAGAAGTCGCGTATAAGTTGGAATTACCAGAAGGACTGTCAGGAGTTCATGATGTATTCCATGTTTCTCAGCTGAAGAGATGTCACGCCGAGATGGCGGAGGTACCGCTAAGAGATACAGTGCCATTAGAAGCGATTCAGTTAAAGGATGACCTAACATATGAGGAGAAGCCAGTCAAGATTCTCGATGTTGCCAGTAGAGTTACTCGCAGCAAGGTTATCAAGTTTTGCAAAGTTCAGTGGAACCACCACTCAGAGGATGAAGCCACCTGGGAGAGAGAAGAAGATTTGCTCAAGGACCACCCTCACCTATTTTCTAGCCAACCCGAATCTCGAGGGCGAGATTCACCTTAAGGGGGGTAGGTTTGTAACATCCCAAATTTTCAATTTGGAATGTTATACACTAGATCATATGCATATCATAATTTCTTGCATTTCGGTTGATCCTAGAAATTTCACGCAACTCAAGGACCTTCGGAGAGAGTTGGAGATTTCGTTATTTTCATATTTGAGAGTTTTCTCGAATTTTGAAAATAGGATCATTTGATTTATTTATTTTATCTTCAATAATTTTTCCGGTGTCAAAAATATATGAGAGAGGGAATAATATGACTTTCCCAAATTTTGGAAAAATGAAGATTTAATAAATAGATCAATTTTTGTTTGCCGGAGTTTTATTTGCATTTTATTTGGATAGGGAAAAAATGCGCGTTTTCGAAAATTGCATTTTAGGTCCGGAGAAAAGTTCATTTTGTTCGGCTCATTTTTAGGAGTCGGGGAAAATTTACTTTAGATTTTTCGGAGTTCGTTTAGATCTCTTTTTGTTTTTTTTCTCTGCGCGCTGAACCGTTTATATAAAAAAAAGAAAACAAAAAAAAAACTGGACCAAGGCCGGCCAGGCTAAGGCCTAGCCGGGCCAAAGGCCACCGCCCCCAGGGAGCCGCGCGCGCGCTTGCCAGGCGCAAGGCCGCCGCCTCTGCCTCTTAGCCGAATCCTTTTTGGATTCTAGGCTTTAGCCCCTCCCCTTTCCTTATTCCGTTTATTTTCTAGATCTTTCCTACTCCTATTCTAATTCCTTGCCCTCTACCCCAAGTAAACCCCTCCCCTCCCCAATATAAATACCCAAGCACCCCCCTCTAAACACATCAAATCAAAGCCGCAACAAGCAGCAGCACGCAGCTCCACCCCGCGCCCTACGCCGCGCCACCCTAAGCCGCCGCCCGCGCCTTGCCTACACCGCCGCCGCCCCTCACCCACGCCGCCGCCGCCGCCCAACGCCGCCGCCGCCGGAGCCCCGTTCGCCAAGGTTGCCCCGCGCTACACCTATTCTTTTCCTCGGATCGCTTTCTTCTAATCGTTCCGATTCTTTTCTTCTCTAAACCGTTCCGGTTTTCTAGATCGGTTTTTCGTTCGGTTTTCTTCTCTGAAACCCTAGATCGGATTCATTTTCTTCTCCGATTTAGTTGCCTGTGGACCGTTCGCCGGACCGTTCGTCCTAACGAACGTGAACACCGGATTCTTCTAGGTTAACGACGTCCGTTCGTTTAACCGTTCTTATTTTTCTTCTCGTCGGATTTATTCCGCGATCGTGATCTCAGATCCGATCTTCTTCCTAGTCTTTCTTTTCGCTCGTTTATCGGAATCAGGTGATTCAAGCGCCTGGAGTTTCGTCTCGAAACCGCCGTTCCGTTTAATCAACTTGAACAAGTTTTTGCTACAGTAAAATTTTGACCTAGATTCAACTTGCTAGAACTGAGTTGTTTTCTTCCGCCGTTTGTTTTTCGTTCTTTCTTTGCAACCGGAGTTCTTAAGTTGAACTACCTGGTTCGTTCTCTTGTTCGAGTTTTACCTGTGCGTTAGATGAGTACTTATTGTATGCTTGTTGTTTGTCTGCGATAGATTACCCGGATTGCGCCGCCTGTTACTTCGAAACCCTAGGACTCGCGGATCATCAGCAAGGCAAGTAACACTTTGATCATACCTTTTCTACAACCCAGTTTTATTGCATTAGATCAATCCTCACACATTGCATGATTAGGATCTAATTAAATTGTGGGATGGGAAGTAGATGAGGTAGTACCTATTACCTGTTTATTATGAAACCTTTGGGAGTTACTTCTACGTTTGCTTATTATGCCATGCTATGCTAGTAGACGTGGATTGGGTGAGTGATATCCATGACAGATGTGAGTTGATAATTTTAATGGTTTATCTAAGGTGGCAACTTAAACACACATCTGGGTGGATTGAGGCACCTGATGTCTATCAGGACTTGCCTGTTTTTTTTGGACCGCCACCCAGGCTCAAAGGGATCATATGATCTTTCATGCTAGAAACTTCCGTGTGCAGCCACATGCTACTATGGGCTCTGGCATAGTTGACTAAGTTGTACGAACTCTTACGGGGTGGACTAGCAGATGTAGGGGATGTAGGTGTACCGGTCTACCCCACAAGTAAGGTGCTAGTGCTTCTGAAAGACTATGTCTCGGTCATCCGTTTCTCAAACACCATGTAGTGCGAGAAAACAAACGGAGGCGATCGAGTCATGTGGGGAAAAGTGCGCAAACCTCTGCAGAGTGTACAAACTAATCATGATTAGCCGTGTCCCCGGTTATGGATAACTTGAGTATCTAGTATTTGAATATCGAGTGAATCTCAACATGTTACTTCTAATTAATGTTGTTGGGTTTTAATTGTACTTTTAATTGGGATTGAGAATGCTGTCAACCATTCTCAATGTTTCACAACCACCATGATAGTTAAATAAAATTTATTCCTTTGCAGTAGGAAAAAACTGGCTTTACGCAAAACTGTAACCATAGAGCTTTCCACCAGCCATATATGCATATAGTATAGCTGTTTCATTCCATTACTCTCTATGTGTTACATTGCCAGCATATTCCATGTGCTGACCCATTTTCGGGCTGCAACGTTAATGTTGCAGACTTTTCAGACGATGATTGAGGTGCGTTTAGGTCGTGGCCCTATACTCAGTGATGCCGCTGGAGTTGATGGACCCATTTATCTTCCGAGTCTTCCGCTATTATCGATATTAGATGGCCTTCAGCCATATTTATTGTAATAAGTTCTTTTTGAGCCATCGATGTAATAAGTGTGTGATTGCAACTCTGCTATAAAACCTCGATGTACTGTGTGGTGTCAGCATTACTGATCCAGGGATGACACCGTAGCACAGTAGACGTGATCCATTCGGGTCAGGTCGCTACACTCAGTCAGTCCATCATATATCATCATAATTGCCTTTCATTTGCACGACCGAATGGTGTGAATAATAATAAGAGTGCACGTGCATTGGACTAAGCTAGAATCTGCGAGCACTCAATAAATAGGAGAAGACAAGGCAATATGGGCTCTTTGGTTAATTCAACAATAATGCATATAAGAGCCACTTCAACAATTTAATTATGGTCTTCTCCTACTGACCCCCAAAGAAAAGAAATAAAACTATTTACATGGGAAAGCTCCCAACAAGCAAAGAAGAATGGGAAATATTTTTGGGTTTTCTTTTTAATTATTACTACTACAGCAGAAAAATAAACACCTACTAATTTTTTGGTTTTTCTTAAGGTTTAACAAACCCACAAGAAGAAAGCATAAAAGGAAATAAACTAGCATGGATATTAAAGTGAAAAAGTATGATCACCGACATCTAGCAATGAGTGTGTGTGAACATAAATGTAATGTGGGTGAGAAATACGTACTCCCCCAAGCTTAGGCTTTTGGCCTAAGTTGGTCCATGGCCACGGCTGTCCTGGCTGATATCCATAATAATAGTTGTTGGGGTCGTACTGTGATGAGGAAGAGTAAGGCTCATATTTTTGTGCAGCAGTTATCGCCTGCTGAGCTGCAGCGTGGAGTCGAGCTGCCTCCGCTCTCCTCTCGTACTCTTCTGCCTCCTCTCTGGTAATAACATATCTTGTTTTTGTCTGTGAATCAAAGAAGGCAAGGGCAGGGAGAGTAATATGGAAAACACATCGTTTATCAAAAATTAAACGATATAAGAGAGGTGATTCAGGCCTCTCGACAAACTGGTGCGAAGCCATAGAGTTATAATCTAAATATGCAGGAGGCAACTCCGTATCACCCTCACGAATGTCTATTTCAAGAAAATGAGCTAAGCGGGTTGCATAAATTCCTCCAAAGAAATCTCCATTATGTCTATTATGATGCAACCTACGAGCTACAATGGCTCCCATATGATAAGATTGGTCTCCTAACACAGCACTCCTAAGAATGCTAAGATCAGGGACACACATGTGACATGCTTCATCCTTAGCATTTATGCATCTCGATGAAGAGAGCAAAATAATGTATAGCAGGAAAGTGAATGCTCCCTATGGTAGCCTGCGTTATATCTCTAGATTCCTCCATAGTTATACTAGCAAGAAAGTTTCTAAATTCAGATTTAGGGGGATCCCTAACACTACCCCATGATGGAAGTTTGCAAGCAGAAGTGAAATCCTCTAAGTCCATGGTATAAGATTTCTCATAGAGAATTCAAATTAATTTTGCAAAAGATTGTTAATAGATCTAGAAAGAATTGGTCCAAGAAACTTGATGATGCATTATGGGCCTATAGAACTGCATATAAAAATCCTATGGGTATGTCTCCGTATAAAATGGTCTATGGAAAAGCATGTCACTTACCTCTCGAACTAGAACACAAGGCATATTGGGCTATTAAAGAACTCAACTATGATTTTAAACCTGCCGGTGAGAAGAGGTTATTTGATATTAGCTCACTTGATGAATGGAGAACCCAAGCCTATGAGAATGCCAAATTATGTAAAGAAAAGGTTAAAAGATGGCATGACAAAAGGATACAAAAGCGTGAGTTTAAGGTAGGTGACTATGTATTGCTATACAACTCTCGTTTAAGATTTTTTGCAGGAAAACTTCTCTCTAAATGGGAAGGTCCTTACGTTATCGAGGAGGTCTATCGTTCCGGTGCCATAAAAATCAACAATTTCGAAGGCACAAATCCGAAGGTGGTGAACGGTCAAAGGATCAAACATTATATCTCAGGTAATCCCATAAATGTTGAAACCAATGTTATTGAAACCGTAACCCCGGAGGAATACATAAGGGACACTTTCCGGAACGTTTGAGACTCCGAAAAGGAATAGGTATGTGGTACGGTAAGTAAACTGACTCCAAAACAGTTTTTAAGGCAATATTTCTCCATTTTGGAATATTTAGAAAAATAGAAAAATAGGAAGCAGTCCGGGAAGGACACGAGGCCTCCACGAGGGTGGAGGGCGCGCCCTACCCTACTGGGCACGCCCCACTACCTCGTGGGCACCTCGTGCGCTTTCCGGACTCCGTTTGCGTACACAACACGTATTTTGGTCGGTCAAAATTCATTATATAACCTCCCGGGGGTTTTGACTCCCGTATCACGCAAAAATCTCCTGTCTTTGTTTCGAGCTGTCCTGCTGTAGATTTGAGCAACATGTCGTCCCAGGATTCGGAAGGAGAGAGCTATGTGGCTGATTACCTTACAGATCCTAAAGTCTTTGGAGATGTGGAGCATTGTGGTTGGACTACGGAAGAACAAGAGGACTATGAACCCAAGGGAAAGGAGGAGACGAGCTCAGATGAAGATGAAGTCCCACTTCCTCAACCTGGGGACATGCATGTGGAGTTCAAAAAGTCAAGCCTCCCTAGCAGAATAAAGAAACCTAAGATCGAGTTTATCCCTTTTCGCCTCTTGCAGGAAGACAAACAGGAACTATGCAAAAAGATATTGAGCCTGGAGCAGGAGATCGAGGACCTAAGGGACCAAAATTCTGTCCTCAAGCGCAAATTAAAGAAGAAGCCCACTCCATCATCAACAACTCCACCTTCTTCATCAACAAAGAAGACATAATCACATGGGTATGGTCACTCCCCTTGGCAACTGCCAAGCTTGGGGGAGTGCCCCGGTATCGTATCACCATCACTTTTATCTTTACCGTTTCCTTAGCTCGATCCTTTTGGTAATATCTTGATCTAGTAGAATATAAGTTTTTAGTATGATCTAGTTGTGAGTTTTGCTTTATTATCCTTCTAGGTAATCGAGTCAGTGAGCTATATAATAAAGATTAGTGTTGAGTCAAGGGCTTGATTATTTTGCCATGATCCTAAGTGAATAAAAGAAAAGAGAAAGAATAAAAAGAAACAAAGAGATCATATGGATCTTATGGAGAGTAATGAGCTCACATAGAAAAAGTATGATGAATAAAAGTTGTTGAGGGTTGACAAACATAGTTTTGGTCATCTTTGCAATTAATAGGAAGTAATAAAGAAAGAGAGGTCTTCACATATAAATATACTATCTTGGACATCTTTTATGATTGTGAGCACTCATTAAAGTATAACATGCTAAAGAGTTGACGTTGGACAAGGAAGAGAACATAATGGGTTATCTTTTCTTACATCTGAGATAAATTATATTGTCTTGGATCCTCCAACATGTTGAGCTTGCCTTTCCCCTCATGCTAGCCAAATTCACTGCACCAAGTAGAGATACTACTTGTGCTTCCAAATACCCTTAAACTAGTTTTGCCATAAGAGTCCACCATACTTACCTATGGATTGAGTAAGATCCTCCAAGTAAGTTGTCATCGGTGCAAGCAATAAAAATTGCCCTCTAAATATGTATGACTTATTAGTGTGGGAGAAAATAAGCTTTATACGATCGTGTGATATGGAAGAAATAAAAGCGACAGACTGCATAATAAAGGTCCATATCACAAGTGGCAATATAAAGTGACGTTTTTTCGCATTAAGATTTTGTGCATCCAACCATAAAAGCGCATGACAACCTCTGCTTCCCTCTGCGAAGGGCCTATCTTTTACTTTTATCTCCTACCTTGCATAAGAGTAATGGTGATCTTCACCCTCCTTTTTTATATTTTAACCTTTGGCAAGCACAGTATGTTGGAACGATCCTGGTATATATGGCTAATTGGATGTGAGTCTTCATGAACTATTATTGTTGACATTACCCTTGAGGTAAAACATTGGGAGGCAAAACAATAAGCCCCTATCTTTCTCTGTGTCCGATTAAAACTCCATACCCATAAGTATTGCGTGAGTGTCAGCAATTGTGAAAGACTATACGATAGTTGAGTTTGTGGACTTGCTAAAAAGCTCTTATACATTGACTCTTTCCTATGTTATGATAAATTGCAATTGCTTCAATGACTGAGATTATAGCTTGTTAGTTTTGAATGAAGTTTACGATTCATACTTGATATTGTGATTGAATTATTACTCTAGCATAAGAAATTATATGACAGGAATTATATAAGTTGTTGTTCTAAGAATGATCATGATGCCCTCAAGTCCATATTTTATTTTTATCGACACCTCTATCTCCAAACATGTGGACATATTTTTCGATTTTGGCTTTCGCTTGAGGACAAGCGAGGTCTAAGCTTGGGGGAGTTGATACGTCCATTTTGCATCATGCTTTTATATCGATATTTATTGCATTATGGGCTGTTATTACACATTATGTCACAATACTTATGCCTATTCTCTCTTATTTTACAAGGTTTACATAAAGAGGGAGAATGCCGGCAGCTGGGATTCTGGGCTGGAAAAGGAGAAAAATATTAGAGACCTATTCTGCACAGCTCCAAAAGTCCTGAAACTTCACGGAAGACGTTTTCAGAATATATAAAAAATACTTAGCGGAAGAAATTCACCAGGGGGGCCACACCCTGCCCACGAGGGTGGGGGCGCGCCCTACCTCCCTGGGCGCGCCCCCTACCTCGTGGGCCCTCTGGTGGCCCTCTAGTGGCCATCTTCTGCTATATGGAGTCTTTCGATGGGAAAAAATAACAAGCAATCTTCTTGGACGAAACTCCGCTGCCACGAGGCGGAACCATGGCAGATCCAATCTAGGGCTCCGGCAGAGCTGTTCTGCCGGGGAAACTTCCCTCCTGGAGGGGGAAATCATCGCCATCGTCATCACCAATGCTCCTCTCATTAGGAGAGGGCAATCTCCATCAACATCTTCATCAGTACCATCTCCTCTCAAAACCCTAGTTCATCTCTTGTATCCAATTCTTGTCTTGAAGTCCGGGATTGGTCCTAGTAGGTTGAGAGTTAATTACTCCTTGTAGTTGATGCTAGTTGGTTCAATTGGTGGAATATCATATGTTCAGATCCTATATGCATATTAATACCCCTCTGATTATGAACATGTTTATGCTTTGTGAGTAGTTACGTTTGTTCCTGAGGACATGGGAGAAGTCTTGCTATTAGTAGTCATGTGAATTTGGTATTCGTTCGATATTTTGATGAGATGTATGTTGTCTCTCCTCTGGTGGTGTTATGTGAACGTCGACTACATGACACTGATACGTCTCCAACGTATCTATAATTTTTGATTGCTCCATGCTATGTTATCTACTGTTTTGGGCAATATTGGGCTTTATTATCCACTTTTATATCATTTTTGAGACTAACCTATTAACCGGAGGCCCAACCCAGATTTGCTGTTTTTTGCCTACTTCAGTGTTTCCAAGAAAAGGAATATCAAACGGAGTCGAAACGGAACGAAATCAACTGGAGAAGTTATTTTTGGAAGGAAAGCTACCGGAAAAACTTGGAGTGCACGTCAGGAAAGAAGGGAGGTGCTCACGAGGGTAGGGGGCGCGCCCACCCCCTAGGGCGCGCCCCCTGCCTCGTGGCCCCCCTTCGGTCCCCTTATGTGTCTCTTTCACCCATATATACCTACGTATCCTAAAACTTCCGGAACGGAGATTAGATAGGGAGTTCCGCCGCCAGAAGCCTCCATAGCCACCAAAAACCAATCTAGACCCGTTCCGGCACCCTCCCGGAGGGGGCAATCCTTCTCCGGTGGCCATCTTCATCATCCTGGTGCTCTCCATGACGAGGAGGGAGTAGTTATCCCTCGGGGCTGAGGGTATGTACCAGTAGCTATGTGTTTGATCTCTCTCTCTCTCTCGTGTTCTTGATTTGGCACGATCTTGATGTATCGCGAGCTTTGCTATTATAGTTGGATCTTATGTTTCTCCTCCCCCTCTACTCTCTTGTAATGAATTGAGTTTCCCCTTTGAAGTAATCTTATCGGATTGAGTCTTTAAAGATTTGAGAACACTTGATGTATGTCTTGCGTGGGATACCCGTGGTGACAATGGGGTATTCTATTGATCCACTTGATGTATGTTTTGGTGATCAACTTGCGGGTTCCGCCCATGAACCTATGCATAGGGGTTGGCACACGTTTTCATCATGATTCTCTGGTAGGAACTTTGGGGCACTCTTTGAGGTCCTTTGTGTTGGTTGAATAGATGAATCTGAGATTGTGTGATGCATATCATATAATCATACCCACGGATACTTGAGGTGACATTGGAGTATCTAGGTGACATTAGGGTTTTGGTTGATTTGTGTCTTAAGGTGTTATTCTAGTACGAACTCTAGGGCTGTTTGTGACACTTATAGGAATAGCCTAACGGATTGATTGGAAAGAATAACTTTGAGGTGGTTTCGTACCCTACCATAATCTCTTCGTTCGTTCTCCGCTATTAGTGACTTTGGAGTGACTCTTTGTTGCATGTTGAGGGATAGTTATGTGATCCAATTATGATATTATTGTTGAGGGAACTTACACTAGCGAAAGTATGAACCCTAGGCCTTATTTCCTATCATTGCAATACTGTTTACGCTCACTTTTATCGCTTGCTACCTTGCTGTTTTTATATTTTCAGATTACAAAAACTATTGTCTACTATCCATATACCACTTGTATCACCATCTCTTCGCCGAACTAGTGCACCTATACAATTTACCATTGTATTGGGTGTGTTGGGGACACAAGAGACTCTTTGTTATTTGGTTGAAGGGTTGCTTGAGAGAGACCATCTTCATCCTACGCCTCCTACGGATTGATAAACCTTAGGTCATCCACTTGAGGGAAATTTGCTACTGTCCTACAAACCTCTGCACTTGGAGGCCCAACAACGTCTACAAGAAGAAGGTTGTGTAGTAGACATCAGACACTTCACCATTGTTTGGGACTAGAGGAAGGCATTGGGAAGTAATAATTAGATGATGGGTTGCTAGAGTGACAGAAGCTTAAACCCTAGTTTATGCGTTGCTTCGTAAGGGGCTGATTTAGATCCATATGTTTCATGCTATGGTTAGGTTTACCTTAATACTTTTGTTGTAGTTGCGGATGCTTGCAATAGAGATTCATCATAAGTGGGATGTTTGTCCAAGTAAGGGAAGCACCCAAGAACCGGTCCACCCGCATACCATATTATCAAAGTACCGAACGTGAATCATATGAACGTGATGAAAACTAGCTTGACGATATTCCCATGTGTCCTCGGGAGCGCTTTACATCATATAAGAGTTTGTCCAGGCTTGTCCTTTGCTACAAAAAGGATTGGGCCAGCTTTCTGCACCTTATTTACTTTTGTTACTTGTTGCTCGTTACAAATTATCCTATCACAAAACTATCTGTTACTACTTATTTCAGTACTTGCAGAGAATACCTTGCTGGAAAATGCTTATCATTTCCTTCTGCTCCTCGTTGGGTTCGACAATCTTACTTATCGAAAGGACTACGGTAGATCCCCTACACTTGTGGGTCATCAGTTAGGTGTACCTTAATACTTCTTTTGTAGTTGCGGATGCTTGCAATAGGGGTTAATCATAAGTGGGATGCTTTTCCACGGAAGAATAGTACCCAAGCACCGGTCCACCCACATATCAAATTATCAAAGTACCGAACGCGAATCATATGAACGTGATGAAAACTAGCTTGATGATAATTCCCATGTGTCCTCGGGAGAGATTTCCTTTATATAAGAGTTTGTCCATGCTTGTCCTTTGCTACAAAAAGGATTGGGCCATATTGCTGCACCTTATTTACTTTTATTACTTGTTACTCGTTACAAATTACCTTATCACAAAACTATCTATTATCGATAATTTCAGTGCTTGCAGAGAATACCTTGCTGAAAACCACTTATCATTTCCTTCTGCTCCTCATTGGGTTTGACACTCTTACTTATCGAAAAGGCTACGACAGATCCCCTACACTTGTGGGTCATCAAAACTCTTTTCTAGCGCCATTGCTGGGGAGTGAAGCGCCTTTGGTAGGTGGAATTTGGTAAGGAAAATTTTATATAGTGTGCTGAAATTTACTGTCACTTGTTACTATGGAACATAATCCTTTGAGGGGCTTGTTCGGGGTATCTTCACCCCAACCAGTAGAGCAAAGAGTTGCTCCTCAACCTACTGAACCTACTAAAAATGTTTACTTTGAAATTCCTTCGGGTATGGTAGAGAAACTGCTAGCTAATCCTTTTACAAGAGATGGAACATTACATCCCGACTTGCACCTAATCTATGTGGATGAAGTTTGTGGGTTATTTAAGCTTGCAGGTATGCCCGAGGATGTTATCTAGAAGAAGGTCTTCCCTTTATCTTTGAAGGGAAAGGAATTTACATGGTTTATGCTATGTGATGATATGGGATCGTGGAACTACAACTGATTGAAATTGGACATCAGAAGTTTTATCCTATGCATCTTGTCCATCGTGATCGTAATTATATATATAATGTTTGGCCTCGCGAAGGAGAAAGCATCGCTCAAGCTTGGGGGAGGCTTAAACCAATGTTATATTCATGCCCCAATCATGAGCTCTCAAGAGAAATTATTATTCAAAAAATTTATGCTCATCTTTCTCTCGATAATCGCTCCATGCTCGATACTTCTTGTACTGGCTCTTTTATGATGAAGACTATTGAATTCAGATGGGGTTTATTGGAAAGAATTAAACGCAAATCTGAAGATTCGGATCTCGACGAAGGTAAGGAGTTAGGTATAAGACCTAAGTTTGGTTGTGTTAAATCTTTTATGGATACCGATGCTTTCAGTGAATTTAGCACTAAATATGGACTAGACTCTGAGATAGTAGCTTCTTTCTGTGACTCCTTTGCTACTCATGTTGATCTCCCTAAGGAGAAGTGGTTTAAATATAATCCTCCCATTGAAGTAAAAGTAGTTGCACCTATTATAGTTGAAGAAAATACTATCACTTATAATGATCATGTTGTTCCTACTTCTTTTATTGAGAAACCACCCTTCCCTGCTAGAATACAGGATCATGCTAAAGCTTCAACTGTGGTTCGTAAGAGTAATACTAGAACGCCTACAGCCTCTGAGCAAATTAAAGTTGAACCTAGTGTTGCTATGGTTAAAGATCTCTTAGACGGTAATATTGATGGGTATGTTATTTACTTCTGTGATGAAGCTGCTAGAATTGCTAGACCTGATACTAAAAATAAACATAGACCTGTTGTAGGCATGCCTGTTATTTCTGTTAAAATAGGAGATCATTGCTATCATGGCTTATGTGATATGGGTTCTAGTGTAAGTGCAATACATCATTTCTTATATAAAGAAATTATGCATGATATTGCACCTGCTGAGATAGAGGAAATTGATGTTACAATTAAGCTTGCCAATAGAGACACTATTTCACCAGTGGGGATTGTTAGAGATGTTGAAGTCTTGTCTGGGAAAGTTAAATACCCTGCTGATTTTCTTGTTCTTGGCTCCCCGCAAGATGACTTTTGTCCCATTATATTTGGTAGACCCTTCTTGAATATTTTTAATGCCCAGATAGACTGCAAAAAGGATTTTGTTACTATTGGTTTGGGGGATATGTCTCATGAATTTAATTTTGCTATATTTCGTAGAGAACCCCATGATAAAGAATTGCCTAGTAAAGATGAAATTATTGGTCTTGCTTCTATTGCCGTGCCTCCTAGTGATCCCTTAGAACAATATTTGCTGGACCATGAAAATGATATGTTTATGAATGAAAGAAGGGAAATAGATGAAGTATTCTTTAAACAGTGGCCTATCTTGAAACACAACTTGCCTGTTGAAATCCTAGGGGATCCTCCTCCACCTAAGGGTGATCCCGTGTTTGAGCTTAAACCTTTACCTGATACACTTAAATATGCTTATCTTGATGAGAAAGAGATATATCCTATTATTATTAGCACTAACTTTTCAGAGCATGAAGAAAAGAAATTATTGAAAACTATGAAGAAGCACCATGCTGCTATTGGATATACTCTTGATGATCTTAAGGGCATTAGTCCCACTCTATGCCATCACAAAATAAAATTGGAGAAAGACGCTAAGCCGGTTGTTGATCATCAATGACGGTTAAATCCTAAGATGAAAGAAGTGGTAAGAAAAGAGATACTAAAGCTTCTGGAGGCCGGTATAATTTATCCCATTGCTGATAGTCAATGGGTATGTCTTGTCCATTGTGTCCCTAAGAAGGGAGGTATTACTGTTGTTCCTAATGATAAAGATGAACTGATCCCACAAAGAATTGTTACATGTTATAGAATGGTAATTGGTTTCCGCAAATTAAACAATCTACTAAAAAGGATTATTACATGTTACCTTTTATTGATCAAATGCTAGAAAGATTATCCAAACATACACATTTTTGCTTTCTTGATGGTTATTCTGGTTTCCCTCAAATACATGTGTCAAAAGAGGATCAAGAAAAGAAATTTTTTACTTGCCCTTTTGGTACCTTTGCTTATATACATATGCCTTTTGGTTTATGCAATGCACCTACTACTTTTCAACGATGTATGACTATTATATTCTCTGACTTTTGTGAAAAGATTGTTGAGGTATTCATGGATGATTTCTCCGTTTATGGAACTTCTTTTGATGATTGCTTAAGCAACCTCGATCGAGTTTTGCAGAGATGTGAAGAAACAAATATTGTCTTGAATTGGGAGAATTGCCACTTTATTGTTAATCAAGGTATTGTCTTGGGGCATAAAATTTCTGAAAGAGGTATTGAAGTTGATAAAGCTAAAGTTCATGCTATTGAAAAGATGTCGTGTCCTGAGGATATTAAAGGTATAATAAGCTTCCTTGGTCATGACAGTTTTCATAGGAGGTTCATTAAGGAATTCTCTAAAATTTCTAGGCCTCTAACTAATCTCTTACAAAAAGATGTTCCTTTTGTCTTTGATGATGATTGTGTAGAAGCATTTGAAATACTTAAGAAAGCTTTAATTTCTGCACCCATTGTTCAACCACCTGATTGGAATTTACCCTTTGAAATTATGTGTGATGCTAGTGATTATGCTGTAGGGGCTGTTCTAGGACAAAGAGTTGATAAGAAATTAAATGTTATCCAATATGCTAGTAAAACTCTAGACAGTGCCCAAAGAAATTATGCTACTACTGAAAAAGAATTTTTAGCAGTTGTATTTGCTTGTGATAAGTTCAGACCTTATATTGTTGATTCTAAAGTAATTGTTCACACTAATCATGATTCTATTAAATATCTTATGGAAAAAAAGATGCTAAACCTAGACTTATTAGATGGGTTCTCTTGCTACAAGAATTTGATTTGCATATTATTGATAGAAAGGGAGCTGAGAACCCCGTTGCAGACAGCTTGTCTAGGTTAGAGAATGTTCTTGATGACCCACTACTTATTGATGATAGCTTTCCTGATGAACAATTAGTTGTGATAAATGCTTCTCATACTGCTCCATGGTATGCTGATTATGCTAATTATATTGTTGCTAAGTTTATACCACCTAGTTTCACATACCAGCAAAAGAAAAAGTTCTTCTATGATTTAAGACATTACTTCTGGGATAACCCACATCTTTATAAAGAAGGAGTAGATGGTGTTATTAGACGTTGTGTACCTGAGCATGAACAGGAATAGATCCTATGCAAGTGTCACTCCGAGGCTTATGGAGGACAGCATGCTGGAGATAGAACTGCACATAAGGTATTGCAATTTGGTTTTTATTAGCCTACTCTCTTCAAGGGTGCCCGTAAGTTTGTTTTTTCTTGTGATGAATTTCAAAGAATAGGTAATATTAGTAGACATCAAGAAATGCCTATGAATTATTCACTTGTTATTGAACCATTTGATGTTTGGGGATTTGATTATATGGGACCGTTTCCTTCCTCTAATGGGTATACACATATTTTAGTTGATGTTGATTACGTTACTAAGTGGGTAGAAGCTATTCCAACTAGTAGTGTTGATCATAACACCTCTATTAAGATGCTTAAAGAAGTTATTTTTCTAAGGTTTGGAGTCCCTAGATACTTAATGACTGATGGTGGTTCACATTTTATTCATGGTGCTTTTCATAAAATGCTTGCTAAGTATGATGTTAATCATAGAATTGCATCTCCATATCATCCACAGTCTAGTGGTCAAGTAGAATTGCGTAATAGAGAGATTAAATTAATTTTGCAAGGGACTGTTAATAGATCTAGAAAGAATTGGTCCAAGAAACTTGATGATGCATTATGGGCTTATAGAACTGCATACAAAAATCCTATGGGTATGTCTCCATATAAAATGGTTTATGGTAAAGCATGTCACTTACCTCTCGAACTAGAACATAAGGCATATTGGGCCATTAAAGAGCTCAATTATGATTTCAAACTTGCCGGTGAGAAGAGGTTATTTGACATTAGCTCACTTGACGAATGGAGAACCCAAGCCTATGAGAATGCCAAATTGTTTAAAGAAAAAAGTTAAAAGATGGCATGACAAAAGAATACAAAAGCATGAGTTTAATGTAGGTGATTATGTATTGCTATACAACTCTCGTTTAAGATTTTTTGCAGGAAAGCTTCTCCCTAAATGGGAAGGTCCTTACATTATCGAGGAGGTCTATTGTTCCGGTGCCATAAAAATCAACAACTTCGAAGGCACAAATCCGAAGGTGGTGAACGGTCAAAGAATCAAACATTATATCTCAGGTAATCCTATAAATGTTGAAACCAATGTTATTGAAACCGTAACCCCGGAGGAATACATAAGGGACACTTTCCGGAACGTTTCAGCCTCCGAAAAGGAATAGGTACGTGGTACGGTAAGTAAATCGACTCCAAAATAGTTCTAATGGCAATTTTTCTCCCTAGATATTTAATGACTGATGGCGGTTCACATTTTATTCATGGTGCTTTCCGTAAAATGCCTGCTAAGTATGATGTTAACCATAGAATTGCATCTCCTTATCACCCGCAGTCTAGTGGTCAAGTAGAATTGAGCAATGGAGAACTCAAATTAATTTTGCAAAAGAATGTTAATAGATCTAGAAAGAATTAGTCTAAGAAACTTGATGATGCAATATGGGCCAATAGAACTACATATAAAAATCCTATGGGTATGTCTCCGTATAAAATGGTCTATGGAAAAGCATGTCACTTACCTCTCGAACTAGAACATAAGGCTTATTGGGCTATTAAAGAGCTCAATTATGATTTCAAACTTGCCGGTGAGAAGAGGTTATTTGACATTAGCTCACTTGATGAATGGAGATCCCAGGCCTATGAGAATGCCAAACTGTTTAAAGAAAAGGTTAAAAGATGGCATGATAAAAGAATACAAAAACGTGAGTTTAATGTAGGTGATTATGTATTATTATACAACTCTCATTTAAGATTTTTTGCAGGAAAACTTCTCTCTAAATGGGAAGGTCCTTACGTCATCGAGGAGGTCTATCGTTCCGGTGCTATAAAAATCAACAACTTCGAAGGCACGAATCTGAGGGTGGTGAACGGTCAAAGAATCAAATATTATATCTCAAGTAATCTCACAAATGTTGAAACTAATGTTATTGAAACTGTAACCCCGGAGGAATACATAAGGGACAGTTTCCAGAACGTTCCAGACTCTGAAAAGGAATAGGTATGTGGTACTGTAAGTAAACCGACTCCAAAATAGTTCTAATAGCATTTTTTTCTCCGTTTTGGAATATTTAAGAAAATAGGAAAATAAGAAGAAATCCAGGAAGGACACGAGGCGTCCATGAGGGTGGAGGGCGTGCCCTACCCCCTGGGCACGCCCCCCTGCCTCGTGGGCACCTCGTGTGCCCTCCGGACTCCGTTTTCTTGCAAGATACTTCTTTTGGTCGGTAAAAATTCATTATATAATCTCCCAAAGGTTTTGACCACCGTACCACGCAAGCATCCTCTGTTTTTGTTTCGAGCTATTTCTGGTGCAGATTTAAAGCAAGATGTCTTCTCAAGAGTCAGTCGGGGAGAATCCGGTGTCTCATCCAATACTAGGGCCAAGAGCAAACAGCGATGCTGACCACTTTGGGCCATCAACTAAGGAAGAGATGGAGGCTGACTTGAAAAGGATAGATGCCATGGAGCAGGATGAAGAATTTACTTCTCGTTTCCGAGCTGGATTCACGATGGGGGAACTACAGAGCTCAGCTATTCCAAACTCGGTCATCCCTTCCAATGTTAGATTTCTTTCTTATGAAAATATGAAAAAGAGTGTTACTTGTTCTCCCGCAGCTATGCAACATCCTTGGGTGAAAGGAGCTTTAGCCGTCACGGGCAAGCTCCGTAAGGAAATAATGGACCTCAAGCAGCAAGTCAATAAGCTCGAGGAAGAGAATCGTATCCTGAGGGGCCTCATCGCTAAGAATATCACATCACCACCCCCGAAGAAAGAGACATAAACACATGGATATGGGCACTCCCCTTGGCAACTGCCAAGCTTGGGGGAGTGCCCCCGGTATCGTATCACCATCGCACTTTTACCTTTACCGTTTTTCTTAGTTCTATCCTTTTGGTAATATCTTGATCTAGTAGAATAAAGTTTTAGTATGATCTAGTTTTGAGTTTTTCTTTATGATCCTTCTATGTAATCGAGTCCTTGAGCTATATATAATAAAGATTAGCGTTGAGTCAAGGGCTTGATTATCTTGCTATGATCTTGAGGGAATAAAATAAAAGAGAAAGAATAAAAATAAATAAAGAGATCATATGGATCTTATGGAGAGTAATGACTTCACATATAAAGAGTATGATGAATAAAAGTTGTTGAGAGTTGACAAACATAGTTTTGGTCATCGTTGCAATTAATAGGAAGTAATAAAGAAAGAGAGGTTTTCACATATAAATATACTATCTTGGACATCTTTTATGATTGTGAGCACTCATTAAAATATGAAATGCTAAAGAGTTGACGCTGGACAAGGAAGACAACGTAATGGGTTATGTTTTCTTACATCTAAAATAAATTATATTGTCATGGATCATCCAACATGTTGAGCTTGCCTTTCGCTCTCATGCTAGCCAAATTCTTTGCACCAAGTAGAGATACTACTTGTGCTTCCAAATATCCTTAAACCCAGTTTTTGCCATAAGAGTCCACCATATATACCTATGGATTGAGTAAGATCCTTCAAGTAAGTTGTCATCGTTGCAAGCAATAAAAATTGCTCTCGAAATATGTATGATTTGTTAGTGTGGAGAAAATAAGCTTTATATGATCTTGTGATGTGGAAGAAATAAAAGCAACAGACTGCATAATAAAGGTCCATATCACAAGTGGCAATATAAAGTGACATTCTTTCGCATTAAGATTTTGTGCATCCAACCATAAAAGCACATGACAATCTATGCTTCCCTCTGCGAAGGGCCTATCTTTTATTCTTGTCTTATACTTCATATAAGAGTCATGGTGATCTTCACCTTTCCTTTTTACATTTTATCCTTTGGCAAGCACAATGTGTTGGAAAGATCCTGATATATATAGCTAATTGGGTGTGAGTTTTCATGAGCTATTATTGTTGACATTACCCTTGAGGTAAAAGGTTGGGAGGCAAAACTATAAGCCCCTATCTTTCTCTGTGTCCGACTGAAACTTCATACCCATAAATATTGCGTGAGTGTTAGAAATTGTGAAATACTAAATGATAGTTGAGTACGTGGACTTGCTGAAAAGCTCTTACATTGACTCTTTCTGATGTTATGATAAATTTCAATTGCTTCAATGACTGAGATTATAGTTTATTAGTTTTCAATGAAGTTTCTGATTCATACTTGAAATTGTGAATGAATTGTTACTTTAGCATAAGAGATCATATAACAATATATTTATATATATGTTGTTGTTCTAAGAATGATCATCATGCTCTCATGTCCATATTTTATTTTTATCGACACCTCTATCGCTAAACATGTGGACATATTTCTCGATATCGGCTTTTGCTTGAGGACAAGCGAGGTCTAAGCTTGGGGGAGTTGATATGTCCATTTTGCGTCATGCTTTTGTATCGATATTTATTGCATTTATGGGCTGTTATTACACATTATGTCACAATACTTATGCTTGTTCTCTCTTATTTTACAAGGTTTACAAGAAGAGGGGGAATGCCGGCAGCTGGAATTTTGGGCTGGAAAAGGAGCAAATATTAGAGACCTATTCTGCACATCTCCAAAAGTCCTGAAACTTCACGGGAGCATGTTTCAGAATATATAAAAAATATTGTGCGAAAGAAGTACCAGAGGGGGCCACCCACCGTCCACGAGGGTGGGGTGCGCCCTACCCCCCTGGGCGCGCCCCCTGCCTCGTGGCCCCCCTGGCAGCCCTTTGATGCCCATCTTTGTCTATGTGGAGTCTTCGTCCTGGAAAAAATCATAAGCAAGCTCACGAGACGAAACTCCGCCGCCACGAGGCGGAACCAATCTAGGGCTCCGGTGGAGCTGTTCTGCCGGGGAAACTTCCCTCCGGGAGGGGGAAATGTTCACCATCGTCATCACCAATGATCCTCTCATCGGGAGGGGGTCAATCAGCAATCACCCTCTTCCTTTTTGATGTCTGATGCACAAGAACAGCATTTGAGTGGAAAAACATGGTATGATGACAGATGGAATATGTATTGATAATGGATGGGCATGGCATCTCGACATATATGATGAGTAAACTAAGCATATGGCGGTGCAACAAAGTATAAGAAATGCAAGACAACATATGCAAGATACGCACAATCAATAAAACCTTGCCAAATTAGAATAGGCACCTTGATGGGTGAACAGGACAGGCCATCTGCCTTTGACTCCTCGATGTTAGAATAGTCATTAAGATCATATTCTGAACAAGAATCAACAGGTGGTGAGCGTATGGGTTTCATTGCATCCAGAATGGCACTCAATGCCTTGGTGCCAATTTTGTAAGTCATTGCGGTGTTTAGCTTCAAGAGTGGACTGGTACTTGTGCGACACAAAGCAGCTACACAGATCATAGTGTAGATATAACGGGAAAACCGTAAGCATCAGAGTAAAATCAGCAAAGTGGAACTTGCTGGAATATATGTGCTAGTATTGTTGGTACGGCTAGAAAGCCTTCAGATACCAGCTCTCTTCAACTGAAGGTGCGGTACTGTTAATATCAGTGTAACTCTCAAAGGCGACACAGCTCCCCGCATTTCCTTGCTATTCTTATAGGATTCAAGTGGGCAGGCCACTACAAATCCTATTCCCATGTTTACAAAATCCTACGAATCAAAGAGGCCCGACGAGTTCAAAGTGTCCATACCAACCGACCGTATAGACCTCGACACTACAAATGTCCATGCTCATGTTCACTACAAGGAACATACTGTACTACTATCATACTCCCTCCATTCCAAAATATAAATCTTGGTAGAGATTTCCACTATGGATCACATACAGATGTATCTAGATACATTTTAGAGTGTAGATTCACCCATTTTGCTCCATATGTAGTCCATGGTGGAATCTATACAAAGACTTGTATTTAGGAACGGAGAGAGTACTTATTAAAGAAGAACGGAAGAGGAACATGCTAAAGAAGAGCAAGCAGATTTTGGATAATAAAATGTTCGTTGTGCAGTTCCCACACATGATGAACCAGAGGGCATTAAGAAAGCAACTCCCTGATGTCTCTCTATATGTGGTGCACGTTCCTTTTCGAAAGTAAAGTAGGAACATTAGCTGACCAATTAAATGTTATCTGTTTTAGTAATATTAGCATCATATCATATTCATACTTGAGCACCAAGTTTGGAATTATGAGTGGCATGTTGTTTAGCCTGATTGATTCAGGAGCAGCGCTAAGCAGGTACGATGATGGTACTGAATATAAAGGCATGTCTGCATTTGGTTCAGTCAACCATTTCAGGCTGTTGGATGAAGATCCTACGTCTCCTAACCCTTCTTCTTCCTCGTCTCTGATTCTTCCCATATAGAACTGTAACATCCCAAATTTTTAATTTGGAATGTTATACATTAGATCATCATGCATATCTTATTTTCTTGCATTTTGGTCGATCCTAGAAATTTCACGCAACTCAAGGACCTTCGGAGAGAGTTGGAGATTTCGTCATTTTCATATTTGAGAGTTTTTTCGAATTTGAAAAGAGGATCATTTGATTTATTTATTTCATCTTCAATAATTTTTCCGATATCAAAAATATAAGAGAGGGAATAATATGACTTTCCCAAAATTTGAGGAAAAATGAAGATTTAATAAATAGATCAAATTTTGGTTTTGCCGGAGTTGTTTGCATTTTATTTGGATAGGGAAAAATGCGCGTTTTCAAAAATTGCATTTTAGGTCCGGAGAAAAGTTCATTTTGTTCGACTCATTTTTAGGAGTCGGGGAAAATTTACTTTAGAATTTTTGGAGCCGTTTAGTTTCTTTTTCTTTTGTTTTCTGCGCGAACCGTTAAAAAAAAACGGAATCCCGCCAGGCCAGCCGGGCCAAGCCCAGCCAGCCGGCCGCCCCAGCCCCCTGCGTGCGCGCGCCAGCGCTGGCAGGCGCCAGCCGCCGCCTCTTGCCTCTGCCGAATCCTTTGGATTCTAGCCCTCTTTCCTTTGTTTCGTTTTTCCTATCCTATTTATCTTGTCCCCTACCCCAAGTAATCTCTCCCCTCCTATATAAATACCCCCATAGACCCCCCCTCTAAACCCATCAAATCAAACCCCAAGCCCTCCACCGCACCCCACCCCGCGCCCTACACCGCCGCCGCGCCACCCCACACCCGCGCCGCCGCCCTTGTGTCACCGTCGCCCACGCCGCCGCCCTACGCCGCCGCCGGAGCCCCTCGCCGGAGACCTCGCCGAGGTTGCCCCGCATCTCTTTTCCTCGGATCCTTTTCTTCTAATCGTTCCGATTCTTTTCTTCTCTTCTGATTCATTTTCTAGATCGGTTTTCCGTTTCTTTTTTAGTTTTCTTCTCCGAAACCCTAGATCGGATTCGTTTTCTTTTCCGATTTAGTTGCCTTTGGACCGTTCACCGGACCACGTTCGTCTTAACGAACGTGATCACCGGATTCTTTCTAGGTTAACGAACGCCCGTTCGTTTACCGTTCTTCGTTTTCTTTCTGTTGGATTTATTCCGCGATCGTGATCTCAGATCCGATCTTCGTTCTAGTCTTTCTTCCGCTCGTTTATCGGAATCAGGTGATTCAAGCGCCTGGAGTTTCGTTCGAAACCGCCGTTCCGTGTCTAATCAACTTGAACAAGTTTTTGCCCTGGTAAAATTTGACCTAGTTTCAACTTGCTAGAACCGAGTTGTTTTCTTCCGCCGTTTGTTTTCCGTCGTTTGTTCGGTTCGTTCTTTCTTTGCAACCGGAGTTCTTAAGTTGAACTATCTGGTTCGTTCTCTTTTCGAGTTTTACCTGTGCATTAGATGAGTACTTATTGTGTGGTTACTATTGCTTGCTTACGATAGATTGACCGAGTGTGACGAGTAGATCTATCAAGAGATTTTGAGTGCGAATCATCTTCATCAACCTTGCAGGCAAGTTCACACTTTGATCATACTTTTCTACAACCCAGTTTTATTGCATTAGATCAATCCTCTCACATTGCATGATTAGGATCTAATTAAATTGTGGGATGGGAAGTAGATGAGGTAGTACCTATTACCTGTATTATTATGAAACCTTTGGGAGTTACTCTACGTTTGCTTATTATGCCATGCTATGCTAGTAGACGTGGATTGGGTGAGTGATATCCATGACAGATGTGAGTTGATAATTTTAATGGTTTATCTAAGGTGGCAACCTAACACACATCTGGGTGGATTGAGGCACCTGATGTCTATCAGGACTTGCCTGTTTTTTTTGGACCGCCACCCAGGCTCAAAGGGATCATAAGATCTTTCATGCTAGAAACTTACCGTGTGTAGCCACAGCTTATGGGCTCTGGCATAGTTGACTAAGTGTGCGAACTCTTACGGTGACTAGCAGATGTAGGGGTGTAGGTGGTACGGTCTACTCCATGTAAGGTGCTAGCGTTTCTGAAAGACTATGTCTCAGTCATCCGTTTCTCAAACACCATGTAGTGCGAGAAAACAAACGGAGGCGATCGAGTCTTGTGGGGAAAAGTGCGCAAACCTCTGCAGAGTGTACAAACTAATCATGATTAGCCGTGTCCCCGGTTATGGACATCTTGAGTATCTAGTTCGGATTATCCTGTTGATCTCATCACGCTTACTTTAAATTGAATATTGTTGGGTTTTAATGATGTTGCTTAATTGGGATTGAGAATGCTGTCAACCATTCTCAATGTTCAACAACCACCATGATAGTTAAATAAATTTATTCCTTTGTAGTAGGGAAAAATTGGCTTTACGCAAAAACCTTATAACCATAGAGATTTTCCACCAGCCAAATATGCATGTAGTGATAGCCATTGTTCATTTTCTCTATGGTGTGAATTTGCCAGTACATTCAATGTACTGACCCGTTTCTGGCTGCAACGTCTTATGTTGCAAGTTTCTTACGACGAGTAAGTGATACGTTAGGGTTACGATTTCTACACTCAACTTTGCCGTTGGGTTGATGGGAATCCACAACCTTGTTGCTTCCGCTATTTGGATTGAGGTAATAGTATTTACGTTACTTTATACATGTGATTTACCTCTGTTATAAATCCTTTGAGTACTGTGTGTGTCAGCATACTGATCCAGGGATGACACATAAGCACAGAGACTTGATCCATTCAGGTCGGGTCGCTACAAGATGGTATCAGAGCACATGTTGACTGTAGGACGTGACCCTAGAAACTGGCAAGCCCATACCAAAGACTTTTCTCTACAACTTTCCCTTTCAAAAAGATCTTTTCTCTTCTGAGCTTATTCAAAAATTCTTTTTAGTGAGACCATACCCCTTTTTCCCCTTTTGACCACACGAAGATTCGACTGATGAGACCACCCCAAGAAGTACGAGATATCGGACAACTAAGGCCACTTCGGAATGAAGAGTATTTTCCGTGCGTCTGAATAATGGAAACTACAACGGCTGAAGGCCGAAGACAAGTAGAATTGGAAGGCTCTGAAGAATTCCCAGATTTGTATGACCTAGGAAGGCTACCCTTATGGAACTTGGCAGACTATGGAAGTTGTCAATACCCGAGATCAAGGTGTATTGGAGAAATACCAAAGCATGTAGAGTTAAGAACTCAAGGATTTGTCAAGGAAAACCCTAAGGCATGAGATATCAACTATGGAGAGATAGCTCATGGAAATGACAACCACGGCTATCCATGAGGTTATCGCCCGCATATGCTATTGTCACCGTGCTGAGTTAAGCATGCATATGCATGGAAGGATTAAATGGTAGAAGGCTGATGGAGCACCTACTAGTAAGATGAAGTTTTAACCTTAGCCGGTGTATCACCAGGATCTGGAATAGTACATAAAGAAGTTTAAGGTGGAGCTCCAGGAAGTCGTATTAGACAAGGAAGTATTTCATGAGGAACTCAGGATCCTAAAGATGAGAGTAGCCAAGCTGGAGGAGCTACAACCTCGAGATACCGGAGATTTGTCAGGAACTGAAGGACAGTAGGACCATGGTTCATGCCAAGGATGTTGAAACCTAGAAGTTTGAAATGCAACTCCAGAATATTACAGGATGTCACGAGAGATTTCACGTCAACAGAGATGATCTGGCAAAAGAACTTGAGAAGGACAAGCATGATTGGAAGAAGCCATTGGAGGCTTGAACAAGGCTTGAAGAGTTTGGAGACGTTGAAGATTTATTGACCTTTAGAAGACCAAACCCCTGTTATATACCTACGTTAGATGCGACGATTGTGAGCTGTCATTTGTTTGATGTTTTCCCGACAGCCACAATAAAATCTGTCTTTTCAAAACTTTTGTTTGTATTGTGTGCATCCCTCTCTATCTCTCTTATCTCACCCCAAACCCATGGACCCAATAGATGATGAATGGAGATGAGCTTGTATTTTCTGGACCGATGAGTCAATTGGAGGCAGACCGATGGATTCAGAACATGGAGGATCATATGGAGAACAACCCTATAGTCGGAAAGGATATGGCCCAACATGCTCTTCAATGCTTTGAAAGAGGTGCTGCTACTTGGTGGAGGATATACCAATCCATCAATGGATGGCAAGGACTAACCACTTGGAAAGAATTTAAGTTGACTTTGCTAAAGTCTCAGTTTGTGTCCCAGAAGTTGAAGCCTTATGGAAAAGACATGAAGAAACCTTGTGCATGCAAGATTTGTGGAGAAATCGGACACAACCATAAAGAACACAAGGATGAATGCCCTAATTGTGAAGGAAGTCACCCAGCTGAAGAATGCCCAACTAGGCAGATCACTTGTTTCTTGTGTGAAGGGACTACCCACTACCCTGCTCAGTGTCACATTTACCCCTTGGTACAAAGAACCATCCAGCAGAAGGAAGAAGCAATGAAAGGAGCTCTTATGGAAAGTTTAGAAGAACCTGTGATGAAGAAAGAGGTGAAGGACACACCCAAAGAGGAACCAATTAAACCCTACACCAAGTCTTGCTATTCATGTGGAGAAGAAGGACACATCTCCCAGAATTGTATGAACGGGAATCTAGTAGAATTCCTGACTGAGGAAGTAGAGTATGACCCACAGGAAATAGAAGCCCTGATTGGTATGGAAAAGTCCAGAAAGAGTAGATTGGATTCCAGGAAGGATCTGAGTCATGTCACCTGTTATGGGTGCAAGGAGTCAGGGCACTACCTCAACAAATGCCCAAAAAGGAAACCTCGATACTTGTCAGAAGTAATATGTTTTAGTTGTAATGGAGTAGGGCACTTTGCCAGAGAATACCCCACGGAGAAGGAAACTTGTGCTAGATAATTGAGTTTGCAACAAAAGAAATGGAGTAGTAGAAGTGAGAACATTTTTTCTTTTATATTGAGGTGTTGAGTTGAGGCATGTAATGGAAAAACAGGAGATTGTAATGATTTGAGAAATCAATAAAGTTAGCAGTGTTGGTACTGATTTGGATTTTTGAGTTACTCTATGAGGAAAGATGTTGACCATTTTTGAGGATATGAGAAATATGGTCCTTAAAATATTTGTGCATTTTAAGGGTGGTAGCACCCTGTAATGGATTTCGGAAAAAATGAATACGAGTTTTGTCTCGATATGTGTGATACCCCAAGATTATGTGGGATGAAGTTGGAGACCGACAGTTGTTTGGACCAAAGGTGATCAAAGGATTCGGAAGAGAATGTTAAGTTGATTCGAGATATACTGAAGGTAGCTCAGTCCAGACAGAAGAGTTATGCAGACTTAAAAACGCAAGGAGGTAGTCTATGAAATTGGAGATCGAGCATGTCTTCGTGTGACCCCTCTGCGAGGAGTTAAACGATTTGGAGTTAAGGGACAGTTAGCCCCGAGATTTGTAGGACCATACCGAGTTTTGGAGCGTATGAGAGAAGTGGCCTACAAGTTGGAGTTACCCGAAGGACTGTCAGGAGTTCAAGATGTGTTTCACGTTTCCCAGTTGAAGAAGTGCCATGCAGAGATGGCCAATATTCCCTTGTAAGGACGCTTGACCCTGGAAAGGATAATGATGTTCCACGAAGTAGAGTATCGACTTCATAAGTATAAGTTTTATCTCGGTATATGGGATACCCCACGAGGATGAAGAGATAAATTACTATTGGATATAAAGGAGGTATGATGTCAGAAATATGGATCAATGGAAACTCCATGATGAGTCTGAGTACTCATGTCCTAGTTTGGTGCCAATAGAAGGAAGGAAGACAGTACAATTGGATGGATTTAAGTATACTGGGAAAGCTGGAAGTTGGATGTTGGATTAGAGATCCGCTGCCCCGATGATAAGTTCAAGGACTACAAGTGATGAGATGGGCCATAACCCACAGGCCCCAAGACCTTCCAAGAAGCCAGCACACTCTTGCTGAAGGAAAAACCCTGGAAGAGGATATGCCCTTATCGATAGACGATCTTATAGGAGTAACGCAAACCTGAGAGTTGTGAAGGAACGATAGATGTTTGTCTGGCTTGCAAAATCAATGGATTATTCCGAACTTGGTTCGTCGACAAGAGAAATTCTGCAATGCTTGTGAGGAATGACCAAGTGTTAGTATGCGAGATTCGCTAAACCGTATACAAGGTAATGATTTGGGTGCGGGATGGATTGATCACCATACCGACTTACTCTTATTATTCGCCTTGATATATGGGATGGTAAATCTGAGTGACTTGCCTATAGTGGAGAGACGACGATCAAAACCTTGTTAAACCTTAGAATGGTGTAGGTATTTTTTCCCTTGTACACGGCAGCTGTTGCCAATCGTAGGACATACGGTGAGAAAGAAGCCTAGACCCATTTCCTGCAGGAGAAACCATAAATTGTTGACCACCATGAGATATCGATAGTTGTTTAGCTTTGGCGCTAGACCCGTCAGCTAAGAAGACCCAATATCGGAATAACCTTACCAAGAGGAAAGGACAAAAGAATTGAGGAAAAGGTTATGCCACTACCAGAAGAGCCAGAGAAGGAATTTTCTCGAGGATCTGAGAAGACCGATACTGTCAAGAATAAGGATGGAGTATATCAGTTTTGATGAAATAGTAACCATGCTTCTAAGGGTGGTAGCACCCTAGACCCCGGAGACGATCGATGAATTTTGAGGAGACCCCCAAACCCTAACCTTTTCTTGCTAGCCTCTCCGAATCTCGAGGACGAGATTCCTTTTAAGGGTGGTAGGTTTGTAACATCCCAAATTTTCAATTTGGAATGTTATACATTAGATCATCATGCATATCTTATTTTCTTGCATTTTGGTCGATCCTAGAAATTTCACGCAACTCAAGGACCTTCGGAGAGAGTTGGAGATTTCGTCATTTTCATATTTGAGAGTTTTCTCGAATTTGAAAAGAGGATCATTTGATTTATTTATTTCATCTTCAATAATTTTACCGATATCAAAAATATAAGAGAGGGAATAATATGACTTTCCCAAAATATAGGAAAAATGAAGATTTAATAAATAGATCAAATTTTGGTTTTGCCGGAGTTTCGTTTGCATTTTATTTGGATAGGGAAAAATGCGCGTTTTCAAATAATTTCATTTTAGGTCCAGAGAAAAGTTCATTTTGTTCGACTCATTTTTAGGAGTCGGGGAAAATTTACTTTAGAATTTTTGGAGCCCGTCCAGTTTCTTTTTCTTTTGTTTTCTGCGCGCTTAACCGTTTAAAAAAAACAGAGGAACTCCCGCCAGGCCAGCCGGGCCTAAGGCCCAGCCAGCCGGCCGCCCCAGCCCCCTGCGCGCTGCGCGCCAGCGCTGGGCAGGCGCCAGCCGCCGCCTCTTGCCTCTTGGCCGAATCCTTTTAGGATTCTAGGCCGGCCTCTTTCCTTTGTTTCGTTTTTCCTAATCCTAGTTTATTTCTTGTCCCCTACCTCAAGTAATCTCTCCCCTCTCCTATATAAATACCCCCATAGACCCCCCCTCTAAACCCATCAAATCAAACCCCAAGCCCTCCACCGCACCCCACCCCGCGCCCTACACCGCCGCCGCGCCACCCCACACCCGCGCCGCCGCCCTTGTGCCCTAGCGCCGCCGCCGCACCTTGCCCATGCCGCCGGAGCCCCTCGCCGGAGGTTGCCCCGCGTCTCTTTTCCTCGGATCGTTTTCTTCTAATCGTTCCGATTCTTTTCTTCTCTTCTGATTTGTTTTCTAGATCGGTTTTCCGTTTCTTTTTCAGTTTTCTTCTCCGAAACCCTAGATCGAATTCGTTTTCTTTTCCGATTTAGTTACCTTTGGACCATTCACCAGAACGTTCGTCTTAACGAACGTGATCATCGGATCCTTCTAGGTTAACGAACGCCCGTTCGTTTAACCATTCTTCGTTTTCTTTCTCGTCGGATTTATTCCGCGATCGTGATCTCAGATCCGATCTTCGTTCTAGTCTTTCTTCCCGCTCGTTTATCGGAATCAGGTGATTCAAGCGCCTGGAGTTTCGTTTCGAAACCGCCGTTTCGTCTAATCAACTTGAACAAGTTTTTGCCCCGGTAAAATTTGACCTAGATTCAACTTGCTAGAACCGAGTTGTTTTCTTCCGCCGTTTGTTTTCCGTCGTTTGTTCGGTTCGTTCTTTCTTTGCAACCGGAGTTCTTAAGTTGAACTATCTGGTTCGTTCTCTTGTTCGAGTTTTACCTGTGCATTAGATGAGTACTTATTGTGTGGTTACTATTGCTTGCTTACGATAGATTGACCGGAGTGTGACGAGTAGATCTATCAAGAGATTTTTGAGTGCGAATCATCTTCATCAACCTTGCAGGCAAGTTCACACTTTGATCATACCTTTTCTACAACCCAGTTTTATTGCATTAGATCAATCCTCTCACATTGCATGATTAGGATCTAATTAAATTGTGGGATGGGAAGTAGATGAGGTAGTACCTATTACCTGTATTATTATGAAACCCTCGGGAGTTACTTCAACGTTTGCTTATTATGCCATGCTATGCTAGTAGACGTGGATTGGGTGAGTGATATCCATGACAGATGTGAGTATTGTTAATTAATGGTTTATCTAAGGTGGAAACTTAAACACACATCTGGGTGGATTGAGGCACCTGATGTCTATCAGGACTTGCCTATTTTTTTTCGGACCACCACCCAGGCTCAAAGGGATCATAAGATCTTTCATGCTAGAAACTTCCGTGTGCAGCCACATGCTACTATGGGCTCTGGCATAGTTGACTAAGTTGTGCAAACTCTTACGGGGTGGACTAGCAGATGTAGGGGTTGTAGGTGGTACGGTCTACCCCACATGTAAGGTGCTAGCGCTTCTGAAAGACTATGTCTCGGTCATCCGTTTCTCAAACACCATGTAGTGCGAGAAAACAAACGGAGGCGATCAATTCATGTGGGGAAAAGTGCGCAAACCTCTGCAGAGTGTACAAACTAATCATGATTAGCCGTGTCCCCGGTTATGGACATCTTGAGTATCTAGTTCTTGGATTATCCTGTTGATCTCATCATGTTACTTTAAATGAATATTGTTGGGTTTAATGATGTTACTTAATTGGGATTGAGAATGCTGTCAACCATTCTCAATGTTCAACAACCACCATGATAGTTAAATAAATTTATTCCTTTGTAGTAGGGAAAAATTGGCTTTACGCAAAAACCTTATAACCATAGAGATTTTCCACCAGCCAAATATGCATGTAGTGATAGCCATTGTTCATTTTCTCTATGGTGTGAATTTGCCAGTACATTCAATGTACTGACCCGTTTCGGGCTGCAACGTCTTATGTTGCAGGTTTCTTACGACGAGTAAGTGATACGTTAGGGTTACGATTTCTACACTCAACTTTGCCGTTGGGTTGATGGGAATCCACAACCTTGTTGCTTCCGCTATTTGGATTGAGCTAATAGTATTTACGTTACTTTATACATGTGATTTACCTCTGTTATAAATCCTTCGAGTACTGTGTGTGTCAGCATACTGATCCAGGGATGACACATAAGCACAGAGACTTGATCCATTCGGGTCGGGTCGCTACAAGAACACCGCATGGGCCGTCGGGCGGACCATCGGCCCCCACCGCTTGTGTTCCTCCGCCACCCCCACCCCCTGCCCCACCCACGTCGAGTTTTCTTCGTTTGGCGAGGCCCCACCACCCCCCCAACAACAAAAGTCCCCACCCGAGCCCCTTTGTTCGCACCGGCGAACTCTGGCGAGCTCTGAAAAATTGACTGGCCCAATTTTGAAATTTAGTCTACTGTGATTTAACTAGTGTGGAATATAAAAGGCGAAAACCATCAGCATTGGGAGTATAGTGTTGAGCGTGCCATGGCGGATTTGAAGGTGCAAACCGTACAAAGGCAACATCGGAAAAAATGTTTGCTCTCTACTAGCAAGTAAGTGATGGACAAGAAATTAGTGTAAAGCAGTGTTGATCTATTTTCTTGCTGCGATAAATAAGTTGAGCAGATACGAAAGAGTACTGCCTCTGGTGCGACGCCGTGTATGCATCCGCTGAGAATTTGACAGTGCTGCGGTAGCGATGGCTGTCGGCGGCGTGGAAGCAGATCTAGGAGGGTAGACGGTGGTGGCGGGACGCAGTGCATGAGACGGTCGTAGGAGCGGCGCTGGCAAGGTGGACGATGGCGGGGATGAAGCAAGAGGACGGGATGCAAGGATCCCAGTCCGAAACCGTGGATGAGAGAGGTCGATCTATTGTATTCTATTGTATTACCATGCCAACTCAATTCGAATCCCGTTTGTATTCTATTTTTTTCGGGCAGGATCCATTTTCGATTGGAATAAAATTCTATATACATTATTTTATAATATATACTTTCAATAGCACAACAAAGAAGTCTGCTCCTTTATATGTATAATATGATTTACAAATACAATGATCTCAAAATCATAAGGTTGAATTCAAAAAATTAAACCAAATTATGTTCTACTAAAATGTATGGATCAGTAATATCTACATATTAAATAACATAGATGCGCGTGAATTCATATGAGTATGCATGTTTGATAGATCAATTTTGGTTCGAGTATGGATTACATGTATCATCATCTCGAATTCAAATATTTGAATCCCTTTTATGCTCACTCCTTTCATGCCCATCTCTCTCGCATGCATGCTCCTTCATGTAGCTATCACTCTCTTTTCTCCAGCTCACCTGCACACTCACTTCATGTTTCTCCTATCCGCGCAAACATGGTCTCTCGACGTCTCCCTTGAGAAGTGTCACACTCTCCCTGTCATTATACATTACACGGTTTTCATTATCTCTCATGTCTCTACCGTTCTCTCGTATCACTAGGTACCTAATCTTTCTTTTTCACTGCCACACACAGTCTCCACTCGTCTTTCACCTTGTCTTTCTCTCTATGGGATTCTCTCACACACCCTATATGTCTCTAGATATGAATCATACCACTAAAATTACTCTCTCTCTCTCTCTCTCTCTCTCTCTTTCTCCTGTAGACACAACATTTGTTGCGGTCTCCTTTTCGTCTCCATCCCAGACTGATATTATTCATTTGTTTACTGATCAGACAAACTCCCCCCTCTCTCTCTCACACACACACACAACTCCTGCTTCCACTCCCCTTCCCGACTACCGTCTCTCTCTCACACACACACAAAACTCTCGCTTTCGCACCCCCGTATCGTATTTCTCTCACAAACATTTATTCACTAGCCTCTAGATAGGTTTATACACCCGCACACTCATGTTTCCACTATCGCATACAAGTCTCTCTCCCGCTCCTTGTATCTATGTAGATTTTTCTTCCCTTCTTGAGACACGCCCTCTCGATCGTGCACACACACAGTATCACCTCATTTTAAGCTGATACCTCTCGCACACACACTCTTTGTGTCTTTGTCACACATGCACTCCATCCTCCTCCTCTCTCCCTCTCTCTCTCACACACACATGGGCTTTTTGCAACAACTAGCAAGATGCCCATGCATTGCACGAAACATGAAGGTGCATTTGTATGAGTAGATTATCTTGTGGGATAAAAGGATGAACAAGGGAAGGCCTTATTTGCAAGTGTGGAGAGGGGTGTGTATATCTTTTTGCTAAATTGCCATAGTTTCCTTCCTATCCATTAGATATAGATCAGATGACCTATATTGCAGGATGGCAGGCACACGATCATCACTGACTATGCTTTTTATAAGAGTAGGGATAAAAAACAAAGTTGGTGATGATGGTGGGCTTGCCATCCTGCAATATAGGCCATCCGATTTATATCTGACAGATAGGAAAGAAACTATGGCAATTTACCCGCACTCCTCTCCACATTTGCAGATAAGGCCTTCCCTCGTTCATCGTTTTCTCCCACAAGATCTTGATGTTCTGTGCAACGCACAGGCATCTTGCTAGTAAGAGTAGAAATTAGACATATACAATTCTCAAATCTTGAAACCAACAACATTCCTCCCTTATCTCATCAAAATCGCCAAAGGAATATATTTTGAGTGAAACATAACATTTTTTAGTGATATACGTATTTCAAAACTAGAATTTTTTTCTATCAAATCGCTGAATATGTATTAATCTACTCAGATCGTGTGGCAACGCATTGGCACATTGCTAGTAGTTATTATAATTTTGTGGACACCAGACAAATGGTGGAGTACATATACGAAGAGAAGAGGCGCACACACGTAGTCGGTCTCTCGCTGTCTCGCACGCATGAGTGTTACGTAAAGGCAACGTTAACAAATAAACACTAAAACCCTAGGTGCATGATTGCTGCATTCGCGGGTACCGGGTACGTGGTGGAGCGCACCTTTGTAGGAATAGTCAGCTCGCGTGATAATTTGATCTGTAGGAGTTGATGGTCGGGACCACAGGTGAACGACTTGGAGGCGGTGGTTCGCCAGTTGCCACAGATAGAGTAGCCACATTTAAAATATCATTTTTTAGCGGGGTTAAGAGTTCTGATTTTCAATGACGCGTTATAAGTACTAAGTAGTTTTTAGAACGATTGGTATGGAGCGAAAATGGAATTCATAGTACTACCTACTACGTACCTCCTTGGCGTATGGTTGTATGGGTTTATGTTGCGAGCTGTTGAACCTGGTAGTTCTAGGGCAAATACTATGTTTAGATGTAGATGTTGGTTTTAGTAATGAATATCAGAAGGGGGAAACCCTTCTTTCATTAAAGAAAACTACTACCTCCGTTCTGGTTTACTAGTCCCCATCGTTTTTTGGGGTCAAAGTTTGTCCATGAATTTTACTTGTAAAATGTGAATGGAAAACGAGATTTTGTTATATGCAAACAAAAAAGGACTGGAGGGAGTGATTGCTCTGACACGGACGCGACCTCTCATAGCACAGGCATTGAACCGGCATGCTGGCCAAGAGGGCCCCACTCGCTGCAGGCCCGGCTGAACACGCCTCCTTGCATGCAACCGGCTTACTGCCCCGCCTGCCTTCATTGAATCCGCGCGTGTGCCGGCAACACGTCCTTCCGCGAGCCAACCGGCATTTTAGAACACAAAAAGTGACCAAAATATAATTAATATGCATGGTCTTAACTTGTTGTGCTCGCACTGGTAGCAGGAACTAGAGGTTTTTCTTTATTCATAACTCTCCTAAATTTTTTTTGGCTTTGAAGTAAATCATGGTTGTGGACATTATGTATGAATGTGGAGATATATGTGAACATGAGTTTGATGTGGAAGTTGAACTTGGAATGTCGGGCTTGCACGTGAACTATACCATGTCCAATGCTTCGTCTGTTATTGTTTGGAAAGTAATCGTTGTTATTACATGAACCGGAAAAAAATATTTTGTGCCACATCAGTAGATGCATGGACATCACAACAGGCATGCTGACTAGATAAACATTTGAACCTAGCTACTATGAAGGAAATTTTGTATTGACAACAATTTTAGATAGCAAGAAACGCCTAACCTGCTCTGCCTCTGCTAGCTTATTTCTGGCTTCTTCCATCTCTTCTTTGGCATGGGTGAAGAGAGCATCTGATTGCTCTTTTCACTTCTTCAGGAACTCAACTACATTCTCATGGGCTGCTGCACGCTTTCTTTCAGCCTTTACTAGAGCCACGAGGACACGAACAGCTGACGACTCCACCTGGCTTGTGTGTAATCCAGCATCGTCTAGGAATTTGCACCTTGTGTCTAATCCAGCATCATTAGGGAACTGGCACCTTGTGTTAATCCAGCCTCATTCTAGAAACATGACCTCGAGGTTGACCATACTTACCTCCTCGCAGGAATTGCATCCTGACATGAAGTTACTTCTTTTTTAGATAATTACTCAGAGCAACCCAGATCCATTTAGTAGAAGCCAGATAAACAGAACTGGGAGAAGTGAATTCAAAAGGAAAAAAAATAAAAACAGACTACAAGGTGAGAACACCCACTTCCTACATCAAGCTAAAAACGAAAGCATTAGGACGATAAAGACTCTTCTTATGACACATCAAAGAACACGAGGCTTAAGGGAAACAGAAACTACAACATATACACATTGAAGAACACGAGGCTAAATGAAAGTAATTGAAAGGGTGTTACTTACCAAAGCTCGTTTTACAGGTTCGGTGCAACTCCTCTTTAACTTGCCACGCTCCTTGAAGATGTCCCCAATATCTTGTGTTTGGTCTTCATTGCTCCTCTTCATGTTCGCACTCGTGGTTTTAAAATCTCAACATGGCAAGAAAAATGTACTACTAGTAATACTCGTGCATCTTGTGGGCAACATTAAAGCACTCGTCTGCCATGTTAGAGCATCTCCAACAGAATCGCAACACGCGGCGCTTTAAAAAAGCATTTACAGTGCTGAGATCGAGAAGTAGAGATAGAGACTAGAGGATAGTTCTCAGAATAGATAGATAAAAAATAGATTATTCAACTACTCCTCATTGTCCGACTCCTCCTCGGTGATGTCCTCCTCCGACGTCTGA
This sequence comes from Triticum urartu, assembly GCF_003073215.2. NCBI lineage: Eukaryota > Viridiplantae > Streptophyta > Magnoliopsida > Poales > Poaceae > Triticum > Triticum urartu. The sequence goes on along the minus strand of NC_053023.1, from coordinate 598,139,869 downwards.
CTGTAGGCGTGAAGATGCCGATCGTCGTCGGATTCCTAGGGCGACGCTGCTCCTAGCCTCATGTTGAATTGAGCATCTGCTTTTCGCCTACGCTTGTCCTCGCGATAGGCGGCTTGCTCCGCCCTCCTCTTATCCCTCTCCGCCCTCCTTTGCTTGTAGAACTCACGCTCGTTGATGATGTCCTACGGGAAGCGTTGGCACCACAGCGCCATGGCTTCCTCGCCTATCTCGGTGATGCCGAGACGGTGCTCCCGCCTCCGGTTGTCGCGATGATCCTCGTCGGTGATAAGCCGCGACAGAGGCGTGAGCTCCTGTGCCCGCTCTCGTGTCGGCACGTTGGGGAAGTTCAATGTTCTGTGAGGACACCAGAGGCGCCACGCTGCCGTGTCGTACGCGTGGGCAGCCTCGTTAGGCGGTGTCGGAATTGCCGAGGGCGAGGCGCATCCCGCAGAACTGGATGTCGGCGGAGAAGCCGCCGGAGGGGTGCGCGCGGACGCTGCGGTATCCCCAAGTTTCCTGGCAACGCGGTAGCATGGTGGCACGGCGGCAGCGAGGAAAGAAAGAGCGGGGAGAGAGAGGTGGCGAGGCACAGAGCGGGGAGAGAGCGGTGGCAAGGCACAGAGCGGTGGGAGGGCGTTGGATTTTATAAAACGCGCCAGTCGCCGCGCGCCAAAACTAGCGCATGCCCGACCGCTTTTTCTCGCGCGCGCACATGATGACCCACAAGTATAGGGGATCTATCGTAGTCCTTTCGATAAGTAAGAGTGTCGAACCTAATGAGGAGCAGAAGGAAATGGCAAGCGGTTTTCAGTAAGGTATTCTCTGCAAGTACTGAAATAAGTGCTAACAGATAGTTTTGTGATAGGATAAGTTGTAACGAGCAACAAGTAACAAAAGTAAATAAAGTGTAGCAAGGTGGCCCAATCCTTTTTGTAGCAAAGGAAAAGCCTGGACAAACTCTTATATAAGGAAAAGCACTCCCGAGGACACATGGGAATATCGTCAAGCTAGTTTTCATCACGTTCATATGATTCGCGTTCGGTACTTTGATAATTTGATATGTGGGTGGACCGGTGCTTGGGTGCTGTTCTTACTTGAACAAGCATCCCACTTATGATTAACCTCTATTGCAAGCATCCACAACTACAATAAAAGTATTAAGGTAAACCTAACCATAGCATGAAACATATGGATCCAAATCAGCCCCTTACGAAGCAACGCATAAACTAGGGTTTAAGCTTCTGTCACTCTAGCAACCCATCATCTACTTATTACTTCCCAATGCCTTCCTCTAGGCCCAAATAATGGTGAAGTGTTATGTAGTCGAAGTTCACATAACACCACTAGAGGCTAGACAACATACATCTCATCAAAATATCGAACGAATACCAAATTCACATGACTACTAATAGCAAGACTTCTCCCTTTTCCTCAGGAACAAACGTAACTACTCAAAAAGCATAAACATGTTCATAATCAGAGGGGTATTAATATGCATATAGGATCTGAACATATGATCTTCCACCAATTAAACCAACTAGCATCAACTACAAGGAGTAATTAACACTACTAGCAAACTACTAGCACAAATCCCGAACTTGGAGACAAGAATTGGATACAAGAGATGAACTAGGGTTTTGAGATGAGATGGTGCTGATGAAGATGTTGATGGAGATTGCCCTCTCCCGATGAGAGGAGCGTTGGTGATTACGATGGCGATGATTTCCCCCTCCGGGAGGGAAGTTTCCCCGGCAGAACAGCTCTACCGGAGCTCTAGATTGGATCCGCCAAGGTTCCGCCTCGTGGCGGCGGAGTTTCGTCCCATAAGGTTGCTTCTTATTTTTTTCTCGATAAAAGACTTCATATAGCAGAAGATGGCCATCGGAGAGCCACCAGGGGGCCCACGATGTAGGGGGCGCGCCCCCCACCCTCGTGAGCAGGGTGTGGGCCTCTGGTCTTCATCTTTGGCGAGGATTTTTCATTATTTATTATAAGGTGTTCCGTGGAGTTTCAGGACTTTCGGAGTTGTGCAGAATAGGTCTCTAATATTTGCTCCTTTTCCAACCTAGAATTCCAGTTGCCCGCATTCTCCCTCCTTATGTAAACCCTGCAAAATAATAGAGAATAGCCATAAGTATTGTGACATAATGTGAAATAACAGCCCATAATGCAATAAATTTCGATATAAAAGCATGATGCAAAATGGACGTATCAACTCCCCCAAGCTTAGACCTCGCTTGTCCTCAAGCGAAAGCCGATAACAATAAATATGTCCCCATGTTTAGAGGTAGAGGCGTCAATAAAAATAAAATACGGACATGAACGCATCATGATTATTCTCATAACAGCAACATATATAGATATTGTCATATGATCACTTGTGTTCAAGTGATGATCTATTCACAATGCAAAAGTATGAATCAGAAACCTTATTGAGAATCAAAAAACTATAACCTCAGTCATTGAAGCAATTGCAATTTGTCATAATATCAGAAAGAGTCTATGTCAGAGCTAAAAACCAAGTCCACATACTCAACTATCATCTAGTCCTTCATAATTGCTAACACTCACGCAATACTTATGGTTACGGAGTTTTAATTGGACACAGAGAAAGATAGGGGCTTATAGTTTCGCTCCACAACCTTTTACCTCGAGGGTAATGTCAACAATAATAACTCATGCCCCCTACATCCAATTAGATATATCTATCACGATCTTCCAACACACTTTGCTTGCCAAAGGATAAAATGTAAAAAGGAAAGGTGAACATCACCATGACTCTTGCATAAGGTAGAAGATAATAATAAAAGATATGGCCTTCGTAGAGGGAAGCAGAGCTTGCCATGCGCTTTTGTGGTTGGATGCACAAAATCTTAATGCGAAAGAACGTCACATTATATTGCCCCTTGTGATCTGAACCTTTATTATGCATTTTGTCGCTTTTATTACTTCCACATCATAAGATCGTATAAAGCTTATTTCTCCCACACTAATCATACATATTTAGAGCAATTTTTATTGCTTTGCACCAATGACAACTTACTTGAAGGATCTTACTCAATCCATAGGTAGATATGGTGGACTCTCATGGCAAAAATGGTTTAAGGGTATTTGGAAGCACAAGTAGTATTTCTACTTGGTGCTGAGAATTTGGCTAGCAAGAGGGGGAAAGGCAAGCTCAACATGTTGGAGGATCCATGACAACATACTTTATCTCAGATATAAGAAAACATAACTCATCATGTTGTCTTCCTTGTCCAATATCAACTCTTTAACATGTCATATTTTAATGAGTGCTCACAATCATAAAAGATGTCAATGATAATATATTTATATGTGAAGACCTCTCTTTCTTTATTACTTCCTATTAACTGCAACAATGACCAAAACTATGTTTGTCAACTCCCAACAACTTTTAAATCATCATACTCTTCCTATGTGAAGTCATTACTCTCAATAAGATCAATATGAACTTTTGTTTCTTTTTATTTATTTTTCTCTTTTCTTTTTTCTTTTATTTGGGATCATGGCAAAAATAAGCAAGCCCTTGACTCAACAGTAATCTTTATTATATAGCTCACAGACTCGATTACATTGAGAAATCATAAGGTAAAACTCAAAACTAGATCATGCCATAAACTTTATTCTACTAGATCAAAATACTACTAATAGGATCGAACTAAGGAAAACGGTAAAGATAGGAGTTGTGATTGTGATACGATACCGGGGCACCTCCCCCAAGCTTGGCAGTTGCCAAGGGGAGTGCCCATACCCATGTTATTATGTCTCCTTCTTTGTTGTTGGTGAAATATTCTTGGCGATGATTCCTCTCAGGATACGATTCTCCTCCTCGTGCTTGTTGACTTGCTGCTTGAGGTCCATTGTTTCCTTACGAAGCTTTCCTGTAACGGCTAAAGCTCCTTGCACCCAAGGGTGTTTCATAGCTGTGGGAGAACAAGTGACACTCCTCTTCATATTTTCATAAGAAAGAAATCTAACATTGGAAGGGATAACCGAGTTTGGGATAACTGAGCTCTGTAGTTCCCCCATCGTGAACCCAGCTCGGAAGCGAGAGGTGACTTCTTGATCCTCCATGGCATCTACCCTCATTAAGTCAGCCTCCATCTCTTCCTCCGTTGCTGGCCCAAAGTGGTCAGGGTCACGATTTGCCCTTGGTTCCGGTGCCAGATTAGATACCCGACTCTCCTCGACTGACTCATGAGAAGACATCTTGCATAGTAGTGAGCTAATATCAAATAACCTCTTCTCACCGGCAAGTTTAAAATCATAATTAAGTTCTTTAATAGCCCAATAAGCCTTGTGTTCTAGTTCGAGAGGTAAGTGACATGCTTTTCCATAGACCATTTTATACGGAGACATACCCATAGGATTTTTATATATGCAGTTCTATAGGCCCATAATGCATCATCAAGTTTCTTGGACCAATTCTTTCTAGACCTATTAACCGTATTTTGCAAAATTAATTTGAGTTCTCTATTACTCAATTCTACTTGACCACTAGACTGTGGGTGATACGGAGATGCAATTCTATGATTGAGGTCATATTTAGCAAGCATTTTACGGAAAGCACCATGAATAAAATTTGAACCACCATCAGGCATTAAATATCTAGGAACTCCAAACCTTGGAAAGATAACTTCTTTAAGCATTTTAATAGAAGTGTTATGATTAGCACTACTAGTTGGAATAGCTTCTACCCACTTAGTAACATAATCAACAGCAACTAGAATATGTGTATAACCATTAGAGGAAGGAAAAGGTCCCATATAGTCAAATCCCCAAACATCACATGGTTCAATAACAAGTGAATAATTCATAGGCATTTCTTGACGTCTACTAATATTACCAATTCTTTGACATTCATCACAAGATAGGACAAACTTACGGGCATCCTTGAAGAGAGTAGGCCAATAAAAACCGGATTGCAATACCTTATGTGTAGTTCTATCTCTCGCGTGGTGTCCTCCATAAGTTTCGGAGTGGCACTTGCGTAGGATCTGTTCCTGTTCATGCTCAGGTACACAATGTCTAATAACACCATCTACTCCTTATTTATAAAGATGCGGGTCATCCCAAAAGTAATGTCTCAAATCATATAAGAACTTTTTGTTTTGTTGGCATGTGAAGCTAGGTGGTATGAATTTAGCAACAATATAATTAGCATAATCAGCATACCAAGGAGTACTACGAGAAGTACTTATGACATTTAATTGTTCATCAGGAAAGCTATCATCAATAGGTAGTGGGTCATCAAGAACATTCTCTAACCTAGATAAGTTGTCTGCAACGGGGTTCTCAGCTCCTTTTCTATCAACAATATGCAAATCAAATTCTTGTAGCAAGAGAACCCATCTAATAAGTCTAGGTTTAGCATCTTTCTTCTCCATAAGATATTTAATAGCAGCATGATCAGTGTGGATAGTTACTTCAGAATCAACAATATAAGATCTGAACTTATCACAAGCAAATACAACTGCTAAAAGTTCTTTTTCAGTAGTAGCATAATTTCTTTGAGCATTGTCTAGAGTCTTACTAGCATAATGGATAACATTTAATTTCCTATCAACTCTTTGCCCTAGAACAGCACCTACAGCATAATCGCTAGCATCACACATAATTTCAAAGGGTAAATTCCAATCAGGTGGCTGAACAACAGGTGCAGAGACTAATGCTTTCTTAAGTATTTCAAATGCTTCTACATAATCATCATCAAAGACAAATGGTATATCTTTTTGTAATAAATTAGTCAGGGGCCGAGAAATTTTTGAGAAGTCCTTAATGAACCTCCTATAAAATCCGGCGTGACCAAGGAAACTTCTTATACCTTTGATGTCCTTGGGACATGGCATCTTTTCAATAGCATCAAACTTGGCTTTATCAACTTCAATACCTCTTTCAGAAACTTTATGCCCCAAGACAATACCTTCATTAATCATAAAGTGACACTTTTCCCAATTCAAGACAAGATTAGTTTCTTCACATCTCTGCAAAACTCGATGAAGATTACTCAAGCAATCATCAAAAGAAGATCCATAGACGGAAAAGTCGTCCATGAAAACCTCACAAATCTTTTCACAAAAGTCAGAGAATATAGCCATCATGCATCTTTGAAAGGTAGCAGGTGCATTACATAAACCAAAAGGCATACATCTATAAGCAAATGTACCAAAAGGGCATGTAAAAGTAGTCTTTTGATTAATCTTTAGCCGACACAGGTATTTGAGAGAAACCATAATAACCATCTAGAAAGCAGTAATGTGTATGTTTGCATAATCTTTCTAGCATTTGATCGATAAAAGGTAAGGGGTAATGATCTTTCTTAGTAGCCTTATTTAATTTATGGAAATCAATTACCATCCTATAACCTGTAATAATTCTTTGTGGAATCAATTCATCTTTATCATTAGGAACAACAGTAATATGTCGGTGTACCAGAGTAAGGGTACCCTAGTATCCCGAACTTGTGCACGGGCAGTCGCAGCATCCTGCGGCAAGGCTTGCCGGGTGACCGCCAAGGTCCTCCGTGGTTCCTTTGGAGCCATTCAAGAACAAAGTATCCAAGGCAAGGAGACAAGACCCCGGCAAGAGGAGCTTGCCGGGAAGGCTAACAAAAGTATCCCAAGACCCCGGCAGGAGGAGCTTGCCGGGAAGGCCACCCAAGGCATTTCAAGGAACTTGCCGCGGCGCACCATGCGTCCCGGCAAGGCCCGGTGAGCGACAAGCTCCCGGACGCGACAAGAGAACGACAGCGGCAAGGCGCTTGCCGCGGCGAGCCACCTCTCTGGGCCCGCGCTCCAGCACATCCACCCACGTGTCGCTCTGGGGCCCTTCCAGGCGTACGTGGCGGGAGGCTGTGCAGCCAGCGGCGTGCGGTGGCAAGCGGCGCTGACAAGATCGCCATCGTGGCGAACGGTGGCGTCCCTGGCGGTCCCTTTTCGCACTGTTTAAGCGACACAGATGGGCATTTAAGGCCCTTGTCCCCTGCCGTCAGGGTTAGGTATGATACACTGTAGTGGGTAGATGTGCCTACCACAGCACCTTTCCATTTTTGCCCTTTACCTCCGTTGCCACCTGTCGGTAACCCCTTGAGCATATAAAAGGAGGCCCGTGCGCAACGTAGAGGGGGGTTCGAACACTCACGCTCGGTCTCGCTAGCTGCTGGTGTGTACTGTAGCACTCCGCGCTCTCGAGCAAGAAATCAATACAAACCACAAAGTAGGAGTAGGGTTTTACGCATCCGTGCGGCCTGAACCTGGGTAAATCGCTTGCGTGCATCGCCTCGATTTGCTCTTTGCACGACCTCCGCCCCCGCCGAACCGAAAGGGACCCGGTCCGCCGGTCCCATAGGTGCCCGTGGATTAGTACCCCGGCATCTTTGGCGCGCCAGGTAGGGGCGTCGAAGTTGTGTGAATCAGATCCGGCGTTCTCGCGAGCTAGATCTTCATCATCTTCATCAACATGCCGCCGAAGAAGAAGGTTTCGGAGGCAGCTGCTCCGTCCGCGCCGAGCCAACCACCGCCGGAGCAAACGGTCGGTGGGGCAGACGCCGACGGAAGAACGGGCGTCGACGAGGGAGCTCGCGGTACTGCCAGGTCCAAGGACAAGGCTGCGCTGCCCATCGGCGGCATAGCCGGCTCCCACAACGACCGGGCGCACTCCAAGACCTCGGCGTCCGTACATGCACCGCGCCCGTCTCAGGAGGCACGGGACCGGCAGCGTCATGGTACTCATGGTACCATGCGCTCGCTAGATCAAGACCGAGCTGGTGGATCTCGGAGCGCTCAAGACCACCATGCACGTCAACCTGCTGGCGCGAGCGAGACACGGTCGCCTGGACGGGATACTGCTCCTTCTAACGTGGTTAGAAGTCCGAGCATATCCCGCTCCTCGCACCGGTCGCCACCGCCACCCGCCACTGCAGCAGAAGCTCTGGCGCGAGCTCAGCTGCTCCTAGACTACCCTCCAACGGCGGACAAGATCGACGATTGGAGGGCCACCATCCAGAGTCTCATCGGCTTCGCCAACGGCGACACTCCACGGCAGCCGAGCGTGTCGCAGCCGCGGCAAGCCAACCAGGCACCAGCCAGAGACGACAAGACTGGTGGGGGTGCAACTACCGTGCACTCTCCGCCCCGAAGGCCAAGATCGCCGACTCGCCGGATCCACCTTGACAGCGACTCCACCGCGTCGTCAGATCCGCGAGCTCGTCGCGATCAGCGCCAAGTTCTTCAAGAACGACAACAAGAAGACGCTCGTACTCGCATCGAGCGCCGAAGAGAAGCGCGACGTCAATCAGACCAGCGCGCTGGGCCCTCTGTTGACATGCATGCGCCAGGGGAACCAGGCAACTTGCCATACGCGGTAGGTTGCCCTGTGTTCACTCGTGAGCTGCGGCAAGTCCAGTGGCCCAGCACGAAGAATTTCAAACCAGATGTACCAGAGAAGTACAACGGCAAGACGCATCCGTCGGAGTTCCTCAGCATCTACACCATCGCGGTGCAGGCTGCCGGGGGGCGAGACGACAAGATCCTTGCCAACTACTTCCCGTTGGTGCTCAAGCCCAATGTCAGGTCCTGGCTCATGCACTTGCCGGACAACTCCATATCCTCCTGGGCTGATCTATGCCATCAGTTTGTCGGTGCCTTTACAGGCGGCCACAAACCTCATGGCCAAGAGAGCGACCTTCATCTGCTCGCCCAGAAGGAAGGAGAGCCCCTGCGCAAGTACACTCAGAGGTTCAGCCGTGTACAGTATAACATCCCAGACGTCCACCCTGCCGCGGTCATCAGCGCCTTCCATCAGAACGTGCGTAACCGCAGGATGCGGGAGGAGATGGCGATGCGCAGGATCAGGGACGTAAGTGCTCTATACGCCTTGGCCGACAAGTGTGCACGTGCTGAGGAAGGGAGGAGACTCCCCAGAGAGAATGCAGGAGCGGAAGGATCTGACAGCGAAGATGCTGCCCCGGCAAAGAAGAACCGGCGGCGGAACAGGAAGAAGAAAGGCAAAGAGGTGCTAGTCGTTGAGCAGTCCGGCAACGAAGGTGGCGCCAACAAAGCCAAGGTTGGCAGCTCCGGCAAGGAGATTGCCACGTGCGCCAACTGCCAGGTTGTGGCGGTCGCCGACAAGCAGGACGGCTCCGACAAGCAATACTGCAAGATTCACCGCACCAAGGGCCACGACCTCCAGAGTTGCAAGAAGGTCGAGCAGCTTGTCCAGCAGCAAAAGGCTGAGTACGAGCGGCAAGACAAGGAGAGAGCCCAAGGTGGCGCTGCAGAATCAGGTAAGAAACGCGCCGGCCGGGGAGGACGCCGCGGCAAGGCCAAGCAGTGGCAAGGAGATAGACCTCCCCGCGGCCGCGACAACGATGAAGACAACGACGACGAAGACATGGATGATGTTGAGACCAGTGAGAAGGAGTTTCAGAAAGCCACAGAGGTTTTGTGCGTTGACGGCGGTGCCTCTCTGCATACTTCACACCGCCAACTCAAGAAGTGGGTGCGGGAAGTCAATGCAGCGGAACCACCTGTCGAATCGCGCAAACTTCTGAAATGGTCCAGCACGCCTATCATCTTTGACATTGAGGACCACCCTGATCGCACAACTGCGGTCGGGTGTTTGCCGATGTTGGTTTCACCAACTATCCGCAACCTCAAGGTCACCAAGATGCTAGTTGACGGCTGGGCCGGCTTGAACCTGATCTCCTCCGCTGTACTCCAAAAACTCCAAATCCCTGACAGCGAGCTCGAAGAGACTGGCACATTCCAAGGAATCAACCCGGGAAGGAGCAAGCCGAAGGGGAAGGTCACGTTGCCAGTTACATTTGGCAGCGAGCTGAACTTCAGGACTGAGAGGGTCACATTTGACGTTGCCGATATTCCATTACCTTACAATGGGATACTTGGCCGTCCAGCACTCGCCAAGTTCATGGTAGCCTCTCATTATGCATACAACATGCTGAAGATGCCAGGCCCGATAAGCGTCATCTCTGTCCCTGGCGACAAGAAGGATGCACTTATCTGTGCCGACAAGATCTACCGGGAAGCAGCAGCCACAGCAGATCACAAGTCACTTGCCGCTGAAGCTCCCGGGGGGAAGAAGACCAAGTCCGGCAAGAGTTCTGATGCCCACTCCGGCAAGCTCACCTCTTCAGAGTGCTGCGCTGCCGTCGAGAACGCACCATCGGGCTCCACCGGCAAGTGTAAGAAGACGATGGCAGCTCCGCCAGAGACGAAAAAGGTGTCCGCCAAGGAGGACAGCACTGGTGGTACCTTCACCATCAGTGCTACTCTCGATCCTAAATAGGAAAGCGCGCTCGTTGCTTTCCTGCAGGCGAATGTCGACGTGTTTGCGTGGCAACCGTCTGACATCCCCGGTGTTCCCAGGAAAGTGATTGAGCACCACCTTGCCGTTTGTCCTCATGCGCGGCCCGTCAAGCAGAAGGTCAGGAAGCAGGCAGTGGAGCGCCAAGAATTCATTGCAGAAGAGATCAAGAAATTGGAAGCAGCAGGCCTTGTCAGAGGAGTGCTCCATCCCACGTGGTTGGCCAATCCTGTAGTCGTGCGCAAGCCAAATGGGAAATGGAGACTTTGTATCGATTTTACCGATGTTAACAAAGCTTGTCCCAAAGACCCATTTCCTTTGCCGCGCATTGACCAGATTGTTGACTCCACAGCCGGATGTGATTTGCTTTCATTTCTTGACGCACATTCAGGATATCATCAGATCTTCATGGCAGAAGAGGATGAGGAAAAGACCGCATTTATTACTCCATGTGGCACGTATTGCTTTATACGGATGCCTTTCGGATTAAAAAATGCTGGTTCAACATTTGCAAGAGTAGTCCATGTCGCTCTTGAGCTGCAAATACACAAAAATGTGGAAGCCTACATGGATGATATAGTAGTCAAGAGCAAGGACAGAGCAACTTTGATTCAAGATTTAGACGAGACCTTTGCAAATCTGCGCAAGATCAGCCTCAAGCTCAACCCAGAGAAGTGTGTGTTTGGAGTCCCCTCCGGCAAGCTTCTAGGGTTCTTCGTGTCTCAGCGGGGAATTGAAGCCAATCCCGACAAGATCAAGGCCATTGAGCAGATTGAAGCACCCAAGCGCGTCAAAGATGTACAAAGACTTGCCGGTTGCGTGGCTGCTCTCAGCAGGTTTATCTCTAGGTCTGCTGAGCGCGCCCTGCCCTTTTTCAAATTATTGAAAAAGGTAGGTCCAATGCGATGGACTCCGGAAGCGGAGGCTGCACTGCAAGACTTGAAGAGATACCTGTCCTCCCCTCCAATACTTGTCGCACCTAAGCCACAAGAGAAGTTGCTGCTGTACATAGCGGCAACCAATCAAGTGGTCAGTGCTGCGTTAGTAGCAGAGAGGGAGGGCGATGACGAGCCCGCAACCACGGCAAGCACATCCAGCGACAAGCAGGGCGCTCCCCCGACAAGCTCTGGTCTCGACAAAGATGAACCTGCGCAGATGCGAGAGGAGATACAGAAGAAAATGGTGCAGCGCCTAGTTTACTTTGTCAGCTCCCTTCTGCTGGGGGCTAGGTTAAGGTACTCTGGTGTGCAGAAATTGCTTTTCGGCCTTCTCATGGCCTCGAGAAAGCTGCGCCATTACTTCCAAGCACATGAGATCACAGTTGTCACTCGCTTTTCGCTGAAGAGGATACTGCAGAATCCAGAAGCGATAGGCAGGATTGTTGAGTGGGCACTGGAACTGTCAAGCTTTGGCCTCAAGTTTGAGAGCACTTCAACTATCCAGAGCAGAGCATTGGCAGAATGGACGCCAACACCAGATGAAGAAATTCCAGAAACAAGCATCCCCGTCAAGGAAGCAAGCAAAGAGTGGCTGATGTACTTTGATGGTGCCTTTTCGCTGCAAGGCGCCGGCGCTGGCGTGCTGCTTGTCGCACCCACCGGAGAGCACCTCAAGTACGTAGTCCAGATGCACTTTCCCAAGGAGCAAGCAACAAACAATACTGCAGAGTATGAAGGCTTGCTTGCCGGTCTCCGGATCGCGGCAGACCTTGGGATCAAGAAGCTCATTGTCAGGGGTGACTCACAGCTTGTCGTCCGTCAAGTAAACAAGAATTATCAGAGTCCGTTGATGGAAGCTTACGTCAACGAAGTGAGAAAGCTAGAAGAGCACTTTGACGGCCTGCAGATGGAGCATGTTCCAAGAGCTCAGAATGCCATTGCAGATGGCCTGTCAAAGTGCGCCGCACTTAAGTTACCTGTGGAGCCAGGGATCTTTGTGCTCAAGCTGACTCAACCGTCCGTGACACCATCAACTGGACAGAGCAAAAAGAGGAAGTTGGTTTCTAGTGACTATTTGCCGGTAGAGCTTCCCAAAGCCGCCGCCAAGAAATTCCACAAGATCAACGCCAAAAGCGCTGAGGAGTAGTCTGCTCCGGCAAACCCCAGGGTTTGTTCCGTTGAAGCAGAAGCTCCTGACAAGTTTTGCTCCGGCAAACTTGCCGGGGAACGTCGCGCTCCGGCAGAGCCGCAGGTTCTTGCCGTAGAAGCGGACGTTCCCGCAGCCGCAGATTTGCCTTTAGTCCTTGTTGTCGAGCCACAAGCTCCAGCATGGGCGCAGCAGATTGTCCGTTTCCTTCGGACAGGAGAACTTCCCGAAGAGCAAGAAGAAGCGGAAAGAGTAGCCCGACAGTCAAGTATGTACCAGTTTGTCGACAAGACACTGTACAGAAGAAGACTCAACGGTGTGAAATTGAGGTGTATTCACCGGGAAGACGGACAAAAGCTGTTGGCAGAGATACATGGAGGCATATGTGGTCACCACATTGGCGCAAGAGCACTTGTCGGCAAAGCATTCCGGCAAGGTTTCTTCTGGCCAACAGCCCTCCAGGATGCAACTGCACAAGTAACCAAGTGTGAAGCGTGCCAGTTCCATTCCAAGCAGATACACCAGCCAGCTCAAGCTCTCCAGACGATCCCTTTATCCTAGCCATTTTCGGTCTGGGGGCTCGATATCCTCGGCCCCTTTCCCCGAGCTGTCGAGGGCTTTGAGTACTTGTACGTTGCAATCGACAAGTTCACAAAGTGGCCGGAAGTGGAACCAGTGAGGAAGGTGATAGCACAGTCAGCAGTCAAGTTCTTCAGGTCGATTGTTTGCTGCTTCGGGATCCCTAACAGGATAATCACCGACAACGGCACATAATTTACGAGCCGCACCTTCATGCAGTACGTCCAAGATCTTGGCGCCAAGGTCTGCTTCGCTTCTGTTGCTCACCCGAGAAGCAACGGTCAAGCGGAGAGGGCAAATGCTGAAGTGCTGCGCGGGCCCAAGACCAGAACTTTCGACAGGCTGCACAAGTGCGGAAGAAACTGGATCGAGGAGCTGCCGGTGGTTCTTTGGTTGATCAGGACGACGCCAAATCGAGCCACTGGACAGACACCTTTCGCTCTAGTCTATGGAGCAGAGGCAGTTATCCCCACCGAACTCGTATACGGGTCACGTCGAGTGCTCGCTTATGATGAGCTCGAGCAAGAGCAGCTGCGACAAGATGATGCACTGCTCCTTGAGGAAGACCGTCTTCAGGCTGCTGTGCGAGCTGCTCGCTACCAGCAAGCTTTGCGCCGCTACCATAGCCGCAAAATTAATGCCAGAAGTCTCGAGGAAGGCGACCTTGTTCTTCGGCGTGTTCAGTCCGCCAAGAATTCCAACAAGTTGACGCCGAAGTGGGAAGGCCCTTACCGGGTGAAACGAGTCACTAGGCCTGGCGCTGTCCGCCTTGAGACCGAAGATGGAATTCCGGTGAGCAACTCCTGGAACATTGAGCATCTTCGTAAGTTTTACCCGTAAGGCGCGGTTGTCGGAACCTGTTCCGGCAACCACCTTTTGTACAAGTCTTGCCGCTGTTGCATGTAATCCTTTGTACAAAGCCGGGCGCAGACCCCGTGCATAAGTAAACCTCATGTGCTCCGCACATTTTGTCGATTTCATGCTTCCTATTTTTGGCATATATGATCTGACACTTTGTGCAGCACCTACCCCACGGTAAGCAATAACGAGCCGTAAGGCTCCAAATCTCTATTTTCTCTCCTTTCTTTTTTCTCAAGGAAAAGAAGGTTCCCTCGCCCAAAAGTTTGCTGGGGGGAAGGAGAAGATAGTGGTATGGACCGGGCGTCGCTCAAGGAAGTTTCGCCTTGCCGGGAAGCAAACAACAGAAAAGCTAAGTTGCCAAAGTTTGAGCAATCAAATTTTTTAAATTTTGAGTTACCTCCCTTGAACGACCACACTTTGTATGGAAAACCTGTGCGCGGAGGAACCAACTCGTTGCTAGTTGCGCCTTTACTTTGTTTCGAGTCCGCTCAAGAACTTAAGCGAGCTGCTAGCGCCCTTACTTTGCTTCGAGTCCGCTCAGCAACTTAAGTGAGCCGCTAGCGCCCTTACTTTGTTTCGAGTTCGCTCAGCAACTTAAGTGAGCTGCAACTAGTTGAGACAAGGTTTCTTGCCGGTAGCGGCACCGCCAGCAGGCTGCTGATGTCCCGCACTCAGCGCTCGCGGCCCAGGTGCTTGCATCGGCAAGTTCCCTAAAAGCGTAGGGTAAAAAGACATACAAAGGGAGGGATCAAGTAAAGGGAATAACATTGCAATCATTCCATAGAACAAAGCTATATTACAAAGATAGCTTGTCGCAGCTCTAATAGATTGTTTTCATGACATAATAAACAGCGACAAGGAAAGAAGAAATGGGCGGCCTAATCTACGCGATCGCCTTTGACCCTCTTGATCCCGCTCACCTTGTCCACAATGGGTGCGACAAGGGCCTTGAGCTCCTCCAGATCAGCTTCCGGCGGCAGGGTCCTGAGGATGTTGGTGAGGCGGAGGCCCGGATTGCGGAAGGCCACCTTCATCAACACTTTCTGAAGAGCTCCCGCACAGATCTTGCGCGATTCATCGGCCAGCTGCTTGGGGATCCTTTCCCGGAGCCGCTGAAGGGCCGTCGCCACGCCCTTGAAGAACAGGACGAGCTTGGCGCTGGGTTGGAGGTTGTCGTCGGAGGGATACCCGAGATCCTCCATCCCCAGCTGCGCCAGCTCCTTGTCGATATCTGTGGCGGCGTTCACCAGACTCTCCGTCCAGTGCATCACGGTCTCCCTGAAAGCATTCTGGGCGGCGGCAGCGCTCTCCAACAGCGCCTTGTCGGCCTTGATTTCCTCCTTTAAGGCCGCCTCCCGCTTCTTGGCGCTGTCCAGAGTCTTGGTCAAAGTGGTTAGCTTCAACTCAAGATCCACGTTGGAGACCATGGCGGCGCTGAGCTCTCTGCCCTTCTCGGCGAGATCAGCTTCTAGCTGCGCCACCCTCGTCTTCAACTCCTCCTTGGCGGCCTCGGCGGCGGCGGCGGCGTCCTCTGCTTGTTTGAGGGCTTCACCGAGCTTTCCCTCGCGCGCGGCAAGCTCCTCCTCGTGGGAGTCGAGATTGACCTTCCGCTGCGCCAGCTCGCCCTCCTCCGCGGCTAGCTTCACAGCGGCAAGTCGCTGCCGCTCTTCGACTTCGGCCTTCTCAAGGAGGAAGGCCTTCTGCGCTTTAGCGAGCTGCTCCCGCTCCTCCGCCAGGGATCGGACGGCTTCCCGGTGGAAACCCCCGAGCTCTTCCGCGCGTTTTTCAATGTCTGCTCCCGCCTTCGCGACAAGTGCCTCTCGGGGTTCCAGCTTGGCTTGCCGCACGCGGTAGAGCGACATCAACTTCCGCAGCAGCCGCTCTTCTTCGGGCTCGTTGCTGCTGCTGCTTGGCGCGTCGACCAGCTTCAACCCCGCGGAGGCAAGCACTTTTCCGTCGAAGATCTCCCCCTCGACCGGTGCCCTGGAGCTTGACGCCCAGGGGAGGTTGATGAAGACGCCTTCGCCGGCCTTCAAGTAAACGTCCGGCTGGGGCTCCTCGGTGCTTGGTGCTACGGCTTCGGCGGTCGGGTCGGTGGTCGGTGTAGCGCCTGGCGCTCCTGCGGCCTCTGGGCCGTCAGTACGATCGCCAGATCCCTCGCCAGTCGCCGCGGCGCCAGCCTTGGCGGCCCCGGCGCCGGCGGGATCACCCGCGCCGGCTACGTCCTCGGCGGTGACCTCGGTCTCCATCCGCTCCGCAGCAGATGGGTCTGACAGCCGGCAAGGGGAGAAGAGTCAAGCAAAATCCAACAAAAACTCAAGAAGATCAAAAGAAGAAGAACCCAAGGGAAGTTTTGAAGCAAGAGGAGTACCTGCACCAGGCTCTGCAATAGTGGTCTCCGCCATCGGGGGGCCGCTGGTGCTGTCCCTTGCCGGAGACTTCTCCCTTACCGGGAAGCCCTCCCTTGCCGGAGAGTTCTCCCTTGTCGGGGAATTCTCCCTTGGCTCCTGGTGGGGCTGCTCGGCTCCTACACAAGTCAACAAGCAGATATCAGCAAAGACAAGTATCCATGGACGCCTCGCAGCGGAAAGCAAATCATACACTTACGCTGGGGGCTGCCCTGGAGAAAAGTCGCCGGGTCCGGCAAGGTTGTCTCGGGCGCGCCACCTGCTGTTGCAGTAGGCTCGTCCTCGATGACGATCACCGGGACCTTGGCTCTCTTCGCAGCTCTCTGGGCCAGAGTCCTGAAAAGGAACAAGTTCAGAAGAAAAGCAAGTGAGAAACAATACCAACAGCAAAAATTGAAGAAATGCAAGTATAGCAAGAGAAGCTTACTCTTCTTCTTCTTCCTCATCGGATCTTAACGCGGAGAAGTCGAAGCCCGGCGCGCGCCCGGCGCGAGGAGGCGGAGGAGAAGCTTCCCTTGGCCGCTTGGCGGGAGCGGTGGCGGCGGTCTGAGACGACCCCACCCCGGCTGTCGGCGCGGCGTGAGCAGCGGCAGGAACTGAAGTGGTGGTCCGGCTAGACTCCACTCCAGTTGCCGTCGCCGCATGAGGCGCTCCCATGGCAACGGTGTTTGCCGCGGTGGAGCGTGTCACGCGGCGTGGCGACTGTTGACCCGCTTGCCGCTCCGCCACGTCACCGACCTTGCGGAGAGGCCTTCTTGGTGGGGATGGAGGCTCTGCTTGCGGTGGGCTGTCTGAAGACGAGGTGGAAGAGGAGTTAATTTCCAATGAGCCGCTCGTGTCCTTGGCGGGCTCGCTCGGCTCGGCGCCACGCCCGGCAAGCTCCTTCTTGCCGGCGGCCTCCCCTCGCTCGGCACGGCTTGCCACCTCCGATGCGTCTGCTTCCTCCATAGTGAACCCAAATTCACCCGCGGCTGCGGCTGCCGCTGCCTTCTCCAGCCTAGTGGCGATGAGCGCCATCTCCGCATCCGTGGTGTCGCGGGTGAGGCCGTCCTTCTCGTCGGGGCGGATTGACACCTCCACCAAGTCGTCGAAGAACTGCTGCACGACCTCGTCTGCAGGCTCCTGCCAAGTTGGCACGATCCCATGCGAGTCACACTCCGGCATCATTGCGCGGATGCCGTCGAGCGAGGAGTTGTTGCACAAAGGAACGATGCCCCCCGGCAACCTGAACACCTCGGGATGTTGGGGGTCATACTTGAACAGTTCCTGCAGCATTGTGTTGAACTCCAGGACTGTGAAGTTGTAGTTGAGGCCCGGCCGCAGCCTCATAATATCTGCCGCGTTCTTGAACTCCCAAGTGGGCCTCCCCCGTTGCTGCAGGGGGGCGATGCGGCGGCGAAGGAAGTCTACGCCAACAACGCCAACAGTAAGCCCGGCAAGCCTCAGGCGCAGGATCCTGGTGACAGCAATCTTTAGCTTGTCGTCCTCCGGGGCCACGTCACTCCAATCGCTGCCGCGGGCTACTGGGGTTCGGCGCTGGATGGTGAATGGCTGCGGGCTCTCCTCGTTAATCCAGCACCAATCAGCTCTCCACTCCTCCCACTTGCCACGGAATTCTCCCTCCAGATACGTTTCCTTCTTGCCGGACCTTGAGACCCAGGCGATTCCACCAGATAGAGGCTCTCCTCTCTCCACTCGGGGTATGAAGAAGTGGCGGAAGAGGGCTACGTTGGGAAGGACTCCGACAAAGTTTTCGCAGAGATGTGCGAAAACTGCCATTGTCAGGATGGCATTGGGGGTGAAGTCAAGGAGGTGGAATCCGTAGGTGTTCATGATGTCGCAGAAGAAATCAGAGAAAGGCGGGCAGAGCCCACAGTAGAAGAACAGAGCAAAGAAGGGGTATCCATTCGGAGCCTTCTTCCAAGCGGCGGCGGGGAGTACCTTTGTGCGTGGATGCGCGCGCGTCTCCGCCGACCAGAAAAGGTAATAGTTCTCCCTCAGCTCCTTCGCGCCAAGCTTGGGGGGGAAGACGACCCGCTCCTTCCGCAGCGCCGCGAGCCGCTGCGCCTCGGTCGACTTCACGGCCTTCCCCTTGTCGGCTTTTGGAGCCATGGCGGAAGCAGTGGAGGAGGTCGACGGCGTTGGTGGTGCTGGTGGCGATGTGGGCGCGGAGCGCTGCTCTCTCTCTCTGCTTTGGGAAGGCGTGGGAGCGGCGGAGATTTCTGAGATTGGAACGGCAACGGGCAAGTGGGCGAACTGCCCCTGTTTCCCCTGCTTATAAAGGGGGAGGGGCCGGACGTTCCGCATTTCCGAATAAAGAAACCCCCACGATCTCTCCCACGACGCCACATTCAACGCGTGCCGTTCGGGGAGGGCGCGGTGGATACGGAGTGAGATACGGCGTAACCTGGGCCGCGCGTGCCCGTGCCCTGTTTTGGGCCTGGACCAACAGCGCTCGGCACCGTGTATGGCCCAGGCCCGGGGGCTCCTGTCGATGTACCAGAGTAAGGGTACCCTAGTATCCCGAACTTGTGCACGGGCAGTCGCAGCATCCCGTAGCAAGGCTTGCCGGGTGACCGCCAAGGTCCTCCGTGGTTCCTTTGGAGCCATTCAAGAACAAAGTATCCAAGGCAAGGACAAAAGACCCCGGCAAGAGGAGCTTTCCGGGAAGGCTAACAAAAGTATCCCAAGACCCCGGCAGGAGGAGCTTGCCGGGAAGGCCACCCAAGGCATTTCAAGGAACTTGCCGCGGCGCACCACGCGTCCCGGCAAGGCCCGGTGAGCGACAAGCTCCCGGACACGACAAGACAACGACAGCGGCAAGGCGCTTGCCGTGGCGAGCCACCTCTCTGGGCCCGCGCTCTAGCACATCCACCAACGTGTCGCTCTGGGGCCCTTCCAGGCGTACGTGGCGGGAGGCTGTGCAGCCAGCGGCGTGCGGTGGCAAGCGGCGCTGACAAGATCGCCATCATGGCGAACGGTGGCGTCCCTGGCGGTCCCTTTTCGCACTGTTTAAGCGACACAGACGGGCATTTAAGGCCCTTGTCCGCTGCCGTCAGGGTTAGGTATGATACACTGTAGCGGGTAGCTATGCCTACCACAGCACCTTTCCATTTTTGCCCTTTACCTCCGTTGCCACCTGTCGGTAACCCCTTGAGCATATAAAAGGAGGCCCGTGCGCAACGTAGAGGGGGGTTCGAACACTCACGCTCGGTCTCGCTAGCTGCTGGTGTGTACTGTAGCACTCCGCGCTCCCGAGCAAGAAATCAATACAAACCACAAAGCAGGAGTAGGGTTTTACGCATCCGTGCGGCCTGAACCTGGGTAAATCGCTCGCGTGCATCGCCTCGATTTGCTCTTTGCACGACCTCCGCCCCCGCCGAACCGAAAGGGACCCGGTCCGCCGGTCCCATAGGTGCCCGTGGATCAGTACCCCGGCATAATACCTCCCTTCTTAAGGACACAATGAACATGATTTACCCACTGACTATCATCAACGAGATAAATTATACCTGCCTCCAGAAGCTTTAGTATTTCTTTTCTTACCACTTCTTTCATTTTAGGATTCAGACATCGTTGAGGATCACAGACTGGTTTGGCATCTGCTTCCAAATTTATTTTATGTTGACATAGAGTGGGACTAATGCCCTTAAGATCATCAAGAGTATATCCAATAGCAGCACGGTGCTTCTTCAGAGTTTTCAATAATCTTTCTTCTTCATGCTCTGAAAGGTTAGCACTAATAATAACAGCATATATCTTCTTTTCATCAAGATAAGCATATTTAAGATTATCAGGCAACGGTTTAAGCTCAAACACGGGATCACCCTTAGGTGGAGGGGGATCCCCTAGGATTTCAACAGGAAAATTATGTTTCAGAATAGGTTCCTGTTTAAATAATACTTCATCTATTTCCCTTCTTTCATTCATAAACATATCATTCTCATGGTCTAGCAAATATTGTTCTAAAGGATCACTAGGAGGGGTACGAGCAATAGAAGCAAGACCAATAATTTCATCCTTACTAGGCAATTCTTCTTCACGGTGTTGTTTACTAAATTTAGAGAAATTCTCATGAGTCATATCATCTAAGCCGACAGTAACAACATCCCTTGTGCAATCTATGGTAGCATTAACAGTATTCAAGAAGGGTCTACCAAATATAATGGGACAAAAGCTATCTTGTGGGGAACCAAGAACAAGAAAATCAGCAGGATATTTAGTTTTCCCACACAAGACTTCAACATCTCTAACAATTCCCATTGGTGAAATAGTATCTCTATTAGCAAGTTTAATAGTGACATCAATTTCTTCTAACTCAACAGGTGCAATGTCATGCATAATTTCTTTGTATAAGTCAATAGGTATTGCACTAGCACTAGCACCCATATCACATAAGCCATGATAACAATGATCTCCTATTTTAACAGAAATAACAGGCATGCCTACCACAGGTCTAGGTTTATCTATATCACGGGGTTTAGCAATTCTAGCAGTTTCATTACAGAAATAAATAACATGCCCATCTATATTATCAGACAAGAGATCTTTAACAATAGCAATATTAGGTTCAACTTTAACTTGCTCAGGAGGTGTATATGTTTTAATATTGCTTTTACGAACCACAGTTGAAGCTTTAGCATGATCCTTTATCCTAACAGGGAAAGGTGGTTTCTCAACATAAGAAGTAGGAACAATAGGATCATTATAAGTGATAGTCTTTTCTTCAACTTTAATTGGGGCAGCTACTTTTAACTTCTATGCGAGGATGATATTTAAACCACTTCTCCTTGGGGAGATCAACATAAGTAGCAAAAGATTCACAGAAAGAGGCTACTATCTCAGAATCAAGTCCATATTTAGTGCTAAACTTACAGAAAATATCGGTATCTATAAAAGATTTAACACAATCAAACTTAGGTGTCATACCTGACTCCTTACCATTGTCGAGGTCCCAATCTTCAGAGTTGCGTTTAATTCTTTCCAATAAATCCCATTTGAATTCAATAGTCTTCATCATAAAAGAGCCAGCACAAGAAGTATCAAGCATGGTGCGATTGTTACCTGAAAGCCGAGCATAAAATTTTTGAATAATCATTTCTCTTGAGAGCTCATGATTGGGGCATGAATATAAAATTGACTTAAGCCTCCCCCAAGCTTGAGTGATGCTTTCTCCTTCACGAGGCCAAAAATTATATATATAATTGCGATCACGATGAACAAGATGCATAGGATAAAACTTCTCATGAAATTCCAATTTCAATCATTTGTAATTCCATGTCCTCATATCATCACGTAGCCTATACCATGTCGATGCATCTCCCCTCAAAGATAAAGGGAAGACCTTCTTCTTAACAACATCTCCAGGTACACCTGCAAGCTTAAATAATCCACAAACTTCATCCACATATATTAGATGTTCATCAGGATGTTTTGTTCCATCTCCTAAAAAAGGATTAGCTAGCAGTTTTTCCATTATACCCGAAGGAACTTCAAATCAAGCATTTTCATCTTCATTTTCATTTTCAGTAGGTTCCGTAGGTTGAGGAGCAACTCTTTGCTCTACTGGTCGGGGTGAAGATACCCCGAACAAGCCCCTCAGAGGATTACTTTCCATAGTAACAAGTGACAGTAAATTATAGAGTAATCCATGAGAATGTTTGCAACACACATCATACACTTCAAATGTCGATTAGAAAGGACATGCATGACACACGTATATCAACTAACATTTTTGGAAAGAAATCTAAGATATTGGATTATAACATTATAAAATAGAACAAATGCCAGATATAGTAGGTCAAATTAATATATACATATGTATTTAATATCATGCGTAAATTTTATAGAAGTGGCCAGGCCAATATAATACTTGCACATGCAAAAAAGGCTAGCTGTACTACAAAAGCAAGCTTCATAGATCCTGACTCGTGTATTGATCGTCCATGATTTAGCGTATTAAGCTGTCACAATACAATATACTAATAAACAAATAGAAGAATGGTCATGTGAAGTAACATCTACATAGTGGTAAGAATATTCGGCAGTGTTACCTTATCCATTGAGGATTGCCATAGGACTTGTGTGAAGCTGATACAATCAAGAGCGGCAGAAGATAGAAAGAAAAGGTCTAAGAACTAAATAAATATGCAGAGAAGCAAAATACATCATAGTGGCATCGGCCTACAACATTGAAAACCATGAACCATTAACTGAACATATGTTATCAGTTGTGCTATAAATTTTATTAAACAACTAATCCGCACACACTGGAATTTGATTAGTACAATTTTTTTAAGAAATAGAGGTGGTAAGAAATATATGTGTCAAATTTGCTCATTTAGTACAGAAAAGTCAAATATTTGATCTCAGCAAAAGCAAGACGATACTCTCCGGCTTTGTGAAACTGGGAATTGTTTTCTCATGTATGTTTGCGATACTGTGGTATTGCTTTAGAGTTCATTAAATCAGGAAATTAGAGAAGATGCAATCATGCTTGAACAATTGCCCTAATAATATGTTTGTTGTTCTCATTGGGGAGGATGTAGATCGAGCCGCCGGATACACTACTTATTTCCTTATAGAAAGGGTGTCACCTTTTATACATGTAACTATTTGAAGTGTGTTTTAAAAACACAAATTCCAGGTGGTGGAGCGATTTTATTTCCGTTTATGTAATTGTTTTCTTGTATCCTAATATATCTTGAAACATATATGGTAATGCAATTTGAAACTCCGAACTATAGAATATTAATATTTTTATGTGACATATTGTACTAAATGAATGCTGCCAGTAAAATGTGCAGGTAAACTTCTCTAACTTTCACTGTTAAAAAGTTTTCAAAATGGTCGAGTGGTAATACATAATAACGTAGTATTTTGATTAAAAATAGTTTTGTGATCTCATAAGTTTATAATGCTTGGTGAACATCTATTTTATGAATATCAAATAAATTATTTTCTAAATATCAAAGTAAATTATTTATTGTTCCTATGGGTTTTCAAAACATCTTTAAATCTTTGAACTCTTGTTTTACTCCATAGTTACAAATTAACCTATCATCAAACTTCACCTAAGAATGTATGTATAGACAATGTGTTCCTGTGTACCATCTCAAACTGGCAGAATTGGCGAACCCGCCATGAAATAATTTTGATTATGTTGTTCCTCATGAAACTAACAAATGTATAAGTGTTTAACATGATTCAGGTGTTGTAAGATGAAAAGAAGGCGGCAACCCGAGTGTTGGTTAAGAAATTAGGTGTGGCCTACTACCATGCATGAGAACATCAATAAGTTACGTATCAACAGTTCAAACACATAGATGAGTTTAGACCCAAGTCCTAATTAAGTGACAATCCGTAAATGCATATCCCTGGAAACAACTGCCGGTAAACCATGTGTTTTACGTACATATATGCCAGGAGCAAATAATTCAAACCATTTACACACGATATGTATGCATGCACTCTAGAAGAAAAAATAAATAAATCAGTAGAAGTAATGCAAACATAATGTGTTTTATTCCGTAATCCGAATTTCAAAACATTGCAATAAGACAAACCCCCAGATGGTGAAGCGCTTGCATGCATAACTGAGATTACCAATTATTGTTATGCAGATCGCAATTAACTTTCAAATTTTAAAATCTAAACACTGCCATGCATAGCATGCAAAAAAGTACTAAATATTCAGTCATTGGATGTTGGTGTAGACCTGATCATATTTCATCGCTAGACAATTAATTTAGTGTTGAGAGCACGCTATTGAATCGATCGAGTTCTTTCCGACCGTACGTAGACTCCATGCACATATACACGCTTGCGTGATTAGGCATGTTACGAGCATGGCAAACAAATCGTGTGTACGTGTATGTGTGTTTCCGTGGAATAGATGAAGCGATTGGCTCGTACATGCTCGTCTCCAAGTAGAATAGATCCAACAGTCTGCTAGGTTTTGTAACTGACCGTATTTTACCGTAAACCCATCTTCTCGTATGCGAGTATTGTGAGAAACCACTCGACCGGCTGTATCTGTAACATTGAGTTTTCCGAGCAGCGCTTCCATCGTCCTCCAGTCATCCACCATCTCCTCGCCCTTGAGGTCGCCCCAACAAATCAAGTGAAGCATGTACCTGCCCTTGCGTCGATGCCGTGCACGGTTATCCAGCCGCCCTAGCTCACGATGGAAGAGCCAGCATGCATCCCCGCATGGGAGGCCATCTAGTCTAGGCTGTAGCTCTTCCTCAAGGCTGTCCGGGATGAAACTTCAAAGTTTAGGATGGCATGGAGAGGACAGCGCAAGTGTTTCTTGACGGCGCTAGGGTTTCTTCATGGGAGATAATGTTAGCAGGTCAAAGGAAGTTAGGTTAGAATTTTTTTTGACTATGGAATCTAAGGTTAGAGTTTGATATTACAACGTTTTCTACGTCAAAGTCAGCATATTAAACTCGGACCATTATAACTGGCTCCCGAGCATTGACGGTTAGTATTTTATCTATTTTGATTTTTGACAGTTAATTAATAACGTGGGTTAATGGAACAGATCGGGAGTTTTTTTTGAAGGAACATATGGGATTGTTAGATTGATTAAAATAAAAGTTATATAAAATCATTTTTATTGAGGATTTCACCAGTCAATCTACACCGTAATAATTCGGCCCCACCAGATGTACGGCTCATATTTACTGATTAACGTGGGAATTTCTTGGGAGTCCATAATTATTAGAAGTATAGATAGATTGCAAGCATCCGCAACTACAACAAAAGTATTAAGGTAAACCTAACCATAGCATGAAACATATGGATCCAAATCAGCCCCTTACGAAGCAACACATAAACTAGGGTTTAAGCTTCTGTCACTCTAGCAACCCATCACTACTAGGGAAAACCCTAGTAGTAGCGCGGGTTTTGAGGCTAGCAGCAGCGCGGGTGGCCGCGCTACTAATAAGGCGCTACAACTAACTTATAGTAGTAGCGCGGTCCTTACCCGCGCTACTACTGTTGACGATATCAGCAGCGCTTTTTATGAACGCGCTACTATTACTTAGTTGTAGCGATTTCGTAGTCCCTCGCTACTGCTATATCTTTCATCATCCCCCCCACCCGTACCCCTTTCCCTTTCAGTTTCCCTTTCAAATACTAGATACTAGGTATTGCTAGTAGATATCAAATTCATAAACCATTACTGGGTAGTACTCCCTTCGTTCCAAATTACTCATCATGGTTTTAGTCCAAACCACGTGAGTAATTTGGAATGAAGGGAGTACTAGATAACAATTTAATGCATAGTCAACATGCATCCTCCAACAGTACAAGGTCATATCAACGGCGATCATCATATGTAGTTCTAGATGATATCGACGACGATCATCATATGTAGTTCTAGATGATATAGCCACACACACATATGTAGTTCTAGATGATATAGCCACACACACATATGTAGTTTTAGATGATATCGAAGACAATCATCATCCTCAAGCCTGGGCGGTTGGTGTTCCTAATAGTAATTAGGATGGCCTGTCCAACACGAAGATTCCTGCCATCGAGGAATTTCTTCCACCCAACCGAGTTTAAGTGTGTGCGACCGTCCGTGTCCACGTGGTAAGTACAGGTTGTGATGGAGCCCCTTGCAGTAAGGCGTAGTCCAGCTGAGCCTTCTTCATCAGGCTCGATACCATAACTCACAGATATGATCTTTGCCAATTTCTGAATAAGAAAAACATTTCAATTAATAAATAGCCTCGCAAATAAGTACATATGGATTATCTACACTATTAATAGTTTCCTTAGACTCTACACTAATAAGCATGTGATCGAACTCCACACTAAAACATATCATCGACTAGATTCCACACAACATACCATATCATTGTACTGTACACTAAGTATTTCATCGGATAATTTGCATTTGTAAGTATAACATACCATATCATGTCGATCAACCGTGGTATTTGTCAGGCGGGTCACCAATGGCATCCCGACAAAGTCAGCACGTGGCGGAATTATGTCCCACAGGTTGGACACCTCCTCCTCGCTCAGCCTTGTTCCTTGAGCTACGATGGCTTCGTGAAGTGGGTCCTCATCATCTTCATCGAGTGGGTCCTCATTATCTTCATTATCTTCGTCATCTTCATCATCTTCCACCAGGTTGAGATAAATGACAGCTAGCTTGGGTCTTTCTGCTCTGAAGGAGAAGCTGATAAACTCACCACCAGTAAGACGCATGCGAGCGACGAAACGGGCCCATCCATCTCCTCCAATCTGTGACATATTGCGTCCTTTCTCGAAGTGTATGGCCCCCAGGAGCCTCAAATGTCACAGTGTCTCCTGTCAGCTTGTTGAATTTCAACCTCACATTGCATGGGACGATCTGTGTAAAATAAGCAAAATGACACAATGCAGTAATGCCAACACTAAAAATAAAATAGTTATTACATTTCATCAAATTTCTTACCGCCGCATGACGAAAACCCGGTTGGAAGTAGATGTCGAATATCTTGCCAGTTGCAAGGCTGCTGGCGCACCTTGACTTGCACATTCGACATAGTGGTGCTGGTGGTGGCGCCATTTTTCCTATAGTAATATGAGCAAAGGATTAACGATCTACTTCACAGGAAAGAAAAAAAGTAGCATGAGATATTTTGGTTCTTCCGCGAGAAGCAATTTGATGGACAATTATAATCCTAAGATCTAGTAACATATTAGATGACAAGGTACCACCTACATTTTGCCAAAAAGTAACTAAATCAACTAAATGAAAATGTTCTAAATCAACTAAATGAAAATGTTCTAAACCAACTAAATAAAAATGGTGCATACTAAATCAACTAAATGAACTATCCTACTAAATCAACTAAATCAAAATGTTCTAAATCAACTAGATGAACTAGCCTACTAAATCAACTAAATCAAAATGTTCTAAATGAACTAAATAAACTAGCCTACTAAACTAAATCAACTAAATCAAAATGTTCTAAATCAACTAGCCTACTAAATCAACTAAATCAAAATGTAGGGAGGACGGAGGAGGAGGCCGGTGCCGAGTCCAGCAAGGAGGAGGAGGGGCCGGCCGGCGGCCAGTGGAGGGAGGACGGAGGAGGAAGGCGGAGCGAGGAGGGGTCGGCCAGCGGCGAGTGGAGAGGGAGGACGGAGGAGGAGGAGGCCGGTACCGAGTCCAGCAAGGAGGAGGAGGTGACGGCGGCGCAGAGGGAGGAGGGGTGACGGGGGAGGACCAACGCGGGGGATAGAGAGGGATCCAGTGAGTGTGTGACTGTGAGTGGATCGGATAGAGGAGATGGGGTGGGAGATGGAATGGCTTAGTAGTAGCGCGCTATAGAGAAAGACGCTACTGCTAAACTACCTAGCAGCAGCGCCTTTCACAAAGAAGCGCTACTGCTATGTGTCGGCATGTAAAAATAGACTTATAGTTCAATGTATCAAAAATACATTGATCATCAACGATCTTTTTGTGTACAATCTGATTTGTCAATATGAGTCCTCACCGGTTTAGGAACAAGTGAAGACTCATATTGCAGCCACAAATTCTACACATAGAGTTCAATGAAGACCAAGTGCTTGTCAAAGTTTGAGAAGTAACATATTTAAGGTGGTAGAAACTCTCTTCACGGAGCGAGGTGGGACTAAATTTTTGTAGTAAACTTAGCAGTAGCGCTTATTGGCGAAATGCGCTGCTACTATGCTACGTAGCAGTAGCGCACTTTGTTATAATGCGTTGCTGCTATAGCTAGCCTCACGGCGGCCTCGTAGGAATTATAGCAGTAGCGCGTCTTTCATCTGGTGCGCTACTGCTATATTTATTTCAGCAGCAAGTTATTCTTGAGCTCGCTACGGCTCATTAGCAGCAGTGCCTTATTTTAAAGCGTGCTGCTAATAAGATTATGTGTATAGGCCTTTCCCTAGTAGTGCATCATCTACTTATTACTTCCCAATGCCTTCCTCTAGGCCCAAATAATGGTGAAGTGTTATGTAGTCAACATTCACATAACACCACTAGAGGCTAGACAACATACATCTCATCAAAATATCGAACGAATACCAAATTCACATGACTACTAATAGCAAGACTTCTCCCTTGTCCTCAGGAACAAACGTAACTACTCACAAAGCATAAACATGTTCATAATTAGAGGGGTATTAATATGCATATAGGATCTGAACATATGATCTTCCACCAATTAAACCAACTAGCATCAACTACAAGGAGTAATTAACACTACTAGCAACCTACTAGCACCAATCCCGGACTTGGAGACAAGAATTGGATACAAGAGATGAACTAGGGTTTTGAGATGAGATGGTGCTGATGAAGATGTTGATGGAGATTGCCCTCTCCCGATGAGAGGAGCATTGGTGATGACGATGGCGATGATTTCCCCCTCTGGGAGGGAAGTTTCCCCGGCAGAATAGCTCTGCCGGAGCTCTAGATTGGATCCGCCAAGGTTCCGCCTCGTGGCGCTGGAGTTTCGTCCCAAAAGGTTGCTTCTTATTTTTTTTCACGACGGAAGACTTCATATAGCAGAACATGGCCATCGGAGAGCCACTAGGGGGCCCACGAGGTAGGGGGCACGCCCCCCACCCTCGTGAGTAGGGTGTGGGCCCCCTGGTCTTCATCTTTGTCAAGGATTTTTCATTATTTATTATAAGGTGTTCCGTGGAGTTTCAGGACTTTTGGAGTTGTGCAGAATAGGTCTCTAATATTTGCTCCTTTTCCAGCCCAGAATTCCAGCTACTGGCATTCTCCCTCCTTATGTAAACCCTGTAAAATAACAGAGAATAGCCATAAGTATTGTGACATAATGTAATATAACAGCCCATAATGCAATAAATATCAATATAAAAGCATGATGCAAAATGGACATATCAGCGCAATCCTTTCCCGGCGTCTCTGCTATCTCTACTCTCTTATCTATTGTTATATTTATTTTATATTTAATATTTATCTCTACTTCTCTACTCTCTATTTTTATTCGCTACTTTTTCCCTACTCTTATAAAAAACAGAGTTGGTGATGATGGTGTTCCTGCCATCCTGCAATATAGGCCATCCGATTTATATCCGACGGATAGGAAGGAAACTATGGCAATTTTCGAAAAAGATACCCACACCCCTCTCCGCATTTGCAAATAAGGCATTCCCTTGTTCATCCTTTTCTCCCACAAGATAAACTACTCATAAAAATGCATCTTGATGCGTGCAACGCATGGGCATCTTGCTAGTTCTAAAAAATTATCCATCATTTGCCACACTACTGGTTGTAGATGAAATACCTACCCAAGCACAGCGTGATACAGGAGGGACGCACAATTACAAGATGATATTCCGTTGGACAATGGAGGCTATAACCAATTACTTTTACGGGAACAATAGCACCCAGGAAATTTGAAGGGTAGGTATGAACAAAATTGGAACTGCACATGTACTGCTAAGTGAATCAATACACACATTACCAATCGAGGAGGAGAACGATAGTTGCGGCGGCCTATGTGAGTCATGGTCGGCAACGGGAGTCAGTTCATTGTCCATGACGGTGGTGCTTCTCCGCTTGGCGTCGGCTTCCGGGAAGCAGATCCGAGACCGTGGAAGACGGTGTCGGGGAAGAGGCTCCGTGTACGACGACGACGGTGGACCGGCTCCAGTGCGGCGTACGAGGTCATCGATGAGGCAGATGCGCTGCGGTGGACGAGTGCGGCGATGTAGAACGGGAGGAGCACAAAGGCTGCGGTGCCATGGAGAAGTCTATTTTGCGGTGGGGATAGAAAATGGGGAGTATTCAGGTGTACTACTCTGGGTGCCGGGGTGGGGTTGGCTGGGTAGGGTGAACCTGAAGTTACGAAAATAGCCCCCTACCAACCATAATCCGTAGGACTGTTCCGAAGGCTACGATGGTAACTTCCCACTGCTCGAATCAGGGTCACGGGAGATTTTCCCGCCGACCTCAAAATTTTGTGACACTGAACTCCCCGTGTGGCGTGTTGGGTGATTCGGCTAAGCAACTAGCGAGTAGTACTAGTAAACTCTGCATATTAGGTTTGACCGAAGTCAAACTTCCTAAAGTTTGACCAAGTTTATAGAAAAATATAAACATTTACCATAATGGATATGTATGATGTGAAAGTACATTCAATAATGAATCTAATGGTATTTATTTGTTATTGTATATGTTAATATTTTTTGTTATTAACTTTCTGAGAGTTTACAAAACTTGACTTTGACCAATGCTAATACGTAGACTTAAATAAAAATGGAGGGTGTACACATTTGTTTTCTTAGTATGTAGTGAATTAATCATTTGTTGAAACTGTGAAATAAATATATTAGGCTACTGACTTCAAATGTAATGGTCTATACAATTCAATAGTTACAATCATTGTCAAATTCCAAGATGTATACGAGGTCTATAGTACTTCACAACATGCTCAAACTCGCATAATCCAAGTCAAATGACAATCAAAATGCATTTCATAGTTATTACTTTGTAGGATGCAACAAAACCAACAATAACTCTACATCAACCATTATAAAAGCAACATTTTGAACATATCCCAATGTGTGAATGAAACGTGCAGAGAGAGCTTGCGAAGATGGAGCAGATAGGGCGGGAAAGATTGTATGTATGTGGACGAGAGAGTAGGAGACAAACCTAACTAAACAGAAAGAGGGAGATAGAGAGAGAAAGAGAGAGGAAGAGGTTAGGTCTGTGAGAAAGATGGAGACATGTAATATACGTGAGATGCATGTGCATCCGGATGCTGTACACGTGGAAGGAGAAGAGACAACAGGTTTGATGAGAGAGATGGAAAAACTTGGATGAGAGGGGAAGGATCTTGTGGGTTGAGGGATTGATAAATTTGTGCGGGGGAGAGAGGGATTGGTAATTTTGTGCGAGAGAGAGAGAGGGTGGGGGAGGAGTCAGTCAGCCGTCATCACATCATCCTGCTTCCAAATGGCCCCGCATTCTCTAGCGGACTGTGGTCGCCTTCTTCGATCTCCTCAATGCCCTCTTTGAAGATTGACGTGTTGTGCATGATGTGGTGTGAAGAAGCACAAGCGAGAGTGGTCGCCATATAACCTTGGCTGGGGATGAATTGTGTGCTCAGGGGAGGGTGTGTGTGTGTGTGTGTCAGATATTGAGAGAAAATAAACCTAAGGAGAGAAATGTGTGTGTATGTGACGGAAAGCTACTTGCTAAACATGGTATTCACGAAGAGATTGTGCATGCGAGATAGATAGCGATGTGCGGGCCTTGAGGTGGGCAGGGGCCGGGTGAGGGTGTCAAAATGTGTGCGTTGATGCATGTGTTACATGCGATCATGCGAGGGACGGACGAATCGAGAGAGATGGTTGTTGTGTTACGGATGCTCCTCTCTCTCTCACACACACACAAGTAAAATAGAAGACCGTTCTCTCATGTATACACAACGTATCAGCATATGTCTATGTCTCACTCATGCATGATCATTTGCACATTCACACCTCTCTATGTCTCTATCACACGCACATCATCTCCACATTGCCCTTCCGCCACAACACACATCTGGACACATACACACGTTCTCTCTCAGTCACACACAGGGGCTGTTTGGTTTGAGATTAAGTTTGCCTAAGGTTGCCACACCTAAGGTTAGGCAAGTTTGACCAACTTAGGTGGGTGTTTGGTTCAAGCCACACCTTAGGCAAGCCACATTAGGGTCCCACATTACATACACTCAAAAAGTGTGGCAAGATTCCCTTAGGCTTGCCAACTTGTGGCTCTCATTTTGAAGAACTAACCTTAGGCAAGTGTGGCAACATTGTCTCGATGACAAGTGGGCCATAGGGGCAATAAAGTGTGGCAAGCCAAAGTGTGGCAAAAACCAAACACATGCCAACTAAACTGTGGCTGCTAAATTTTGGCTTGGCAAACGGTGGCTGGGAACCAAACAGCCCCAAAATCAGTGTTAAAAAAACTAGGGCGCACCTAAAACGTCCAAATCCAAATAAACACGAACTGGAGCTAAATTCAAATATATGGAAGTATTGTAGCATCAAGAACTTTTCCAAAAAAAAGTTGAGTAATATTCGGGGATTGTTTTCACACACACAAAAAGGTTCGGTGGATGTCCTTCAAGCGCGACACGGTGACGCATCGTTCGATCGACCGCGTGGCCGCGGTTCACACGCTTGCACATGATTCTGTATCGTGGCTGTGGTAACTAATAAAAGCGCTGCCTAAGTCTAATGTTTATGTGTACTAGTGCAGTTTTCTTTTTAAGTCTGACCAACCCTATATAAAACTAAACTAAGCTCCCATACGCGCACTCATCAATATGCCGCCGCCGCTGTTGCGCATGCCGGCGCCCGCCTGCCCCGGCCAACAATTTCTCTCCCATCACTGCCGTGTCGCCGCCAAGCTGAAGGCTCGCCTGCTCACGTCGTCTGCAGCCCCTCCTCGTGATGCCACCGCGCTGCCAAGCACGTGAGCAGCTGGTGGAGCCGCGTCTATGAACGCAGCGTACGAAGAGGAGGACGAGCGCGTGCTCCAGCACGCTGGCGAGGAGGAACTAGCATGTCATTGTCGTCTCTGCCCGCGCAGAGGAGGCACGCATGGTGGCTGTCGCGGCAGAAGCCGGTCGCGTGCGTGTCGAGCCCGCAAACCGGGTGCTGACGCGGAATCTACCTTCGAGACCTTGAATGCCATGGGATCCTACAATCTGAAGGAGCAATTTGGTTCAGTCGATTCTTCTGAGCCGTTTGATGCAACATGGATGGCTAGAAGGGCTTCTTCAACCTCCTAAATAGATGCACGGTTCATCTTCTCAACCCTCCACACGCCTAACCGCCTGTCGCCGCCGCGCCCTCCCCTAAACTGCCTGCCACCGCCATGCTCCCCCCACCCCCACCATCCGTTTAACCCTGGGCACGATCCATTTTTTTCCGGTGAACTACATTCCACACCCAACACTCATAAGATAGATCATGGGCACCCTACCGTCTTCTTCCTTCACTCTGTCGAACTTCTTTCACAAATCGACTGACCCAAATTATACTACTAGTACGAACGTATTAACTAGAGTAGGAACACGAAGATACGAGTAGTAGTACCAACTGCAAGAAGAACAGTAGTAAGACATAGTACTAGTACTACTGTACGTACTAAAGAGTTCAAATAACGAGAAAGAACATAAACATAGTTCTGCTAGGGCCTGAGCACAACACACCCTTGAAAATAAACTAAGCAACTACTACCTCCGTACGGGTTTACAGGGCCCTTAAGCAACACAGTTGCGTCCGCTTTTACTAGGATGCTCCTATCGATTGTCGTTCCATTAATTACGGGTCAGCCGCTGCATGTGAGGGAGGTTGGCTGCATGCAAGCATCTGTCTCGGTACCAGTGCTTCTTCCGTTGCATGCGTAGAAGCCAGCCAATGCATGCAAAGGCAGCAGGTGCAAGCTCAATTAACAACTACAAGAATCGAGGAATTTGCATGCTCCTGCGATCTGCCTTGGTCCGGGTGATTTGGTCGGCCAGACCAATAATTCCGAACGGAGGTAGTAGTCCGCTTGACACTGTAGTAGAACCAGCATGAGCGACGGCACTGCCACCTACTCGGAGTCCGAGTCCACGTCCTCGACTTCGTCCTCGTCCCTCTTCCTCTTTGCCGACGCTTCTTTGCTTGAACCGGACACTGGGCTCTGCTTCTTCATCCAACCCTTGTAGATATTTAACAAACGTAGGCATCCATTGCTGCGTACAGGATGTGATCTTCATCTAATGTCTTCGACTCCCATGCATGATGAAACTCGTGATGAGGTTTCTTCAGTTTAGTGTATGAACGATCAATCATGGCTACTGCCAGTGTCAGCATTGAAGGCTGAGAGGAGGACACCAGCCCTTCCTTCTGGAGGTCGAAGGGGTCGCCTACAACAAGGCCTATCCGACCCAGGATTTCCTTATCGTTCCTACAGTCTATAGTAACGAATTTTACTCAGCCGCCCTTGGGGAACTTCTTAAATTCCTCGCACTCAACGTCGGCATGGCAAATGTGGTAGACCAAGCATAAGTCATGCACGCAAACGTGGATTACGGTGGGCTTCTTCTTCTCTGCCTCCTTTAGTTTCTTCTCGCTTCCCAGGACTGTGGTGTACTCAACATCTAGCCCAGCGACCCACTCATCGTTTGAGTTTTCGAACATGCGTTTGAAGCGAGCAAGGCATTCTTTCACCGTTGCCGAAGAACAGGTGTAGATGACGTCGAACTCATCGCCGGTGATGGTTCTAACGTTGTACTCACCGCCGATCATAGATATTTGGGACGCCATGGATTTGGGAGGAGGGTTAGGATTAGTGGAACTATCGTAATGCGAAAGGACGGGACGACTGGGAGCGAACTATTGTAAGGTACTGTACTAGTAGAATACTGGGACGAGTAGGGCGTGCGAACAGCGTGGGGTTGCTGGCATGCCCGGTGGATAAACGGCTGCAAGCCCCCAAAGAGTTCTCGAGAAGTATGCGAGACCCACTAGATGTCATGTCTACTAGACCCATATCGTAGGCCTGACGGTATAGCTTCTGCCTGTTCGCACGCCATGCCGGCTTGTGTGTAACTTCAATTAATTCCTTCAACTGTCGCGCCTCCCACGACATTCGCCTCCCTCGCACGGTCGCACCCTTTGAGACTTCGACCGGCTATAAATGAGCAATTTTTTTGCCTACTCCGCATGCATGATACTCCCTCTGGTCCTTTTTACTTTCGTCAACCGT
Organism: Triticum urartu; assembly: GCF_003073215.2. Lineage (NCBI taxonomy): Eukaryota > Viridiplantae > Streptophyta > Magnoliopsida > Poales > Poaceae > Triticum > Triticum urartu. The sequence goes on along the minus strand of NC_053023.1, from coordinate 598,104,826 downwards.
TTATACTAAAAATATCAATATCTACAATACTGATTGTAATGAGTATAAAGCACCTCTTGGGTGAGTTAGATTTTTTTTGGGTTAGTTGAGTTCAAACTAACCCAAACTAACTCTAACACATGGATCCAAACAGGGCCAAGGTTAGCTATTAGAGTACTACTACCTCCCTTCTACTTTAAAGGGCTCGATTCAAAATTTGGACCTACTCTTACCAAGATAGAGGCGGTGGAATAGTTTTTGTAGTTCTTCACAAAAAAATGTGTTTACCAATGCATGCATGCACACTAGTTACTCTAATCCCACTCTCTTCTTTAATTCTTTGCCACATCAGCATGTTTGCTATTCCCATGTGCATGATACCAGCTAAGATACCACCATTATGGCCAGCCTTAATCATCGCATGCAATAATTTACTGCACCTTGAAATATGAACATGTGTGGGGCGTGTATGTTTTTAATGACTTGAGACTATACCTAGCCCGACATGCAAGATGAGACTTATTATGCACCGTTCCCCATACCTGCAGGAAGCCCGTTCGTCTCCAAATATTTTCCTCTCCATGTGTGGAAACAATATGCCTGCCAGACTCTCCTTCTCCCTCCGATGGTCCCACCACTCCACCCTGTGTGGAAAAAATCTGCATGCATGACTCTCTTCCCCCCGCGCTCGTCCAATCCGTTGTGACCAGCAATATTTCCACCCCTTCCCTCCCCCGTAATTTACTCCAACAAATATGCCCACGTAGTTGTTACTTAACTGCAGGTGCATTGGGTCACTGGCATATGGGCCCAACAGGGGTCTGGCCCACATGTTAGTGACGCAACTGGACCTGCAGTTAAGTCAGTGCAGCTCAGTTTTGGGATCTCATTAGTTTTGGGATGCAAATGATAAATCCCGAATGTTCAGGAATTATTAGCGTCCTTAATTAAGTATGTAAAAGGGAAAGTTTGGAAACCTTGTGTATTCGTACGCATTTTGCAAGTACGCGCATATAGCACAAACTTTACTATATACTATCGCACTACACGTCTCTCTCTATATATGCTTGCAGACTGTGCTACTCCCTCCGTCTAGGTCAATAAGTCATCTTTGGTTGTGCACCGTGACCAAGAAGGAGGGAAGACTTATACACCTAGACGAAGGGAGTACTACTATTACTTATGTACGTGCAAATGCATGTTTTAACATTACGATGCGGTTTTTGTAAAAGTAGAAAAACAACACTAGTCAAGCTTGTGAAACGATTCAATGCAAAAAAAAAATGCAAAAATGCTCGTTTGATTGTTTACTTTTAGCTTCCTTCTCTGTGGTTATTTCTCTGTCGTAATTTGTATAGAGTATCTCACTGGTTGGAAAGGCATGCAAATTCCCAAACCGCTTCCTACACCCTGTATCGAATTTTTTACCTGACAAGTTGTGTCGTGCAATTGGAATTCCAACTTGAGTACTACTACTAGTAGGAGTAGCAGGGGCCAGTTCTTTTAGGCTTCTAGATTAGTAATCCCATAACTACTACCTCTGTCCTGGTTTATTGGTCCCCATTGTAATCGGTGTCAAATTTTGATCATAAATTTAACTAATGAAATGTTAGTGCATGTCACATGCACTAATATTTTATCAGTTAAATCTTTGGTCAAAATTTAGCACAAATTACAATGGTGAGGAATAAACCAGGACAGAAGTACTACTAGTAGTAGTTTAGAATCCCAAATAAATGAGTGAGGCGCCTTAATGTTACTCTCCACTATGACTAGTCTTATGGGAAAAGATGGGGAAGCCGCCAAAAGAACTGGCCCTAGGAATAGTAGCTAGGGATACTAGGAGTGGTAGCTAGGGATCGAGTGTGCGAGATGAACCGAAGAAAGTAAATGCAAAGAGATGAAATGCAAAAAAGACGGAGGGATGTGATGGTTGCTCGTCCATTTATTTTACCAGGCCACTTATTACTGGGAGTTGTTGGGTTTTATGATATGACGGCTTTACTACCGCGCCACGAGCGGGGTGAGACTCCCGTGCAGCGCCGCCCTCTACACTAGTACTACTACATCGGTCGTGGTTTATCCCCCATTGAATTTGACTGGAGATTTAACTGACAAAATACTAGTTCATGTCAACAAAAACAATATCGTTTGGTTCGTATTTGAACATAGTTTTCAATGATATAATTTTAGGTGGCATGCATCATCATTTATCGTACTATATATAATGTTAGTTCAATTTTTGGTCGTACTAATATATAGTAAGGTGCCCGTGCGTTGCACGGAAGGTGCCCGGTGGCCACGATCAAGAGGGATACGATGTCGTCCTCCTCCGAGACTAGCAGGCGGCGCTGATCCTTGAGCGACTCCTACTCCACTACTACTCTACTCAAGCAAGTTAGGGCATAGTAGCAGGTACTGTAGGGAGTACCAGTATTGTGATCACTCAAGCAAGTTGTCTGACTTCGATATGACCCTACGCTGCTGGTATGTGTCTCGTAAGTCAAGCGGCGTGATGTAGTCATCATCACCTGTCCACTTCCCGCAACACATATTCGCTTCTCCATCTTTGTCCGCTCCTCCATCCCCGCTAAGGCGCCTCCCCCCTCGTCCAATCTTCCATCCCCGCTAAGGCGCCTCCACCCCTCGTCCGAAACCCAAGCACTAACAATGGCAGAACCGAGCAGTGTCCGCCGAAAGAGTGGCTGGAATTCACTCCCACAGAGGTAATCAAGCTCATTGTTTTGCGTGTGGACAATCTCAGTACCATGCCGCTCGCCACGTGCTCGTCAGGGCTGTACCGTTTACTCAGAGCCCTCAGGACGGAGCTTTTCAGACCAGCACCTTGCTTGCTGATGTCGCCTGATCTCCAGAAACGGCGTGTCACGCAGCATAACGATCGTAGGGTGGCGAGAATCAACCCCCTTGACTACGATCCTATCCCCGTCACCCTCAACTACATTAACGGTATGTACTGGGTCGGCATGAACACGTCTTGGATGGTGCTCGTCGACGGTCGTGGCAGCTGGATGCTCGTGGAGGTCTACACCCGGCGATTGATCCCCCTTCCTTCAATTAACACTACACTGCTTTGGCACCGCGGCCCAGAATACTCAGAATCTTACGATAGCCAACATGATACCAAGTTTGATTTGCTCAAGGTTGTAATCTGCCAAGTGCCCACAAGATCTGCGAATTATAAAGACTTCAGGCTAATTGCATTCTTCAACTACGGTCTCGCCTATCTGACAGGTCACTGCGGTAAGTGGATAAGTCTGCACGTCCATCATAGGATCATACATCCTCCTTGGTTCTCTGATGCCATTGAACACAAGGGCTTCATTTACGCTGTTGACTCCTTCTATCACTGGACGTATTGCTGGCCTACTCCAGTCATCGCTACAAACGGTTGTTACAGCAGTATGTTACTTTCCTATGATATCATGATGGCTTGCTTATATTACTGTCAACATTTACTAAAAAATATTCATGCTCATAACATGTTGATCTTAAGATTGACTACATCAAAGAGCCCTTTTTTATTTGACTCCAACTTTTTTATGTTACTTTTCTATGATATCATGATGGCTTGCTTATATTACTATCAACATTTACTGAAAAAAATATTCATGCTCATAACATGTTGTTCTTAAGATTGACTACATCAAGAGCCCTTTTTTATTTGACTCCAACTTAATATGATGTTGTAGGCCGCCTGGTGTCCCTACCCTTCCTAATCCCAGAACCTTTCAAAGAAAAGCGGCATGACAGCTGTAGGTGGTTCCTGGCTCGATCAGACAATGGCGAACGATTGATGATCGTTCGCACGTACCGGACATGTTGTTTCGCGGAATACAATCACAGTCACTGTGAGGTCTTTGAGAAGGATCCCAGCTTCTCTGGGCCTTCAGGAATTTTTGACTGGAGGTTGGTAAGTAGCCTTGGTACACGCTCTCTGTTTGTCGGACTGAATTATCCGATTAACCAGGAGATAACCGACGGCAAGGATCATGATGGCAGCGCGGTTTCATTCATCAGGCAAAACTGTGTGTACATAGCGTACCATGCGTCTCTGCATGTACCATACCCAAATTAGGAGAGAGGGTCGCAAGTATCAGACTTCGACCTCCTGGCTGGAGTTTCCCCCGTCAGGCACCCATCTGGTTCAAGCCGTCAGCCAATCTCCACAGCTTAATAAATAGTAACGTCTAACTGAGCCAGTTAGTTAGATACGTACACTTGGTGTAGTAGGATATTTATTTAGTATCCCTTTTGGTATCCCTTTTGTAATGATGGCTGATGTTTGGTTTGGAAGAGAGAGATGCGTCTTCACTCTTCTGGCCTGCTTACTACTTCTGTTGCACCCCCAGCCCTGGTTGCTGCTGCTACTGTTTTCAATGTACAATCAGTAGTATATTTCGTCTGTTGGTTGAATAAATGTGTTGTTAGAACGACAAACACAATGTTTTGGAAGTCGTTGCATGGTTCGATCCTTTAGTGCCCCGTACCGTACGTAGCGCATACTATTTTTCGTACGGTACACATTTTCCACTTGTTGATAACATGCAGCCCACTGATGAAGGCCCAATAGAGAAGTCCATAATTAACTGGAAGGGAGGCTCTCACATGAATCTGGCCCGGGTACATGATCATGGTCCCCTAAACATAAATAAGTAAATAATAAAGCTAAATGCTCATGCACCAGTTCTTTAAATTCACGAATTAACAGGAGGATATTATTTCCTATGCTAGTGTCGTTACATTCAGTCGATATTATTTTTCGGCAAAGATAGCGACCAGTCTTCTTCCTCCCAGCATTTTCTTCCTGCAACCAGCGGGCCCATGCAAATCGTAGTCAACGTCGTAAATAGATCCGGTCCATTTTTATTTTTCAAATAAGAAAGTCCAACCCAGCCCAGCACATTGGCGGCAGCACTTTATCCTCCGCCTTGCTGCGCTCGCCGCGGCGCCGCCGTCCGGCCCTGTCAACATAGTATTTTTTGAAACGGTCCCTGTCAACATAGTGAATTGGGAGAGGACTGTAGTTGTGAGTATGATAGTATGGACCCACCAGGTCCACTCCTGAACACAAGCAAGCGCCTCTTTTACTACTAAGATGAACCCCTTGTTTTTTACTCTAATCCACCCTGCTGATATCTGGGACCCACATCATTTTCAACGTATAGTCAATTAACGACAGAATTGCACAACTTTTTTTAGTAGTAATTCGGAGGAGCGGGCTATAAACTGGGTTGTGCGGTCTCTGTGGCCCGCCTAACAACATGACCAGCCCAACAGTTTTTTCTTTGGGAAAATAGGTAGCCCAGTATTTCTTTTTGAAGAATTCCCAAGATAGGCCTATTTGTTTTCTCCGACTTACTGGGCTGCAAATCTTTCAAGATGAGGAGGGATGCATTCCGGCCTGGCCAAAGAGTATGGTCAATGCCTGTTAAAAGTAATATCAAAAGGGGTTGAAAATTCCAAAAAAATATAGCAAATGGGATATTAGTTTCTTTTTTTGTTTTTGTTCTTCACTGATATCTTATACGTATTTCACTGGATTTAACATGACATAGTACTAATTTATTTTTAAATTTGTTTTAGTATGGCTACTAATTTTTGGATTAAGAATATTTTGTTCCCCAACAAAAATTTGCGAATTTTCAAAATTTCCGCATATTTAGTTAATTTTTTTAACCCTGGTACTGACTAGAAAATGGACAACAATTCTATAAATGGAACGGGCTGCAATAAATTCCATATGAATTAGAAAATGAGTAAAAAATATAAAAATAATAGCAAATGGGTTGTACACACCACAGATTTCGAGGCTGACTTGTTTACGCAAGGCTTTGTCAGTCAACACATGATTCTAGCAGCAGTGACTGTTGGATGTCCATCCAATGGCCGGCGTGCTTCTTCAATCTCTGATCTTCCTACTCCAGCCGCCTAAATTAGCGCCGGCGGGACTGCCTGCTCCCTCCTCTTGTGGCCCGCTGTGATGCCGCGCAGGCTTCCCCGCCCCACCCTACTCCCTCTGCTGGCCTGGCCGCACGCAATCAACTGCCTCCTTATTACGCGAAAAAATGATTCCTCCCTGACATCTGGGGCGCACCGGTTGGGAGGCTGACATGTGGGCCTACTAAGTTGACGCGTACGCAGGGCTTGTCAACTTAGTCAACAAACGATTATAGCAGCGGTAACCGTTGGATTTGAATCGAACGGTCCTGCTGCTTCTTCAATCGCTGCTCTTCTTGCACCAGCCGCCCAAACCAGCACCGGCGAGACCTCCTGCTCCTGCCTCCAGTGGCCGGTTGTGTTGCCGTTCAGGCCTCATCGCCCCCTACTACTCCCAACGCTAGCCAGGCCCTGCGGCGACGACAACCTCACACCGCAGCCGAACCAGTGAACCTTCGTACTCCTCTCTGCGTGGGCATCCACTACCGCGTCTTCCCCGGCTCCGCGTCATCCCCTTCCTAGGCCTCGCCGTCGTCCACAGCCTTGGTGCTCTTGGCATGGCATGGTCAATGTGGTCAATGACCGACTTCCATCGGAAGAGTACTGTACGTGGAGAGGCTGACAGTTGGGTCCACGGCCACAACCCAGTTTTTTTGTGATTTGCCAAGTAAGTCACTTTGTCAAGCCTGTTGGGCTGGAAATCTTTCAAGACGAGGAGAGCTTTCATTCGGCTGGCCGAGAAAATGGCCTATCAGTACTGAGAAATGGGTTGTACATTTTTAAAACACATCAAACCGGCAATTAGTTTCAAATTTCTTTTTTTCATTTCAAGATTTTAAATTGCATTGATTTTTATGCGTGGACAATTTGTTAGATTTTATATTGATATATATTTATTTTTAAAATCAGTTTGAACATGACTCAAAATTTTGGGATTAAAAACAGTTCAGACCGCACCGAAATATGCAAAATTTCGTATAATTTTTTAACCATGGCCACAATATGGGCTGTAATGCTAACAAAAAGAATATGAGCTCCAAAAAAACCTTAAGAATTAGCAAATGGGTTGTAAATTATTAGAAATAATGGCAGATGGGATGTATGATGTTTCCCAAAGATTTGAGGCTTTCCAAAAAAAGGTTGACGCACAAGCAGTGACTGTTAGATGTCCATCCAACGGCCATCGTGCTTCTTCAATCTCTGCTCTTCCTGCTCCAGCCGCTCAAACAAGAGCCGGCGGGACTGCCTGCTCTCTCCTCCCCGCGGCCGGTTGTGCTATCGCGCAGGACTCACTGCCCCATCGTACTCCCATCGGTGGCCTAGACATCCCTCTACTCACCCACACCTGCTGTTATTCTCCAGCGACGGCAGACGAACCAGTAAACCCTCGTACAGTCGTACTCCCCTCCACGTGGGAAACAACTACCGAGTCTTCCTTGGCTCTATGTCGTTCCCTTCCTAGGCCTCGTCGTCGTCCACCGCCCTGGTGCTCTCGGCACGGCCTGTTCAACATGGTCAACGACCGACATGCATCTGAAGTGGACTATACGTGGAGAGGCTGACAGCTGGGTCACAGTCGCACGCAAGAAAATGCCTCCTTATTATGCGCAAAATAATGATTCCTCCACCCGACATCTGGGACCCACCGAAAGGGCCTCTGTATTTCACAAAAAAATGTTACCGCCGCTGACAGCTTGGACCCACCAGCTATATCTTCGCACGTAAGGAAGTGCCTCCTTATTACGCACAAAAAATGAATACTCCCCCTGCTAGCTGGGACCCAGTATAGTGGGAGGCTGACTTGTGGGCCTACTAAGTTGACGGGGATGGAGGGCTTTGTCAACTTAGTCAATATGCACGGTTTTAGCTCCAGTGACCGTACGATGTCCATCCAACGGCCGTAGTGCTTCTTCAACCTCTGGTCTTCTTGCTCCAGCCGCCCAAAGCAGCACCGGTCGTGTCGCATGCTCCAGCCTCCTGTGGTCGGTTGTGCTGCGGCGGAGGCCTCACTGCCCCTACTATTCCAACCGCTAGCGAGGCCCTGCGGCGACGGCAGCCTCACACCGCAGCCGGACCAGTGAACCCTCGTACTCCCCTCCACAAGGGCTTCCACTACCGCGTCTTCCCCGGCTCCGCGTCGTCCCCTTCCTAGGCCTCACCGTCGTCCACCGCCCTTGTGCTCTTGGCACGGCGTGGTCAATGTGGTCAAGGAACGACTTCCATCGGAAGAGTACTGTACATGGAGAGGCTGACAGCTGGGTCCACGGCCGCAGCAAGGAAGTGCCTCCTTATTACGCATAGAATAAATATTCCTCCACCTGACAGCGGGGACCCACCGGACGGGCCATCGTATTTCATGAAAAAAACATTTCCCCCTGACTGCTAGGACCCACCAGCTACACCTTCGCACACAAGGAAGTGCGTCCGGGCAAAAAATGATTCGCCTCCCTGACAGCTGGGACCCACCAGCTACATCTTCGCACGGAAGGAAGTGCGTGACAGTCGGGACCCATTTGGTCGAAGCATACGTAGCGTTGTCATTCTGGTCGCGAATGTGTATGTACATACTGGTCGATGTAGAGGCGCGCATGTGTCGTAGTAGAGGCGCGCACGTAGCATGTACACGTACGTACAGCGTCTAGGGTGCAAGAAAGTAAATACGGCCACGTACGTACATATGGGTGGGGTCTCGAACGCCTACTCGCGCGTACGTACGGCCAGGGCTCGTGTACATGGCTGGGTCGGAACGGAGAAACAGCGGCGTCGTCGTGTTCATGGGGAGCCAACCGGCTTGGTCGGAACGGAATGCGTCGTCGTGTTCATCGGGAGGGCTTGGAAGGAATAGCTGATGGAAACGAGGCCTGGCGTACCGCAGAACGGAGGAAACGGCCTTGTGTTCGACTGGCCACATTCGAAACAAGATCTTGTTCATCGGGAGGGGTCTAGCGTACCGTAAAACAGAGGAAACGGACCTCCTACGGTCGGAACGGGGGTCCTGTTGATCGGGAGGGGTGTTGCGTACCGCAAAACAGAGGAAACGGACTTGTGTTGGAGCACTACGATCGAAACGGGGGTCCTGTTCATCGGGAGGGGTGTGGCGTACCGCAAAACGGGACTCCACGGGATACTGTTCATCTCCACCGTCGACCCCCTCCAGCCTCCACGGGCTACTGTTCATCCACAGTCGACCTCCTCCAGTCTCCACCTACGACTGTTCATCCACGGGCTCATGTTCATCCAGCTCCACCGCGCGCTACTCCACCGGCTACTGTCCAACCAGCCCTCTCCACGGGCTCCTGTTCAACCACCCCTCCACGGGCTACTGTTCATCCAGCCCTCCACCATCTACTGTTCATCCTGCCCTCCACGGGGTGGTCCTGTTCATCCTGCCCTCCACGGGGTCCTGTTCATCCAGCCCCAACCAGCTCGATCGATCGGGATCCTGTTCATCCAGAGGCAACACCACGGGGTCCTGTTCATCCACCCCCACCGGGAACTGTTCATCCAAACCCCCCAGCAACGCTCACTGTTCATCCAGAGGCAGCATCGATCGGCTTCAGTTAGCAGCAGTAGCGAAGGAATCGCTCGATCGGGTTCATTAATAGCCATCGATTGATCGCTCGGTTTCAGTAACGTGTAGCCTGCAGTGCAATCGCTCGGGTTTAGTTAGAGCCCAACGCCTCGCACCCATGCGCGTGCGCGTACGAGAGAAACGCGCATCGCTCGGCCCCGACCACCCACCGTAACCGGAAACACCCAGATATTTTCCTCGCTCTCGCTTCTACCATGGTTTTTTCCGTCATGGACGGCCCAAAGAATGTCATGCAGCTGCGTCTCCGGCCCGCCCAGGACAAAAATCCCATTTTTTGTCATGATTTTTTGTCATAGAAGTGGGACCCCACCACATCTATGATGATACCGTGTTTTGTCACAATTATTTTCATAGAAGTGTCATAAGTATGACAGAAAAAAATTCGTTCGGCCCAAAATGTCACCGATGTGTCTTTTTTTTGTAGTGCCAATGTCAATCAATTCCAATTCCAAGATCCAATATCATCGCATAGCCTATACCATGCCAATGCTTTTTCCTTCAAAGATAAAGGGAAAACCTTCTTCATAACTTCATCTCCGGGGAAACCTGCAAGCTTGAACAATCCACAAATTTGTTCTACGTATATCAAGTGCATATCAGGATGTTCGGTTCCATCTCCTGCATAAGGATTAGCTAGCAGTTGTTCTATCATACCCTAAGGAATTTCATATTCAATATTTTCAGTAGGTGCAGTAGGTTGAGGGGTAGCTAATTGTGGTTCCGGTCGAGGTGAAGATACCCCGAACAAACCCCTCAAAGGATTGTTTTCCATAGTAACAAGTGACAATAAATTTCAGCACACTATATAAATGTTCCCTTACTAAATTCCACTTACAAAAGGCGCAAGCATCTGCAACTACAAGAAAAGTATTAAAAAATTCTAACCATAGCATTAAACTTTTGGATCCATTCAGCCCCTTACGGAATAGCACACAAACTGGGGTTTAAGCTTCTGTCACTCTCGCAACGCATCATCTAATTTCTACTCCATAATGCATTCCCTTAGGCCCAAATATGGTGAAGTGTCATGTAGTCGACGTTCACATGACACCACTAAGAGAATCACAACATACATACTATCAAAATATCGAACACACACTACTACAGGATGCTGCTAACGCGACACTACGATCAGAGACCCTTCGAGAAACTGTGTGCGATGCAATAATCACAAACGGTGGTGTATGAAAACTGTCAAAAAAGGTGCAAATCGTTTGCGATGGAGGATGCATCAAACACTGTTCAGATTTTAGTTGCATGTGCGACGAAGGGCATACGGTTGATCTGTACGAACTGTTCGCGATGAGATAGAACAGCAGAAACTGGCAGCCAGATCAAGGTGTGGCGATATACGGCATACAGTTCACTCCGATGAACCGTTTGCAATGGTTGAGGTGAACACAAAGGATTCGGCGTAACAAGATGTGTGTGATGCCCGACAAACAGGTCGGTAATCAAAATTGTGTGTGATCATTATAGACAGCCCATATAGTCTTTTTTTGAATTGTGTGCTCGTCAGGGCACACAGTTCAACAAACCAACCTGTGGGCGATAATGTAGAAAATCTTTGTCGAATACATATTCCTAACCGTCTGCGATGAGATTGACAGGATAAACAGAGATATATATAGTCTGCTTAATTTAGTCCTTCTTCTTCTTGTTGTTGTTGCTAGATGGCCTCGCGATATCGTCTTGGCGAGGACGCTTCTTGCCGCTGACCGTTGGCTTTTCATCGCCGCCATCATCATCACCGTCGTTGTTGTCGTCCTCCTCCTCCTCCTCGTTCAACCATTCCTCCTCATCATCATCATCGTCCTCTTCTTCGTCCTCCGACGGCTCCTCATCCGTCTGGTTGTCATCTGACGACTCCAGAGGCGGCGTCCCTTCCATGAACCGGATATAATCGAGGTCTAGGCTCGACGCCGGACTCATGGAAGACGAGCGGATGATTCCGATGTTGACCTATCATCGGGCACCAGACTGTTGGCCGAACTGTCATCCTCACTATCCCTCAACATGGCTGCAGAGTGTGTGCTAGTGTGTAGCGCGGCCTGCCGGGGACGATGAAGATGGTGGACACTTAAGTGCGTGGGTATGTAGAGAAGAGGAACTGCCAATTGAAGCGGGGGGCCTTGTGACTTCGCCAACGACCTCTCCATTAGGTAGGTTTTTGTTAGCCCAAGCCTTTATTTGTTGAGGGGAAATGAGTCCAATTTGAAGTTTTTGATGTTCTTGCGCGGTGGGGGGGGGGGGAATTGAAGCAGGGGTTGACATATTATCTAACCGCTGATATAATCAACCGGAATTATACCCAGTCGCTCCAAATTCCTGGGGTTGCGTAGGACTCCTATTGGCTATTTGGCTGGTTTCCTTTTTCAAGACAAAAACAAGGAACGAGTTTTGGGATTATGCACCGGTACCGGTACGAACGGAGTAGGACAATTGGCAAGCAATACATTGAGCTCTTCTTATTGATAAAGCTAGTAATAATCAAACTAGAAAGGAAAAGACAAAGAAAAATATCTGCACGAATCTTCGCGTAACATCAATGGCATATATAGGACCTAGATGTGCATTACTTAGAGCACATCTAGATGTGCTTTAGCAATACTGTCAAACAAAACCCCTAATCATCATTGCAAACAGCGCATAGAACATGGCTAATGCGACAACCACAACTACACATGCTAGTTCCTTCTTGTCTCTTGCTTTCATCTGTTGCCCATGATTGATTATTTCTTGCTTCATCGTACTGATTGTACATTCCAGATCAGCCAGTTTCTTCTTCAGCTTTACGTTATCTTCTGCGAGCTTGGTGATAACACTCTGAGCCCTGCCATGCCATTCTTCATCCAGACAGTTAACAAAGGCACAAGCCTCATATCCCTGCCAATGTTAAATAGTATTCTGGATGAGCGGTGGCATTAACTGAAGTAAAATGATGAACTTAATTAGCACTAACCTCTAAGGGGCAACTGAGAAACCACCTGCCAATGTCGAATCCCTTCATGCATACATGTCGAGCGGGAGTGTGCCCGTGCACACAACTCAGCTTTTCGTACTTCTCGGTGGCCCAGAAATCGGAGTCGAACTTGTCTTGCGGGAGTCTGGAGTCAAGCTCCCGATCCGGCGGCAGATCGCTTTCCTGGGGGGGGGGGGTCATTCAGGACGGATTCAGCAAGGAGCTATACTTTGGACATGCTAAAAAAGATCGAGATAGATTGGAACCTGATAGGACGATTTGGATCTGTAGTACACCTGCCTTCTGATGACCTTAGGCAAGTGCTCGGCGGCGACCGCCATCGTGGCGGCGATACGAGCAGGAGCAGCCGCACCGAAACCATCAGCACCACTCGTCCGCATTCCCCCAATGTCAGCGCCACGCGAGGGAATTTGGAGGCTATGTAGGGATTTGGGGCAAATGGGGAAATTGTGGAGATAAGCTAACGGTCGGGAACTACTAGTGGCACTATATATAAGTTGTACACGGCACACTGTTTGTACATGTCATTTGTGTTAGGTATTACAACATCACACACGTTTTCCACACCAAACCATGTGAGAAGACAATGTAGGTTAGACACGGTTGTCGTTACATAACCGTATGATGTACTACCATGTCCATATAATTGAGTTATGGTGAGATACCATGTAAATAGCCGCCCCGCGGGTATCCGTCCAAAAAAACAGCCGCTCTGCATATAGAGTTGGCGGCGGCGGCCTAGGAAGTGGCTATCGGAGAAGAGTTCAATCCTCGGTCGGTGGGCGGTGGCGGCGTCATAGGAGGTCAATCCTCGGTCTGTGGCGGGAGATAGGAGGAGCTCAACCATCGAGGTCGGCGGCGGCGTGATTCGAGCAAATCCATCACAGTCAATGGCGGGATAGTGGAGGTCGAACTTCAGGCGGCAGCCGCACTAAGGTTTGCTCCTTGACCCTGCTATCTCGGCGTGCCGCCGCATCGCGCTTGTCTGTCTGCTGGGTGGAGGTCGCCGCGCGGGTAATTAATTAAGGTATTCCTTTTGTGAGTGGCTAAATTAAGGTATTCAATTCCTAAGTGTAGTGTTGTAACTAGTACTCTGCGTGTAAATTGACTGGCCATTAATTTTTGTCATTGCACGTCTGGATAACAACATGGAGCGCCCTCAGTAATTATTAAAATAAAACCTTGTGATTTATGCATGCATCTTTGGGCAGCAGTTAAACTGTGTATTAATGTTGTTGTCTTGTTTTTAATTACCATTCGTGTGCTGCAGATGGAATGATCTCGATGGATGAAGAATCGAAAAACCGTAGATTTTATCAGTGGCATGACAGAGTTCATGAATTTGGCTAAAAGTACAAAGAGGAGAATTGGTGATGCGGATTACATCCTGTGTCCATGTACTGATTATGCCAATACAGAGTCACATGAAGTTGCAGATGTCCAAATGCACTTAGTCTCTAGGGGATCCATGGATGGATATACACGTTGGACCAGACACAGTGAAGAGGAGGTCATGGATGAAGATACCCAGGGCAGCGAGATGCCAAACCCCGATCAGTGTCACATGGATGTTGAATGTAACATCGGGGCAGAGGCGTCAAGCTACCAATGGAACGCCGGAAAGCCGAAATGCCCACTGGAAAACCAAGATGTCGACGCATATGACGACGTTCTTGATATGCCAGATTTTGCTGCTATGATTGCAGATTTCGAGGGCCTAGAAAAGGATATGATTGGGTACAAGGATCTGCCAAGCATTGATGCAGACTCCAAGAAAGAATTGTATCTAGGTTGCAAAAAGAAATATTCCAGGTTGAGTGCCACCCTGGCGCTTCTCAGATTTAAAGCAGCAAGCGGTCTATCAAACAAGGGCTTCATAGAGATGTTAGGTATTTTGAAAGAAATTCTTCCGGAAGATAATGTGCTCCCCAGAAGCACGAATGAAGCGAATAAAATTGTTTGTCCATTGGAACTTGAAGCATAGAAGATACACGCTTGTGTGAATGATTGTATATTGTATCGTGGTGAGTACAAAGATTTTCGTGCATGTCCCACATGCAAGCATGCACGATACAAGCGCAAGAGAGCAAAGGACAAGTACAAATTGGATGATGATATCAAGACAGGAATCTCGTTCAAGGTTGTTTGGTACTTGCCTTAAATTCCAAGGTTGAGGCATTTGTTTGCAAACCCTAGAGAGGAAAAGAGGTTGCGGTGGCATCATGATGAGCGAATTGCGGATAAGTTTATGAGGCACCCGAAAGATGGGGCTCAATGCGAATTAATCGACAAAAAGTTTGAAAATTTTGTCGAGGATCCTAGAAGTATAAGACTCGGGGAGTGTACTGACGGGATGAATCCTTTTGGTGATATGAGCACCAATCACAGCACATAGCCGATGCATCTGTGCATATATAACCTAGCTCCTTGGTTGTGTATGAAGAAAAAATACATTATGATGTCAATGATTATCCAAGGCCCAAAGCAACCTGGAAATGACATCGACATTTACTTTCAGCTACTGGTAGAAGAACTGCTGACAGTGTGGATAGATGCGCCTGTTGTAAAATGTTATGATGCTTACAGAAAGGAGATTTTTGATCTACATGCGATGCTGGTGCACACCATTCAAGATATGTTGGCATTAGGCAACACATCGGGGCAGAAAACAAGGGGAGATGTAGGGTGTGTCACATGCATGGATAGGACAGCTAGCAGAAGACTTCCCAACTTGCGCAAAACAGTGTATTTGCGTCATCGTAGGTTCTTACGGAAAAATCACCCATACCGAAAGATGAAAGCTGAATTTGATGGTATGACAGAGGCAGGTGTGGGCCCAAGACCCTATGAAGGGGAGGTGGTCCACAACATGGCTAAAAAATTAATGTTGTGCTTGGCAAGAACCACCCTTTGACGGTGAAACTAACACCCAAGGATCAAGTGTTTAAGAAGAAATCAGTGTTCTGGAAATTACCTTACTAGGAGATTCTACGTGTACGTCACTGCATCGATGTCATGCACGTAGAGAAGAACGTATGCGAAAGCATCCTTGGTACTCTGCTCAAGATTAAAGGTAAAAGAAAGGATGGTGACGGTTCATGGCTCGATATTCTTGCTGATCAATCACAACGCAAGAGTGAAGCAGAAGATGATGTCAAATTCATCAAAGCTCGCCAGAGTTACAATTTCAGTACAAAAAGCCTAAGTGCCGGCGTCAGCGGCGCCGCTCAAAATCCCGCCAAAGCAAGTACGGTGACTCCAGCACGGGAGATAATAATACTCCGGAGAGCGCCGAAGAAAACCCCCTCCAGCAAGATTCAGCACAGGAGGACGGAGAAGCGAGCCCTCATGAGAGAGCGGCAGACAGAGAGGTCGAGGACGATAATTATATGCCTCCCTCTGAAGACGAGGCAAGCCTCGACGACGAAGAATTCGTCGCTCCAGAGGATCCCGTCGAGCAAGAGCGTTTTCAACGCAGGCTTATGGCCATGGCAAGAAGCCTCAAGAAAAAACAGCAACAACTTAGAGCTGATCAAGATTTGCTAGTCGACAGATGGACTGAAGTCCTTGCGGCCGAAGAGCATAAACTCGAACGCCCCTCCAAGAGCTACCCAAAGCACAGGTTGCTACCCCGATTAGAGGAGGAAGCACTTAAACCTACATCACCAGATACGGCCGACCGGCCACCTCGTGGCCGCGACAGAGAGGCCTCTCGGCCCTCCACTCAAGCCGCACCCTGTACCAAGGGACGGGAAAACGTGCCAGACTTGCGAGATATGTTGGAGGACAAGGCAAGGCAAACAAGATCGATCTATGAATCGCGTGGGCGCCCCACGACTCGAGACGATAACCGCCACGCCGGACACAAATCCGGTAGGGCCGAACACAGTAGACAAAGCTCATTGGAGCTACATCATGATATAGCCCAGTACAGAGGCGCCGCACACCCACTATGCTTCACAGACGAAGTAATGGATTGTAAGTGCATCTAGTGCCACCCCTAGTTGGTTTTGGAGTATTGACAACAAACCTAGTTGAGGGACTAATGTGTTTGTGAGAATTGCAGGATAACACAGGTAGAAGTCCCTCATTGATTCGGTTTTCCTACCAGAGATGACCCCTAAAAATGTATGAAGACATTGAAGTCAAAGGTGGTACGTGAAGACATTCACCTTGAAGACTATGACAAGAGAAGACATCGCATGAAGACTATGGAGCGTGAAGATTTAGATCTTTCGTAGTTCTTTTTCTTCTTTGTTGAGTCATAGGAACCACCGTACTATTAAGTGGGGTCCAAGAAAACCAGTCAGAATGACTGAAGTGATGCTTAACCAAAATCCTATGTCTTCGAGTGAAGATAATGAGAGCGAATCTTGTTCAGAGTTGGACAAGTCAGCTTTTCTTGTAGCGCAAGTAAAGTTGCCGTGTGTGTTTGAAATCTGACCGTTGGAACACATGTCACTTCCTTAGTGACCCAGGGTCATTTCGGACAAATCAGATCGGGTTGCCTAGTGGCTATAAATAGCCCACCCCCTACAACCATAAACGGTTGGCTGCTCAGAGTTAAAGTATGGCTTTTTTCGTTTGAGAGCAACCCACCTCGAAGCCTTTGAGAGAGAATTCCTTGAGAGGATAAAGCCCTAACTACCCAGAGCCAAAGAGTGGTAGACATCACTTAAGTCTTCTTGTCTGTGTGATCTGAGGACTTATTACACTTGAGGACTGTGAATCCTCCAGCCGGTTAGGCATCGCGTTCTGAGCATCCAAGAGTCATTGTGGATCGCCGGTGAACAAAGTCTGTGAAGGTTTGGAAGTCTACCTTGAAGACTTACTAGAGTGATTGGGCGAGGACTGGGTGTCCTTAGCTCAAGGGGAATAAGGTGAAGACGAGGTCTTCTGAGTTGAATCTCAGCCTCCCTAACCAGACGTACAGTTGTCACAGCAACTGGAACTAGTCCAACAAATCATTGTCTTCAACGAGTCACTGGTTTCATCCTTCCCTTCCCTTTACTTACTGTTGGTTCTTGTGAAGTCATTGTACGATAGCATCACCATTCGACTTCACTAAGTGATTACGTGTACTGATTGGCTTCTCAGCATCTTCCTACCTGATCCTTACTGCCTAGCTGCTATTTGTCATTGTGCTTTCACTTCATTGAATACATGACCATGGTTTGTCTAGTGTAATCTACCTTCCGCTGCATGATAATAGGTTTATTTCTATCGTTTGTCTTCGAAACTTACATGTTTTGAAGACTTTCATAAAAATCGCCTATTCACCCCCCTCTAGTCGATCACTAGCACTTTCAATTGGTATCAGAGCAAGGTACTCCCTTGTTCTGTGTGATTCGGTTTAACCACCTAGAGTTTTAGCTATGTCGACTGCAGGGATAATTAAAGTCTCCACTGCGTGCCCCGTCTTCGATGGAACTGAATATCCCTACTGGAAGAATAAGATGCGCATGCATCTTGAAGCCATTGATGTCAACCTATGGTATGTCATCAAGAATGGCATTCCCAAGGCTGGAGAAGGTGTCACTGCCGTTGATGTCAAGAAGTTCGTTCAACTAGACTCTACTGCCAAGAGTATCATTTGTGGTCATCTGACCAAAGGACAGTATGGCCGCGTGAGTGCTTTGGAAACATATAAGCTAGTCTGGGACTGGCTATCCAAGGTCAACGAAGGCATCTCAACCCAGAGAGATCAGAGAATCAGTGTCCTTCGCAACCTCTTCAACCACTTCAAGAGAAATGACAATGAGAATGTCTAGCTCATGTTTGATCGACTCACTGACATCACAAATGAACTTCAAGCCCTCGGCACTACTGAGATCACCAAGCATGAAGTCGTCAAGACACTCCTGAGATCACTTGACAGTTCGTTTGACACCCTAGCCCTGATGATTCAAGAACGTCCTGATTTCAAGACACTCGATCCGTCTGACATACTTGAGAGGCTCAACACACACGAGTTTCAGCTTTCTGAGAAAAGAGACATCTACGGTCCCAACTATGGGCGAACTCGTGCCTTGAAGGCAAAGGCTGTCTCCTCATCTGAAGAAGAATCTGACAGCAGTTCTGATGATCTTGAAGACATTGGAAGGGAGCTTTCTATGCTTGTGAAGAAGTTCCAAAAATTCACTAAGAAGAAAGGCCTCAGAAAGTCGTCACAATCAAGCTCAAGGAATGATTAAGCTTCTGCTCATGACTACAAGAAGAGAACATGTCACAAGTGCAAGAAACCTGGCCACTACATCTCTGAGTGTCCACAGTGGGACAATGAGAACAAGAAGAAGAAGAAGAAGAAGAAGAAGAAGAGCAAGGAGTATGACTCTAACGACAAGAAAAAGAAGAAATACTCAAAGTCTTCTTCCAAGTCTTCATCACACAAGAAGAGCTCATCTGGCAAGGCACATGCATTTGTTGGCAAGGAAATGGACTCTGAGGATGAGTCCGCTTCTGAGGAGGCGGAGGTGGAGTCTGAGGAGGAGTCCGACTCTGGCATTGCAAGTCTGGCTACAGCATACGTTGCCAAGTCCATCTTCAACACTGAAGAAAATGACTTCATCACCGACACCGATGCAAATGACAAGGACTACTCCGCTCCTTCCTACTACTTCATGGCACATGGTGCCAAGGTAAACACACGCACTACTCACTATCAAACATCTAGTGACGATGACTCTGATTGTGGTTCCAAACCCAGGTACAAAACACTTGAAAAAATTGCAACTGAACAACAGAAAACCATGGAACACATTCGAAAACTATTAGACAAAAGCGATGATCTGTTGGACGCTAAAATGACTCGATCTCAGTCCTTAATTGAGGACATAAAAAATCTTCACGTTAAGTATGAGGAACTTGAAAGTCGTCATGAAACGCTCTCAACAGCTCATCAAAGGCTTTCCTATGATTATCTTCAAAGGAAGCAAGATCTTGAGAAATTGAGAGAGGCTCATGAAGATCTTCAAAAATAAAACGAGTCACTTCGCGCCGAACAGATCAGTTCAGCTCAGGAAGGATTTGAACCACCATGTCTTAAATGCATTGAGCGTGATAACGCTACTTCTGTTGTTGAATGTTCTATTGCTGCTACTATTGCAATATCTTCAACTGTTGATGTGGAAACTAACCCCTCTACTGAGGACACCACTGCTATTGCTAATGAGAATGCTAGGTTGAAGACACTACTTGAAACAGGGATGTACAAAAGTCTCAAAGGGCATCAGACACTATGTGATGTGCTCAAAAAGCAGATCCTGAACCGAAACCCTAGGAAAGAGGGTGTTGGGTTCGTAAGGAAAATGAATGCTGATGGCTCTTACTGGAAACCTGAGCAGTACCCCAAAACCACATGGGTTGCTACAAAGGAACCTTCAGCAGATCCATCCACTCTATCTGGCTTCACTTGTGCTAACCCCATTGTTATTGATGAATCCTTTGATACAAACTATAAACTATTTAAGAATCAGAATGGTGAAGTGTTCGCCAGGTACATTGGTACTAACTGCAGGAATGGACCGCCTATGAAGAAGATCTGGGTGCCGAAAAGGTGTTTGGAGAATCTTCCTGTGAATGTCATCATGACACCACAGGTGAAGAAGACAAACCCCAGACCACAGGCTTCATACGGTCCAAAGGCTTCATATAGACAGAGGACTCACCTGACTCAAACTAACGCAAATGTTTTGCAGGGAAGCCATACTCAGGCCTAGGAATATGAGTGCGGTCCATTAAACTGCCATGTTCATAAGACCAAGAACTATTCTGCTTATTCTTATGAGTACTATTGTCCACCTGCAAGTCTTTTTGCTAGGGCTCCAAAGCCAAAGTTCTCAGATGCTGCACTTAGACTTATTGCTTCGAAGCCACCCCTGAAGATGTGGGTGGCTAAGAAAGCTTAACTCTCTTTTGCAGGGAAAGGTCTCCAGCCGAAAACCAAAATCGTCTGACACTATTGCTGGGGACCTTAAACATCTTGTAGGGCACAAGATCAAATGCCCAAAATGGTCTTATTATGTACTTTGTTCCTGAATCGCTTGAAACTTGTCCTATCAGTCCTAATCTCGATCTAAGCTTTAATAATCCACTGGTTCGTCAAATGTTTTTGCTTCACAATTCTCTTCGTGAAGCCTATCCCCCTAACTGCACTGTAGGGTACGACACCAGCTGCTTCAGAATGGATTATTGATAGTGGGTGTACAAATCACATGACTGGCAAGCGAAGCCTTCATATGGACTCAACTTTACGTCCATCAGACAAAAGTCACATCACATTTGCTGAAACTGGTAAAAGCAAGGTATTGGGTCTAGGTAGAGTTGCAACCTCAAAGGATCAACACATGGATAAAGTCATGCTTGTTGAATCCCTTGGTTTCAACTTAATGTCTGTCTCAATGCTTTGCGATTTAAACATGATTGTGATGTTTGGAAAATATCGTTGCCTTGTACTAATGGAATCTGACAAGTCTCTAGTGTTTGAAGTGTATCGGAAAGATGATTTGTATGTGGTAGATTTCTCAGAAGGACCACAACTTGTAGTATGTCTTCTAGCAAAAGCTTCCGAATGCTGGCTCTGGCATCGAAGGCTAGGGCATGCTGGCATGAGGAACCTCCACACCCTTGCAAGGAAGAAGCATGTCATAGGCATCGAGGGCGTCAAGTTCAAGAAGGATCACTTATGCGGTGCCTGTGAAGTAGGAAAGATAACGAGGGCCAAGCATCCCTCGAAGACAATCATGACAACGACTCAACCCTTCGAACTGCTACACATGGATCTTTTCGGTCCCACTTATTAATCAACTCTTACTACTACTGCTTGTCTCTATGGCTTTGTCATTGTTGATGATTATTCAAGATATACTTGGGTGCATATAATCCTTTACAAGACTGAAGTGCAGGATGTCTTCAGACGCTTCGCCAATCGAGCAATGAAAAACTATGGCGCCAAGATAAAGCACGTCAGAAGTGACAATGGCACTAAATTCAAGAACACTGGCCTTGATACATATCTTGATACTTTGGGCATCACACATGAATTCTCAGCTCTGTACAGGCCACAGCAGAATGGCGTCATCGAACGCAAGAACAGAACACTTATTGAGATGGCTCGAACGATGCTTGATGAATACAAGACTCCAAGAAAATTCTGGCCTGAAGCCATTGACACTGCATGCCATATCATCAACCGTGTTTATCTTCACAAGCTTCTGAACAAGACATCCTATGAGCTCCTTACTGGCAAGAAGCCAAATGTCAGCTACTTCAGAGTATTTGTCCCCAAGTGCTGGATCAAGGATCCACATCACACTTCAAAGTTTGCACCAAAAGCACATGAGGGTTTTATGCTTGGATATGGAAAGGATTCTCACTCCTACAGAGTCTTCAATCTCTTTCATTACAAAGTGGTTGAAACAGTGGATGTGTGGTTCGATGAAACTAATGACTCACAAAGAGAGCAACTGCCAAATGTGCTAGATGAAGTTCCATCCAGTGAATCAATCAAACTTATGGGAACTGGAGAAATCATACCTTCTAAAGCTCAACCCGAAGAAGAACTTATCATCTCCACACCTGATCAACCTGAAGATAATGCTCAGCCTGAAGACAATCCCTCTAACAATGACAATGGTCAGCAAGAGCAAAATCTTCGTCCTGTACATCCTCGTGTTGCAAATGAAGTGCAGATTGAGAGAATAATCGATAGCATCAATGCACCAGGTCCACTCACTCGTTCAAGGGAAACTCAGCTAGCAAATTTCTGTGGGCATTTCGCATTCGTCTCAATAACAGCACCCAAGAAAGTTGAAGAAGCCTTCATGGAACCTGAATGGATTCAAGCTATGCAAGAAGAGCTTCAACAGTTTGAGCTAAATAATGTATGGGAACTGGTTAAGCGTCCTGATCCTCGGAAGCACAATATAATAGGCACCAAATGGATATATCGCAACAAGCAAGATGAGCATGGTCAAGTTGTCAGAAACAAAGCTCGTCTCCTTGCTCAAGGATACACTCAAGTTGAAGGGATTGACTTCGATGAAACATTTGCTCCTGTGGCTAGACTTGAAGCCATACGCATACTGCTGGCCTATGCAAATCATCACAACATACTTCTATATCAAATGGATGTGAAGAGCGCTTTTCTCAATGGCAAGATTGAAGAAGAAGTATATGTCGCACAACCACCTGGCTTTGAAGATCCAAAACATCCTGACATGGTATACAAGCTCAACAAGGCACTGTATGGCCTCAAACAAGCCCCTCGGGCTTGGTATGACACACTCAAAGACTTCCTGAAGAGCAAAGGCTTCAAATCTGGTTCCCTCGACCCCACTCTCTTCACGAAGACATATGATGGTGAACTATTTGTGTGCCAAATATATGTGGATGACATTATCTTCGGCTGCACCAATCAGAAATACAGTGAAGAGTTTGGATATATGATGCAAGAGCAATATCAGATGTCCATGATGGGTGAGCTAAAGTTCTTCCTTGGTCTTCAAATACGTCAACAACGCAATGACATCTTTATATCTCAAGAGAAGTATCTCAAAGATTGCCTGAAGAAGTTTGGTATGCAAGACTGCAAAGGCTTCACGGCGCCAATGCCAGCCAAACATCACTGGGTCCCGACGACAATGGTAAAGAGTTCGATCAAAAGGTATACCGCTCCATGATTGGTTCTTTACTTTATCTATGTGCATCTAGGCCAGATATTATGCTTAGTGTTTTCATGTGTGCTCGATTCCAAGCGACGCCAAAGGAATCGCATCACTTAGCTGTGAAGCGAATTATTCGATATTTGGCTTACACCCCAACTCTAGGATTATGGTATCCAAAGGGCTCAAAGTTTGATCTGGTTGGATTCTCGGATGCTGATTATGCTGGTGACAAGGTGGATGGCAAGTCTACATCAGGCACATGTCATTTTCTGGGACGATCACTTGTATGTTGGTCTTCAAAGAAGCAGAACTGTGTATCTCTCTCTACTGCTGAATCTGAATACATTGCTGCTGGATCTTGCTGCGCTCAGCTTCTGTGGATGAAGCAAACACTCAAAGACTATGGCATTCATCTGAAGCAAGTGCCACTCTACTGCGACAACGAAAGCGCCATCAAGATTGCCAACAACCTAGTTCAGCACTCGAAGACAAAGCACATTGAAATTCATCATCACTTTCTCAGAGATCATGTTGTGAAGGAAGATATTGATATCATACATGTCAACACTGAAGAGCAATTGGCAGATATCTTCACCTAGCCCTTGGATGAGAAGAGATTTTGCAAGTTATGGTGTGAGCTAAATATCTTGGAATCCTCTAATGTCCTGTGATCAGGCACACATCCTAACACTTATGCATATTGATGACTTAGATGTGAAACACACAAAGTAAAGTATATCTTCAATCAATGAAGACATACATTCCAAGTGTGAATACATTAATGTGGAATTTGACTTCGGAGCGCCACGATAATTGTGCGCCGTGTCTGGGTCTAATACTTCCTATACGGTGGGTAACGCCACCACAAAATTCGTCTGTTTGAAGTGTTTTACCCATGGTGTTACATTTGTTGTGTCTTTACATTTGGTTTGGTTTCAATCTCAACATGTCTTCATGATTATCTTCATTATGTTGATCATATATATATATATATACTAGTGTTCTGTCCTCTACAGCATTCACTTATAGCTATGTCTTCTTTTTGAGTCTTTTGAACTAAGTGAATGTGATCGGACCCTATCCTCTCTATGCTTTCTATCTCAAACTCTATCTCTCCAAATCATATGCATTCTATTGAAACTGGCGAATGTCTTCTCTGCGTCCTTGTCAGCAGAAGATACAGAGACAAACATTAAGTCCGTTTTCAATGCCAATTCCTTCACCTGAAACCCGGAGAAGTGGGAACGACCACCCGACAATCCAGGCGTGCGTGGGAACATGGAACAACCTCCGATATGCTGCATGATGGCCACGTGCTCTTCAGATGTGAATCACCAGGGGCACCTGTGTAATAACACTGTGCCGTCCCTGTCCCTATAAATACACGCCTCACCACAGTCATTACCCTTTCTTCCACTCTCGCACGAACCCTAGCACCACCACTAGCCCTCGACGACGCCAGCGACGAAGCACTTAGCTGCCGCGACCTCTCCGACGCCGTCTTCACGCCGGCCGCGGACATCGTCTTCTCCGCCGTCGCCGTAGGTGTCCTCCGTCGCCAAGTTAGGGCACGGACGATCGAACTGCTCGGCCTCCTCTTCCACTTCGTCTAGCAGTTCCTTGTGTGGTAAATAAAACTTCCTTTTTATGGCCCCTTTGATCCTATAGATTCGTCACTTTCTACCACAAGCAGTTTCTGTTCACACATGTTGGATCCACTTCATACTGCATCTCATATTATGCCTAGTATGTTCACTTATGCTTCACAAAGTAGTTAGATTCCTCACTTGTACTGATCTGTGGATTCATACAAATCTGGAACCAACTCCTTATCTATGAGTGAATGTCTTCGCACGATGAGGTCAATGTCTTCTAAACTGATTTATTTTCAAAATCTTCTGAGAATGCATATGACCTCTTCCCCTTCCCTCGCACCTTAATGCTGTCACAAGTACATGTCCGTGGGAGAATCCCTTGGTTCTCATAGTCTGCATTCATTTGCAGAATTCTTACAGCATCATATAAATTCTCCCGAAGCCAGTTCCTGTTTGTGCAGCAAGCGAAAGCCCTTGAAGCCTTTGAACGTATTGAAGCCATTCAGTTTAAAGTTCATGGCTGCAGAGAAATCAGTAAGGAAGGGTGGCAGAAAGCGTCGAGGTGAAACATCAGGAGATCTGCCCGATGACCTCTCAGAACTATACAAGACAGATCCAGAAGAGGATTACAATCAGCGCAAGACACGAATCCAATGGATTCGACGATATTGGGCAAAACAATGGTTCAAGTACAGGTTTGTGACAAAGGAATATGCTGAGAAGAATGCC
This sequence comes from Triticum urartu, assembly GCF_003073215.2. Lineage (NCBI taxonomy): Eukaryota > Viridiplantae > Streptophyta > Magnoliopsida > Poales > Poaceae > Triticum > Triticum urartu. The sequence goes on along the minus strand of NC_053023.1, from coordinate 598,079,326 downwards.
ATCAAGCGACCATGGGGAGACATCGTATACAAAAATCTTCAACCCAGGTCCAGAGATGAAGCCATTGAACAAGGCTTCTATCCCTGCATGGTCCGTGGACCACAGCCTGCTGATGCTGACCCATCGTCACTGCTATGGTGTCGTGACGACAATCTGTTCAAGCGCAACTTCCAGTTTGCCCAGAATTTGGCGAAGCAGAACAAGAAGTCTTTGGGACTAGACTTCAACCCTGGTCCCTCTGCTCCCCGTGCCGATGGCACCTGCGAAGCTGAACCCAATCTTGTTGGGCCCTTCTACAACCTGGAAGGTCTCATCACTCACATCGTGGTTCAAGGGACAGCTATGGATGAGACTACAGATGACGCTGAATCTGATGAAGCGCCTGCAATGCCGAAGCCAAAGAAACTGAAGCAACCTAAAGCTTCAAAGCCTACCTCAGCACCAAAAATCTCATGGGTGAAGCCACTGGCTACTGCACCTCCTGAAGACAGTGTGCAGTCTGAAGATCTGTCACGTATCTCCAAGCCCTCGAGAGTCAAGATGCCTCTGCCTCACACCAGCAAAGAACTGACTGCTACTGCCATTCTGCGCAACGATGCCATTGATCTATCCAGTGATGAAGATCTGGCAGATGACGCTCTTGAGCAACTGATCTAGAGCAAAGAAGAAGCAGAAATCATCAACAATTTGCCTCTCTTTGACGTGGCAATCATCCACGACTTCATCGATGAGTGGTTTGAAATGCCCAACCTCAGCTTTGAAGACCTGCAACTTCCCATTGGCCTCAGTGTCGCCTTCCATGGCGCCATTACTTCCAAGCTAGCTCTAGCTCAGCGCATCGTCGAACTGAAGCAAAAGATTGACTTTGAGAAAGCTCAGTTCAAGAAGCAGATGGCCAAGCTCAGTGTGCAAGAGGTCAAGAACTTCAAGATCATGCTGCACGAGCTCAAAGAAGCCTTTCTCAAGAAGCGTGAAGAAGCTCAAGGTTCTCGTGAGCGCATGAAGAGCCTGGCTGACAGGTGTGTGCAAGCCTACAATGAGGCTGAGAAGCGCAAGGCCCTTGGGCGTCCTGGCATCGACCCCAGGATGGCTGCAAAGTAGCAGAAGAAGAAGCCCGCTATGGCCGAACCCGACGCACCAAGGCAGGAAGCACATCCCATTGTCTTCCCAACCAACATGACTGGCTCGAAGCCAAAAGCCAGGTCTACCACTTCAGAACTAAAGAAGACGAGGACTGCTGAGGCTGAAGCCAGAAAGAGAAAGCATCCTGAAGCCTCTGCTGCTGCTCCCTCCAAGAAGAAGTGCAAGACCAAGAAGGATCGGGCTGCTCCCACAGAGCCCTTAATTGTTGAACCTATCTCCGTGGTTCGCCCTGCCGCTGAACATCAAGAGCGTCAACTGACTGTCCCTGAGCCTGCCTTCACAGAGGCTCATTAAGCTGAAGACATTGGTCACCATGACCATGTTGAAGATGATGTAGTACTTCCTCAGATGGAGCACCAACAGGTATCATCGCCTGTGCTTACGCACAGCGAACTCATTAGCATTGGTCGTCCTCTGATGCCAATTGCTCAGGATGCATCATGGGCTGATCACCCACAACAACAAGTCACACCACCCCGGCAAGAAGAAGAAGATGAATTTGAGGCCCATCCAACTCAATCTCCAAAGGCGTCGCCTGCGTTACGCGGGCTTCGCAAAGGACCAAGGTCTCAAGTCTCCGAGTTCGAGGCTAAAACTGCTGAAGACATTCCGGCTGCATCAGCCGATGACACCCAAGAAGAAGAACGTGTTCCTACTCCCCCAATTACGGAAGAAGCTGTTCTCGAGGAGAACGTGTTTGTGCCCGACCCTCCAGCTCACACTACTAGGAAAAGGGCTATAGATAGGATTGATACTAATGGCGCACCATGGAAGCAGTGCGCCACTACTATATACTAATGGCGCACCGGTTGGTGATGCGCCATTAGTGTGGAAGACACTAATGGCGCACGAGAAACAGGGTGTGCCACTAGTATTAAATTATTAATTTTTCCATTTTTCCATACATACTAATGGCGCATCAGGTCGAAGTGCGCCATTACTAGTTCTAAGTAGTAATGGCGCACCAAGCAGACAGTGCGCCATTACTGTAAAATTTTATTTATTCTTTTTTTTGCAAAACTACTAATGGCGGATCGTTTCACAGTGCGTCATTACTAGTTTAAACTAGTAATGGCGCACTATTACCCGGTGTGCCATTAGTATATATATTTATTTATTTTTACTTTTTTGCAAAACTACTAATGGCGCACCACCTGCAGGTGCGCCATTAGTAACCAGGGTTACTAATGGCGCATTTGCTGGTGGTGCGCCATTAGTAACCTGGGACCCCAACAAGATATTTTGGACAGCCCCACACCTACCCACTCACTTTCCCCACTTCATTCCCTCCACCTCCTTCTCCAAGCTTTCGGCCATCTCCTCCTCCTCACCTTATTTCCACCATAGATTCATCAAAATTAAGTGGTGAAATTACCTTTTTTTTGATAGGTAAGTAAGGGAAAGCTATCTTCATGATGTAGATCTACTTTTTTTCTCCCTAGCTCGCTCCAACAACGTGCACATGCACTTTTTGTGGCCTAGCTAGATCTATGTATGTTTGTGGTGTTGCATATATGTTTGTGTTTGAAGGTACCGGTATTTGAAATGCGATAGTTGCCAATATTTTGCTGGAATGTTTTGATTCATTTCCGTTTCGGCGAGAATTTTGGCACTATGCATTCTTTTTGGTCCTATTTTTAGGGAAGGTCATGCCAAATTTTTTCTTGGTTCTAAAATATCATTTTGCTCTACCCCGCAGGCGACCATGGTCCGCACGATGACTGAAGGCATCGTGAATAGGTTTTTGAGCTCCGCGAAGGCCGAGATTCTTCAAAAGAACAAGACGGAGATAAGATGTCCGTGTCGAAGATGCAAGCTGAAGAGCCTTATTGCGGACCCGGATTCCGGGCAGGTGCGGGACCACCTGCTCTTGCGTGGTTTCATGGATGGCTATCGGTGGCAAGGTGATGAAGATGACTATGAAGTCGTCCATGGGGGCCGGGCAAGAAATGAGGAAGGGCAACAAGACAAGTACCACCGCGGCGAGGGCGGGCGAGAAGACGAAGAATCTCCAGGACATGATCACGACGGTGATGCTGTACACAGTCATCATGTAGAAGATATTGACCGCCCCCCATCACTTCATGAGTAGTTCAGGCATACAAAACAGATTATTATTTGAAGATTTAGAGTTTGGCACATGCAAATTTACTTGGAATGGCAGGTAAATACCACATATAGGTAGGTATGGGGCACTCATATGGAATAACTTTTGGGTTTCAGGAAGTGAATGCACAAGTAGTATTCCCGCTTCGTACAAGTAAATGCTAGAAAATAGATTAAGGTGCGACCAACTAGAGAGTGACAATGGTCATAAACATGCATTGAGATTAATCAACATTGGGTGCAAGCATGAGTAGGATATAAATCACCATGAACATAAATATCGTGGAGGCTATGTTGGTTTTGATTCAACTACATGCGTGAACATGTGCCAAGTCAAGCCACATGAATCATTCAGGGGATGATACCATCCTATGATACTACATCATAACCATTTTAAATACATGTTGACACACAAGATAAACCATTATCCACTCCTAGCTATTTAAGCATGGCATGAGTAACTATAATCTCTAATTGTCACTGCAAACATGTTCATTCATAATAGGTTGAATCAAGAACGATGAGCTAATCATATTTACAAACCAAAATAGGTCGAGTTCATACCAGCTTTTCTTCATCTCAATAATTTCATCAAATTTCATCATTATTGCCTTTCACTTGCACGACTGAATGATGTGGATAATAATAAGAGTGCACGTGCTGTGGACTAAGTTGGAATCTACAAACATTTATTCAAAGGAGAAGACAAGGTAATATGGGCTCTTTGTTAGATCAACAATATTTCATATGAGAGCCACTCAACATTTTCATCGTGGTCTTCTCCTTACAACCCAAAGAAAAGAAACGAATTTCAAAAAAACACACTGAAATATTTTTGGAGTTCTTTTTTGAAGAAAGTAAAATGAAAAAAATGAAAATGAGGAAAACTATTACATGGGAAAGCTCCCAGGCAAAAGAAGAACGATAATTTTTTTGGGTTTTTCTTTTTATATTAAGAACTACTAAATAAAATAAACCAGAAAGAGAAGCCGAAAAGAAAAGAGAAATATTTTTGGGTGTTTGCAAAAAATTTCAAACACACAAGAAGAAAGCAAAATGAAACTAACATGGATTATACAATGAAAAATGATGAACACCGATAACTGGAATGAATGTGTGATGCATGAATGTAATGTTAGTGAGAGATACGTACTCCTCCAAGCTTAGGATTTTGGCCTAATTTAGTCTATGGCCACGACTGGCCTGGATGATAGTCGCAGCAGTAGTTCGAGTTGTACCGGATTGGAGCTGCCACCGCTTGGCGAGCTGCCTCATTGAGGTAAGCGGTCTCCCTCGCCCTCTCATTCTCCTCTGCCTCCTCCACAAGTATGAAATATATTTGTTTTACCTTGAAGTCAAAGAAGACACGCGCAGGAAGTGTAATATGGAACCCATGATAGCTGTTAAAGATTAGTCTGTCTAGAAAGGCAGGTCGCCCCTCTCAAGAAACTGGAAATGCTCCATAGCTGCGTAATGAATGAAAGCAGGTGGCAACTGAGTATCATTTTGTTTTATCAGCACCCCAAGATAATTAGCTTACTAAGTGGTATAAATTTCACCATAGAAATCTCCATCTAAAGCATTGTTATGTAACCGACATGCAATAATAGCCCCCAAGTTAAATTGTTTATCATTCATTACTACACTCTTAAGAATGCTCAGATCAGGGGCACAAAGGTGGCTATGATCATGTTTACTGTTAATGCATCTACCTATGAAGAGAGCAAAATAATGCAAAGCAGGAAAGTGAATGCTCCCTATAGTAGCTTGTGTTATGCTGCTAGTTTCACCCATAGTGATGCTAGCAAGGAACTCAGTGCAATCACATTTGCGAGGTTCAGTATAAATGCCCCATTGCAGAATTTTGCATGCTTCATTAAATTCTTCAAGGTCCATGTGAAATGAATTTTCATAGAGAATAAATAGAACAGAATATGTATTGCGATGGACTGAATACTCAAATCTCCACACAAAAGAAGAAGTAAGATTGTAATATCGCAAGCACTTATCTGACAGGAATTCCGTCAAGCTAGTGTTGTGCACGTACATATCAAATTATTCCGTGGAACCGGCTTGATTCATGAAATAATCCGACGACCATTCGCAAGGTTGCACTATAGCTCGCACTACTAGGAAAAGGGCTATAGATAGGATTGATACTAATGGCGCACCATGGAAGCAGTGCGCCACTACTATATACTAATGGCACACCGGTTGGTGATGCGCCATTAGTGTGGAAGACACTAATGGCGCACCAGAAACAGGGTGCGCCACTAGTATTAAATTATTATTTTTTCCATTTTTCCATACATACTAATGGCGCATCAGGTCGAAGTGCGCCATTACTAGTTCTAAGTAGTAATGGCGCACCAAGCAGACAGTGCGCCATTATTGTAAAAAAATTATTCTTTTTTTTGCAAAACTACTAATGGCGCATCGTTTAACAGTGCGCCATTACTAGTTTAAACTAGTAACGGTGCACTATTACCCGGTGCGCCATTAGTATATATATATATTTACTTTTTTGCAAAACTACTAATGGCGCACCACCTGCAGGTGCGCCATTAGTAACCAGGGTTACTAATGGTGCATTTGCTGGTGGTGCGCCATTAGTAACCTGGGACCCCAACAAGATATTTTGGACAGCCCCACACCTACCCACTCACTTTCCCCACTTCATTCCCTCCACCTCCTTCTCCAAGCTTTCGGCCATCTCCTCCTCCTCACCTTATTTCCACCATAGATTCATCAAAATTAAGTGGTGAAATTACCTTTTTTTTGATAGGTAAGTAAGGGGAAAGCTATCTTCATGTTGTAGATCTACTTTTTTTCTCCCTAGCTCGCTCCAACAACGTGCACATGCACTTTTTGTGTCCTAGCTAGATCTATGTATGTTTGTGGTGTTGCATGTGTTTGTGGTGTTGCATATATGTTTGTGTTTGAAGGTACCAGTATTTGAAATGCGACAGTTGCCAATATTTTGCCGGAATGTTTTGATTCATTTCCGTTTTGGCGAAAATGTTGGCACCATGCATTATTTTTGGTCCTATTTTTAGGGAAGGTCATGCCAAATTTTTTCTTGGTTCTAAAATATCGTTTTGCTCTACCCCATAGGCGACCATGGTCCGCACGATGACTGAAGGCATCGTGAATAGGTTTTTGAGCTCCGCGAAGGCCGAGATGCTTCAAAAGAACAAGACGGAGATAAGATGTCCGTGTCGAAGATGCAAGCTGAAGAGCCTTATTGCGGACCCGGATTCCGGGCAGGCGCGGGACCACCTGCTCTTGCGTGGTTTCATGGATGGCTATCGGTGGCAAGGTGATGAAGATGACTATGAAGTCGTCCATGGGGGCCGGGCAAGAAATGAGGAAGGGCAACAAGACAAGTACCACCGCGGCGAGGGCGGGCGAGAAGACGAAGAATCTCCAGGACATGATCATGACGGTGATGCTGTACACAGTCATCATGTAGAAGATGTCGTACATGATGATGAGGAAGATCAAGACGAAGGGCATGGTCATGAAGATGAAGATGCCGGAGCAGACGATGATGGAGGCTGGGTGCAGGACCCTCATATTCAAGAGCTGCTTCTCAAGCAGACGGATAATGCAAGAGCTGCCGCCCGAGAAAAAGCCAAGCTGGATCAACTGGAGATAGACGTGGTTACTCCATTGTATGAAGGATGCAAGCCCGAGGATACCAGCCTGAAAGTAACGCTCATGGCTCTGGAGATGAAGGTAAAACACAAAATGACCGACGCATGCTTCGACGAGAACATGTCATTCTGGCACGAACGTCTTCCCAAGGGGAACAAGTGCCCGAGCAGTTTTGAGGAGGCGAAGAAAATCGTGTGTCCTCTGGATTTACCGCACGTGAAATACCATGTGTGCATGAACAATTGTATCATTTATGGGACGAGCACGCGGAGTCTACCATATGTCCGGTGTGCGGCGTCACTCGATACAAGAAGAGGAAGAAAGCTCCTCGAAAATCGGTGTGGTACTTTCCGATCACTCCTCGTCTGCAGCGGTATTTCACGGACCCTAAGGTAGCAAAGCTCCTGCATTGGCACGCGGATAGGGAGGAGAAGAAGCGGGAAGATGACGGAAATGATCCGGAGATAAATAAAAAAGACAAGATGCTGAGTCACCCTAAGGATGCGAGCCAGTGGCAAGCGTTGAACTTCGAATACCTAGAATTTGGGAAGGATCCAAGGAACATCGTGCTGGGTGTGAGCACCGATGGAGTCAATCCGTTTGGCAGCCAGAGAAGCACACATAGCACCTGGCCTGTGTTTGTGTGGATGTACAACCTTCCCCCTGGTTGTGCATGAAGAGGAAGTACATTCACATGAGTATGCTAATTGAAGGGCCGAAACAACCAGGGAACGACATCAATCTGTATCTGGGGCTGCTGAAGGAGGAGCTAGACACGCTGTGGAAAACGCTAGCCAATACGTGGGACGCCGCAGAGAAAGAATATTTCCCTATGAGAGCCGCACTGCTCACGACGGTGCACGACTATCTCGGTTACGGATATCTCGCGGGGCAGGTAGTCCACGGATTTTCTGGATGCGTAAGGTGCATGGATGACACAACGTATCGCCAGCTAGATAGAGATCCCGGGTCTTCGAAAACCGTGTTCATGGGACATCGAAGGTGGCTTCGCGACGATGACCCGTGGAGGAAACGCAAGGATCTGTTCGATGGTGAAACCGAACCCCGAAAACGCCCGTGTACGAGGAGCGGCGAGGAAATAGACGAGTTGTTGAAAAATTGGAAAGACTGCCCACTGCCGGGAAAGAAGCAAAAGGCGCCATAGCCAGGAAAGAAGGGAAAGGCGCCAGAGCTGCTACTGAAGGTATGGAAAACAAGGTCTATTTTCTGGGACTTGCCGTACTGGAAGATCCATCGTGTGCCTCACAGCCTTGATGTCATGCATATCATGAAGAACGTGTGCGAGAGTCTGCTTGGTACCCTGCTCAACATGCCAGAGAGGACCAAAGATGGGCCGAAAGCAAGGGCAGACTTGAAATCAATGGGCATCAGGCAGGAGCTTCACGCTAATGATGATGATGATGATGATGATGATGATGATGATGATGATGATGAGGCGAAGCAGGACACAGAAAGTCGTCGCAAAGGCAAAAAGGCCAAGAAGACCGGAAATGACTACCCTCCCGCGTGCTTCACTCTAAGTCAGGAGGAGATCGAGCAGTTTTTCACCTACCTCCTAGGAGTAAAACTTCCTTACGGTTACGCGGGGAAGATAAGAAGATACCTAGACCCAGCGAAGCAGAAGTTCAGCGGGATGAAGTCTCACGACTGTCACGTGCTGATGACGCAGATACTTCCAGTTGCAATCCGTGGGATCATGGACGCGCACGTCCGTGAAACGCTATTTGGCCTATGCAACTTTTTCGACGTCATCTCTCGGAAGTCGATTGGCGTGAGGTAACTCAGAAGGCTACAGGAAGAGATCATGGTGATACTATGCGAGCTTGAGATGTACTTCCCGCCCGCATTCTTCGACGTTATGGTGCATCTGCTAGTCCATATCATGGAGGATATCATCCAACTCAGGCCGACGTTCCTGCACAGCATGATGCCATTCGAAGGGATGAATGGTGTCATCAAAGGATACGTTCGCAACATGTCACGTCCAGAGGGAAGTATAGCCAGGGGCTTTCTTACCGAAGAGTGCATCTCCTACTGCACGAATTATCTAGGCATCGAGAACCCCGTTGGTCTGCCCGTCAACAGGCACCTCGGCAGGCTCGCTGGATGGGGTCACCGTGAGGGTCGCCGCAAAATGCATGTCGACTTCGAGGGTCGACTCGCCGACTTTGAAAGAGCAAACCTAGTCGCGCTACAACACATAGACGTGGTCGATCCTTGGGTGGTAGAGCACAAAACCTTTATTGAGAATACGTACAATGACCGAGGCCAACAGAGGACGGACGGAGATATACTCAAAGAGCACAACTCATGTTTCACGCGTTGGTTCAAGCAGAAGCTTCTGCCGTACCCTTTACATGAAGATTCTTCCGCGGAAGAACAACTCATATTCGCCTTGTCATAGGGCGCCGAGCACAACCTGATGACCTATGAGGCGTACGATATCAACGGCTACACATTCTACACCGAGGACAAGGACATGAAGAGCGATGGTTATCAGAACTCCGGGGTAATGATGGAATCCTACACCGGTAACGACAAGGACAGATACTACGGAAGGATCGAGGAGATCTGGGAGCTGAGCTACGCTGGAGAGAAGGTCCCGATGTTCCGTGTCAGATGGGCCAAGAGCGTCCTAAAAGAAGACCGGTATTTCACCACCATGGTTATACCCGAAGCCAAATCCAAGACCGCAGGCGCAAACGTCACCGCGAAAAATGAGCCATGGGTACTGGCTTCCCAAGTGGACCAATGCTTCTTCATTACCGACCCGTCAAAGCCCAGTCGTGTTGTCGTGAGGAGAGGCAAAAGGAAGATCATCGGAATGGATGGAGTAGCCAATGAGCAAGACTTCGACAAGTACGGCGACCCGAAGATCGAACATGACGACGACGATGAAGTAGCAGCACACACCACAAGAAGAAGCAGGACCACCCTACCTAAAGGACGTCCGTTCCACAGAAGAACTCCATTTCAGAAAAAGAAGGGCAGGAAGATTGTGAACAGATAGCTAGCTAAGATCGATTGTATTTAAATCGTAGTCTTCATTTCTCGATTGTATTTCATGGGCACTTTTTGATATCATGAATATTTTTAAATTTCATGGGAACTTTT